>NW_019174272.1:12153737-12266401 GCF_002260705.1 Seriola dumerili | reverse complement strand
ATCCCCTGGTGTGTTTGTTATGGAGAGAAGGACACCTCTGTGGATAAATCAGCTGCTGGTAAAAACCTCTTGAATCAGAGAAACAATCAAAACAAAGGTTAGCATCAATCTCATCTCCCAACTCTTCCCTGACGTCTCTGGCCTCCGTACAGCGTCGGTGAAACTTTAAATGTGAAACTGCTTTGTTCAGTGTTTGTACTGGTTTTAATCACCTGGTGTGTTTGTTGTGGAGAGGAAGACACGTCTGTGAGGAATTCAGCCCCTGGTAAAAATCTCCTGAATCACTGACAATGAAGGAAATCAAACCGGAAGAAGCTGATGACAAAAGTGGTGAAAGCAACAACTCCCATGATCCTACGCTACTTTACGACATCACCTAACGCTGTCTTTTGTTATTGTTTTGATTGAGAGACCCTTAGAGGTGGAAGTTACATATGGTGCGTTTAGAGCACTGCACAGTAATTGCGATGTGTTGAAAAGTTTGGGCACTTTGTTCGGCTCGGCTTCATGTAAAATATTCTGAATTGAATGAGCTTGTTAGGCTTTAATTGACTCATGGATAGACTTAAAGCAGGTCAAGAAGTGTCTTTAGGATTTCTCAGCTGATGATAAATTCTCAGACTCTTCCAACATTGTGGGAACACTCAACGACCCTGGGCTCCGCTACGCGACTGACTGAGGATCTAAAATGAAGCTAATTGATGCCTACAAAGCAGGGGAGGCTGTAAAAAGATATCAAAGCGCTCCCAGCTTGAAGTTTCCACTGTCCGAAAGGTCATTAAGAAATGGCAATTAAGAGGAACTGTGATCACTGTCGAGACAAGATCTGAAAGATCAAGAAAACTTTCAGATAAAACTGCATGTCTTCTGGGCAGAGCGGCGAAACCGCGTCCCCGTATGAATGCAAAGGAGCTGCAGGGAGGTTCAGCTGACAGTCTGCAGAAGGAAACCTTGCCTGCAACCTCACGCCATAGCATACAAGTTTTTTAAGTAAATAAAAAAAGTTAATTAAGCGAAAAAATAACCGCATTAGCCTTGCCTCGTGTGAACTGGTTTTCAGCCCTTTATCTGTTTTCTTCTCTCCTGCTCATACACAGTTTTTTAATACAACTGAATTCAGATTAAAGCTGTTCATTCACATCTATCTCTGTTTCAGTTGTCGACAACAGAAAGAGAAATTTTAAGTAAAACTAAATTCATTGCGAACAAGATGAATAGACTTTGGCGCTCTGACCCCGGCAGGAAGCAGATCGCCATGGGAAACTTCCCCTGGAGCCTGTAGACACTGGTGATGGGAACTTCTTCATGAGAGGGAAACTTCTGATTGGAGGGTTTGATTGGAGATGGCCAGGCATCCGCAGTTAAGGTGGTGAAGGGGTGGAGGTGGGTGCTGAATGACAGCAGAGAGACAGAACACTTAAAGTTTAACAGCTTACGAGTGATTGGCTAAGGTGAGCGTGTCAGGCTGTGATTGGATGAAGACAAGAATGAGTTGGTGGGTGGAGCTTAGACATAGCAGGAAATTGTGCTTGTGACTTAGAAGGGATGTGCAAGGAGATCGTCTTTTACTGACTGGACGTTCACTCAGCTTCATATTTACCAGTAAAATTGTAACTCAGAGAGAAAGTTTGAGGCTCATTCACATCCGCTGTTGCTGAATGAAAGGCATAGAGATAGTGCAGTAAATTTCTACAGTGAATATAAGACACTAGATATCGCTGGTGTTCACAATATAAATTTATACTCTCAAAGGAACCATTTGCCAAAGTATTAATTTGAAACTGTATATTATGTCTGTATGTACTGCCAGCTCTAGGTCTGCAATGGAGTTACTCCACATCTATCAGAGGAGGCATGTGACACTCCATGATGGACACACTGGTTAATTAAACTAGCATCAGAGAACTTTGAATAAGCATTGGACGGTCTCTGCTAGGAACAACTTGATTTGTTGAGAGGTGAACATATGAGTCACGTAGTGCCCTCTGGGTAATGCAGTTCATATTGGGTCAGTACGGATCACCCAGAACCTGACATAGAGAGGGCAGAAGAGAGTACCGGCAGCTTGCCAGAAGTGACGGTACGTAAGCAAAAAGTAACAATACGCTCAAGAGTGAAATAAAGAAGTGCTGGTGCTGAGCTTCGAGCACCACGTAGAGAGACGAGCTTGTGGAGGGAAAACCCGACCTTGATCTCACGCACAAACACTGGCGATTTACTTGTGTGAAAAGTAGCTAATGTTTGTCCAAAAAAATCGCTGGATTTGTCACTAGGGGCTTTTTTGAAAAAAATACATTTGACTAGGGGAATCTGAAAAGTCCGAAAATCCAGTGACAATGATGCAAATGCAATGTGAGGGTTGGATATGTGGTGGTTTGGATCACTCTTCACCTCGTCCGCTTCACAACAGCAACACTTCCTGTTGCTAAGTCACATGTCGCATAACTAACCAATAATAGGTGAGGAGGACTTAGACTGAGGTAAATGAGAGGAAAACTTTTGAGTTTGATTCAGGAGGTTACTGTAACTATTTTCACAAGATGCACATGTAAATATTTAAACTTAAACATAAATGTGTAAATAATTAACTGTATAAACACTGCACATATATTTTTGGTAAACTAACTCAAATACACAACATCTAAACCTTACAGTAAGTTGGCATCACTGCCTGTAAACACCCTCCTGATGATGTAATGGAAACTGTTCACGCCAGGNAAGAAGTGCTGGTGCTGAGCTTCGAGCACCACGTAGAGAGACGAGCTTGTGGAGGGAAAACCCGACCTTGATCTCACGCACAAACACTGGCGATTTACTTGTGTGAAAAGTAGCTAATGTTTGTCCAAAAAAATCGCTGGATTTGTCACTAGGGGCTTTTTTGAAAAAAATACATTTGACTAGGGGAATCTGAAAAGTCCGAAAATCCAGTGACAATGATGCAAATGCAATGTGAGGGTTGGATATGTGGTGGTTTGGATCACTCTTCACCTCGTCCGCTTCACAACAGCAACACTTCCTGTTGCTAAGTCACATGTCGCATAACTAACCAATAATAGGTGAGGAGGACTTAGACTGAGGTAAATGAGAGGAAAACTTTTGAGTTTGATTCAGGAGGTTACTGTAACTATTTTCACAAGATGCACATGTAAATATTTAAACTTAAACATAAATGTGTAAATAATTAACTGTATAAACACTGCACATATATTTTTGGTAAACTAACTCAAATACACAACATCTAAACCTTACAGTAAGTTGGCATCACTGCCTGTAAACACTCCTGATGATTTAATAGAAACTGTTCACGCCAGATCATGTTGAGTCAATGGGGAACAGTCAGCTGACCAACAAATGGTGAAACTTCATCAGTCAGTCAGTCAGTCAGCAAAAGTCGGGCCTGCTGTTGCAGTAAAGTTAGAAAACGTGTCATGTTATTTTCTTCCTTCTTTACCAGAATGGGTTGGAATTTATATCTGAGCTTGATATGTTTAAAAGTGAACATTGCCTTTGCAAATATATAAACATCAAACATGTACGAAACAAAGAGCTTTCAGCACTGATACAGAAAAAAGGTCCAGTAGCTGCATGTGTCTACAAGTCCAAACAGACAGTATATTACAGCCGTGCGTCGGTCCAGAGGGACTTTCCTCTGGCATAAATGTGTCTGAGAGTCAGGAGAGAGGGGCGAGGCTGTGCTCCATCACTTCTCCTCTCCTCCTGTGTGATGAAGGAGAAGATGAACAGGCATGGGAAGAGAGAGGAAACACAAATCATAGCACAATACTTCAGCTTCTTATAAATGTTTTCACTATGAGCGGGGATTTGAGATCAGCTTGAGATAGGGACTTGGGAATAGATGATCCAGGTTATTTGACACAGGACATTGAGGAGACATTGGATGATCCATCCAGGCTCAGGATGACATGTCATCATGGAGGATCGATTCCCAGGAAAAGGTCCTTCGCTCAGGCGGTGAAAAGCCCCTCAATCAGGCTACGGCTCGGTGCTCACAGCAGAGATGAACCTCACTGCAGTCTGAGAGTGTGTCTTTAGATACTCGTGTGTTTCTTTGATATAAACATGGCAGAAGGATTCAAATATTTAAAGCTGCACTCAATATTTTTACAGGATATTAACAATGGATCAAATGACTGCGTGTAATGTGAAGGGTGTCGGGAGGGTGACAGACTGACGACTGTGCACTTCCCCTCAGCTCTACAGAGCTTCACAGTCTGTTTTAGCTCTTTGTTATAAACATGCAAATTCAGCTGTTGTCGTTCTTGTTTCCAGAGGGCAGCTGCTCTCAGCAAAAGAAGAAAAAAAAACTTTCATAACCTCACTGTACACACACTAACATGCTCAGCACCACATGGCAGACAGACGAAGATGGAGACTAGCTGGTGAACATAGCGGTAAATTTAGCAGCTAAAGAGCCGGATATGTTTTTCTCAGAAGTTGGTGGAGACCAAAATAGAGTTAAAAATAAATGTCGGACAAAGTCTATGAGGTGTAGGGGAACACAGCTCCATGGCAGCCAGATAGGGTTGCCACCTGTCCTGTTTTTTTGGGATTGTTGGATTGTTCCCTTATTTTTGAGCAACTGTCCCGTAAAATGAATAATGGGACAATTCTGTCCAGGGACACGAATTGTCCCAGTTTTAGTGAAGATGCACTTTTGTCCAATCCTGTGTCCGTAAACATATGAAAATAGGGACAGGACTTGATAGCCAAGTGGTTAGGGTGCATACCAAATGGGTGCAGATGCCCTTGGTTGAGTTCCCAGTTTGACTCCAGACTGTGCCGGACTCTTTGCTGCATGTCATTCCTCTGCTCCCTGTCCCTGCATTTTCTGTCAATCTCTACTGTCCTGTCAAATAAAGGCAAAAAAAAGGGGCAAAAATCGACCCCTCCATGAATTCAGGCAGAAAGGACTGGGGCGGGTCCTTGCAAGAGTGTTAGTAAAAACAATTTTAAAAAATTGGGGGGGAGATGGATTATAATAAAGGCCTCCCCACCCCCCTCCTTTTCCAAGTGTCCCGGTTTTTCTCACATCAAAGGTGGAAACCCGACTCCTCAGCCTTCTGTTATGGTGTCATGATACAATTGACCTAATTCATATAAAGATGAACTTAATGGTAAAAAGTATCTGAATGTAATCTGTATGAATCAAGACAAGAGTGAGTTTTATCATCCTGACCATCTTGTAATGTGTACAAAAGTCTTTGATCTCATCCCTCCTATTCCTGCTGAGACCAACACATTTCTTTCCAACATGTTCGGTTTCACAGTCTTTCTTGCCGTATCTGTAGCATGAGTCGTTCATAGACTTACATCAGTTTGTTTTAGGCTGATTAAGCATTTTTTCCGAGAGATTTGCAGCTTGCACAGGGTCAGAACTTGAGAAGTTATGTAATCCTCAAATGCATCTGATCATCAAGTGTGTGTTCCCTAATTCCAACAACCTTGAAATCCAATGCTGTAATGTGACAAAAATCTCCAAATCTCCCAACAAAGCCCGTAGCTGAGTGTATTGTGGAGTGTTAAGTCTTTTCACCATCTGTTCAGTCATGTGTCCTCATGTTTAGAGTGTCTGTGTTTGGGTTTGACACTGACTACTGTTCTCCACCTAGACATTCACACACTGAGCTCTTTGTATCACTCCCCCGTCAGCCACTAGCGCGGTTGTATAGCATAGAAGGGGGAAATCACAGTGAGGAAACCACTGGTCTCCATCCATTCAGTCCCCGGACTCTCCTAGCATATCAATGTAAAGGCCTTATTCTGTTTGACTCCACAGATCGTGCCAGTCAGCCATGCAATGAGATTACACAGGCGGCAGGGCTCGTCAATCACACAACAGGAATCGCAGTGATATCCAACCCTCCTGGGCTGTCGGCGATGAAAAGGCAAAAGATGTTTCTTCACATTTTAAATGAAATATGTAGAGTTGTCGAAACGAATGCCTTGGAACACACACACACGCACGCACGCACACACACAAAAGTGCAGGAATATTAAAGGATAATTTAAGCACAAGCTTGGTCATCTCAGGGCAGCGTCGACGTGCAGCGCTGTGCGATCTTTAATGTGGAGAAGTTTAGTGAAAAATGATATTTTTGCCTTTGCAGAGTTTTGCAGAAGTTTGCGCTTTTAACTGTTGCTGAGGCCCTGTGGGATGAGATCACACTGTGAAGCTCAAAAGCCCATTGCATACTCAGATTGCCAAATTGAACTCCTGAAAATATTTGGATTCAACAAATCTCTGCTGGTTTCACGCTTTGCCCAGCTCTGCTACAGTGTTTTGGTTTTTTAGGCTGTCCACGGTCTCCGTGCCAGCAGTTGTCATAGTGATTGACGGAGTCGTACACAGAGGCAAGCCAGGTCAAACCTACATTTATTTGAAATTCCTTTATTTACATTCTCATCCCAAAGGGCTTCACAGACGGCATGAATACATGTTCGAGCACATACGACTTTGTGAGTGTGTCTGGTCTCACAGGCTCTCCTGCTCCATACTGTAATTGATCAGGTATCCTGTGGATACAGAAAGTGAGAAGAGTCAGGAGAGTCAGGGAGTTGTGGCTGCAGCTGGGCTTCAGCCCTGATTAAATAAAAGCTCTACTGAAAGCTGAGACAAGCTGCGGGCTGCCTTCAGTGTTTTACATTCACATCAGTGTCTCTCATAAATCCCTCAAACCCGACTCTTGTGGATCTCTGTTTCAGTCCCTTCCCTGTCTTTTTTTTAGGTTTACAGCGACAGCACGCAATTTACTGCCACGCACACTGAGGGTCCTGATGTTTATGGGTCAGAGGTCACTGTCTGTCAGTGCTTTTTACTCAAAGCCAGTTGAGTGACTGTGTGTTGGTGTAAATGAGCACCCGAGAAGGGTCACCTCAAAGTGTGAGTGTATGTCTTCGCATGTGTTGTCTACATGATGTAGGTCCCACAGAGCTGGGCCAGAGCAGGCCCAAAAGAAGACTTTCACACTGCAGAACTTCAGGTCCTGCTGATCAAGAATCAGATAAAAATCGGGGAATGGTAATAACAATAGGTCAGTAGATATGCAGTTGTAATATGAATATGCGTGATTTTCTTCATTTGGAACATAATGCTAGTTGTTCTGTTGTGTGTTTGGCAGGACTGCAACAGCAGGGCCAGATCTATAATCTGGTATATCCCTGACTGACTGACTGGCTGACTGACTGACTGAGTGATCATATTTCCACCACTGGTCAGCTGAGTGCCTGGTCACTGAGTTGGAGTGTCTAGTAAAAACAGGTTCTATTAGGGGGTGTTTACAGCTGCAGTGCTGCCAACGTAGCACATTGTCACTAGATTTAGAGATTTTTTAAAAACAGACTGGGTATAAACGAGTTTTCTTTAAGTTTTAAAGTTTAATCCATGGTTTCATGTATAAGTAAGTCAATCCAAAAATAACTCTGGTCCATCTAAACATCTGGTTATTGGTCGGCAAACGATGTCGGCAGTTGCCAGATCTCGCGAGAGTATGGCACTGAGACAGAGGGAGGTCTCCTATAAAGTTAATTTTCTCCTGATCTGTTCATCTGAAAAATGTTATTTTGATGTCAGAATGTTCTGAAGACGTGTGGCTTGTGAAAAATTGGTCCAATATTTATTTTGTTGACTATGGAGCAAAAGAATCAGTGATAATGTGTGATCTCATTCACCTCTCCCAATGAATAGACTCAGACCTGCTGCTGGTCTCCTAAAGGGGCGGGGAGGTGGAGAAATTCATGTGACACAGATACAGGAAATAATTGGAAATGAACCATCTTGTTTCTCTACTGTTCTCTGGCTGTATACCCAGACTAAATGGGAGCAGTGCTGTTTTACTCTGAGCTCAGAGTGAGGAGAAGTTGTTCTGAGTTTATTGAAGTGACAGAATAAAGACAGAAGGATGTAAGCAGTAGGATATTTAGTGCAGCGGAGGATTTGGAGTTGATTTTTCAAGGAGCAGACAAAAACGCCCATAAATACTGCTCCAGAGAATGAGCATATCTCAGGAACAGAAAAAGATAGAAACTTCCAGTCACCTAGAACAACTCAAACAAATAAGGACAACTTTCTGTGTTGATTTTTTCTTCTTATTTATGGTTTACAGTGTTTTTATCTATAAATTAAGGAAAAGTTTAAGGTCTTTTTTTTTTGTTTTATTTGTTTATGTTTTATGGGCTATTAACCTCTGTTATACTGAAGTCTTTATTGGGTGACATTTATTATTAGCTGAGGTTATGCTGATTCAGAATATGTGTATTGTGGGTCTCAGAGGGTCTAAGTTGTGGCTCGTTTCGAAGGTTATGTACATCTTAAATGTCAATACACAGAACTTAGCTCTCTTCATGACACACATTTTAATGATGGCTGGCTTAAAAATGTAAATCATTTTCAACCGGATTATATGAATAGTAGATATTTTATTTCATCGCTTGGAGAAAAAGGTAATAGAGCGTCGTTCCGGTTCCGTCAGCACTACACCTATGGACAGGAGTGTCCCCCTCTACTCTGGTGGAACTGTTAAAACTGTTAAGACTCTTTTTTGTTACTTTTTTGTATGTTAATCTTTACCAATACATTGTCTTTCTTAGGCTTGTCATGTGTTTTTAGTCTCACAAAATGGAAATACTAATGTAAAGCACCTGAGAAGTCTACAGTATTGGGGAAATGTACTGAGTTACTTTCCACCAATGGAAATGGTCAAATGAAAGAGTTGCATTATGGGAAAAGTAGGATCCAACATTACAGATCAGTCATTTGTTTTCAATAATTATAATTGTATTTTGATGCATCAATCAGCAATTTTAACTTCCAAGCAGAATTTTAATGGAGGAGGAAATAATAAATATGAAAATATAAAATAAGTATGTGTGCCCAGAAACATTCTACGTACTGGACACAATAAGGTATAGGCTGTACACTTACTTATTCAAATGTGCATTTCTAGTACACAGTACATGACTTCTTTGAGGTGTGTGGGGGTTATTCTTGAGAAATGTTGGTATCAGAAGAGGAAGAGCTAACATGACCTATTTTAGCGGGATGCGTTACATGAGTTGAAGAGACAATATCTTCCTTCATATAAACCTGACTAACACACAGTGTTACAGACTTTGTTGTTCCTTTAAAACTCGCTCTGTTCTGACACAATGAGCTGTTGGCTGTTTGAGCTGCTTCTAGATTTGAGAGAGCAGACTTGACTAGCAGTAAAATGTCAGCTGCAGCCCTGTGATAATGCCTAGGATCCCTATGTGGGATGTTTCAGATTTCACTAGCTTGCCAAGGTTGCGTATGTGTGTGTGTGTATTTATTGCCTTGTGCTGTAATTAAGTGTCCAGCATAATTTGAAGGGGCTACACCAAACGGTCAAATTCATTGAAAAGCTCACTTTCATTCTGCTTTACTATTTTTCCAGTTGCACACTGAGGTTTTCATCAGTTGTGGTATTGGTATAGATGCAGCCAGCACAGGCTACCCAGATACTATACAATATGTATATGTACTATCTATATCTTTGTTTACTTCATCAGCTCTTTTGCATTAAAGGGTAAGCTTACCAATTTCTCACATGAAGGTCAGTTCACTTGTCAGAGAGAGTACTGCTCAATCAGGATAAAAATGACCCTGATTACATCATCAGGGTTGTGAAAAGAGACAAAAAATGTAAAAGACACAAACACTATTTGTGAAAGATCCCATCTGATTAAAATCAAGATTCTGGTCTTAACAGACTCCTCATCTGAGTCTGGGTCTCTCTGAGTCTTTCTGATTTTTCCTCCTCTAACCATCTTGATACTCTCTGCTCTTTCACCTGTCAACCTGGAGCAAGCAGGTGGTGGGCGGGGCCTGATTCAGATTTCTCAATGAGGAAATAAGTGTAGATGAGACCCAGTTTTCCTTTTGTCCCCCCTTTTATGTGGGAAAACCATGTTAAACAAAATATTAATCACAGCAGGGGATTTTTACAAAGTTTAGAACATGTCTGGAGAGGAACTTGAGGTTTAATTGTGGCAAAAAGCTACAGTTCCTCTAATGACAATCCCCATAGACTCTCATACTAAAATGTCCAACTTTACAGCAGAAATAAACATGTTTACAGCCTGGTACAAAAAACAGTTTTGGTCTCTATATGGGTGGTAACTGTAAGGCGCAGTGAAATTTTATACAACTCACCCATTTAAATGTTATTAAGACTTAAAGTTCTACATAATTGAGGGTGTGGCTGCCCCGAGTGACAGGTAGGTGAGCGTATGCTTGCCACAAACCAGCATGCACCGAAGTCTCAGCTCCACACATGCCTCTCCTCTTCGTTCATTTTTGGATTAGCTGAGAGTTAGGGGCGGAGTCAGACACTGCCAAGGTGGCAACAGTGGAGCAGCTCACTCTGAGCTTCAAAACTGCTCTTTGGAAATCTTTATTTGCAGCCTATGGTCATACAGCAACCTGACAGCAGCAGCAACTGTTTTGGAAACTGTCTCCAGGCAAAAATGAACAAACACGTTTCCACCACAGTGGATAACAAACTTTTTTTTTTTTTTTTTACAGACAAACACTTCAAGATAGCCATATCAACAAAATTACTCAGATACCAACACAGCTCCTTTTTATCTATATCTACCTCTCACTGGATGTTGTCATGACAATGCAGTCTCTTCTACCACTACCATCTACCACTAGTTTATTAAGTATTCATAATTATGTACTTATAAAGGTGACTCTTGCTGACTTTTTTCTGCCACTTAGATGCAATCACACAAGGCTGCTGTGATGTTCAATTTCTGGAATGGCTTGAGCTGATCCATTTGAATAAGTGCAGGACGTAAAGGAGCCATACTTCCTCTGCTCTTAGTGGCAATTACCCAGCAGGCTCTCTGCTCTCGCACTGAAGCTGCCTCTGTAATTATAGGCTGCTGGTAATGAGGCTGTGGCTTCGTCTTTCAGCAGACCAGACTTGTGTAAGCAACACAGACATGCACACACAGATGTCCATGCACGTACACAGCGCTGCGGAATTTGAGGAAAACTATGGACACATCATCCACACATACAAAACTGTCTATAAGCAATGTATATTATCTGCAAGTGTGAACATAAAGAGGAAAATAAACATGTCTGAGACAGACTGCTCAGTGTGTTCAGACAGCAGCAGCACCAGCAGCGGAGGCCATTACATTCCCCTGTTACTGTTCCAAAGAGAGCATCTCAGCAGTGTACGATTATTACCCTCAACGTGTAGCACAGAAACCTTCAGCTATTCTCTCTGTTCCTTCCAGGCCGCATTGACTGTGTTTCAGGTTGGCAGTGCTGGTGGCATACAGATGTGCAGTACAGCTGCTGAGCAACTGGTCTGACAAGGGGTGAGCTGTGAGAGGAATAAAGTCACATTACATTCAGGGAGGGTAAACAACACTCGCTCATATAATCATACAAGCAGCGATTTTTAGGAAAGTGGCTGAAAGCACAGTGATTTTATACATACTGGAAGTTACATTGTGCCTGCAATTACCAGTGAAGTTCTTTTTGACATTTGGCATTGAACATTTGAATAGCTTCATTTGAATAGTCAGATTATCAGTTGCCTAATTTAATCTTCATGTACACTATTGATAACAAATTGGATAAAAGGTGATTGTATGACTTTCTGTAATAGGCAAGTCCCATCATCAGACATCTGTAAACTGCAAATAGCAGGGTTATGTTTGCCATGGCAAAATATTCAGGACTCCTACTGAGACCTGGATTTTTGAGTCCATGTTGCATAGTTGCAGGCTACTTGATCGTAAAAGCTCCCCTGTGGCGTTTTTTTCATAAACAACTCATTGTGCGTGTCCTTGAGGTTTAACAAATGTGCTGAATGCATTTTGGTCCACAGAAAACATTTTAAAAGATTTTAAAAAATATTTTAAAAATATTTTATTTGTTTCTAAATGCTTGCAGTTTTTCTCTACACTGACTTTGTTGGTGCATTCATTTGTTTTTTTGAGCATTGCTATACTCATCGTGCTGATCTTTTACCACATCCCTTCCAAATTTACCATCAATACTGCTTCAAAGTTTGCCCTTTGCACTAATTATTTATACTGGATAAGACAAGAAATTCAAGAGAAATCATGGACACTGGTAGTAAAAGCAATAAAAAAGTATGGTGGCCCTGAGAGCTCAACACACTGCGACAGAACAAAACACATGTAAATAGATGAAACATAAACAAATTCAGAAAACAGCTTCATCGATTTGACATCACATGTGCTGCAAATACTCACAACACGACAGAATGTTTCCAGGGGTTTCCAATGTTTGCCTTGTTCCGATAGCGATAGAGACACAGGAAAGCCAGGGAGGGAGGGAGAGGATGATGTGCAGCAAAGGGTTGGACTCGAACCTGTGGCCGCTGTGGTTAGGACTATGCCTTCATGGTATGCACTCTAACCAGGTGACTCACCGGGGCGCCCTGACAAAAAAAATTATTTAAAAAAAAAAAAGAAAAAAAAGCAATGAACCCGGCTGGGACGCACTTGTTGTTCAATGCAACAAGTCTGTCCCATCATTTCAGATCAGAGCGTCACCACAATGCAGCAGGTTCNAGCTTCATCGATTTGACATCACATGTGCTGCAAATACTCACAACACGACAGAATGTTTCCAGGGGTTTCCAATGTTTGCCTTGTTCCGATAGCGATAGAGACACAGGAAAGCCAGGGAGGGAGGGAGAGGATGATGTGCAGCAAAGGGTTGGACTCGAACCTGTGGCCGCTGTGGTTAGGACTATGCCTTCATGGTATGCACTCTAACCAGGTGAGTCACCGGGGCGCCCCGACAAAAAAAATTATTTAAAAAAAAAAAGAAAAAAAAGCAACGAACCCGGCTGGGACGCACTTGTTGTTCAATGCAACAAGTCTGTCCCATCATTTCAGATCAGAGCGTCACCACAATGCAGCAGGTTCCAGTGAGAAAAACTAAACAAAATGAAAATTTGATCTATTTGCAATTTGTAAATATGGAATTAATAAATATGTACTACATAACCAAAGTATGTCGACACATGCTTTTATTTACTTCTGGTCTTATAGTGCTGTTTTATAGTGAAAGAGTGATTTATGCTTGGAATGTAATTCATTTGAAAATCAGTGGTACTTTTGTTCCTGAGAACCAGCGTTTGAACCACTACTTTCCCAAGAACAATGTTTTTCAATAACTAGTATTATAACTGAAAGCCTGCCTTCTTCTTCTTCTTCTTCTTCTTCTTCTTCTTCTTCTTCTTCTTCTTCTTCTTCTGCTTCTTCTTCTGCTTCTTTTTCTTCTTCCCCCCAAAATTTGAAAGTGTTAGAATTCAGACAGACCTGCCATCATTAAAGAAAAGCTCTGGGGTAAATTTGAGTGTAATTTGTGTTTGCGAGACATTTGCACGGCTCCATAAGTGAACACAGCAGGGCTCCAGATAAATTTTGTCTGTTTTTTTTCATATGGCTGACAGGTTGTGAGAATAAATGGAGCAGCCTCTACACCTCAGGAGATCACTGAGCCCTCCAGAGTCTCTGCAGCTAGTTTATCATTAATAAACACTTAGTAGTCCCCATTTGCCTCCATCCTTCCCTCCCTGCGTCTGCACCTCCATCGCTCCATCCCTGCGCAGGAGAAGATGAATCATTAACAGTGTTTTCTACAGACGAACACGCCTACAAGCTGAGAGAGAGGGAGACGGAGAGAGAGAGAGAGAGAGAGAGGGACCCTTTTATACTGCAAGGCCAACATTTTCTCAGTATGAACATTAGGAAGAATACTAATGGCAGTCAGCAAAAATTTCCTATCTTAACAAGTCATTTAAACAAGGCATGTGTATTTGTAGAGCACATTTTGTACACTAAGGTGATTTACATAATGTTTTCTTTACATAATGTTTTCCAAGCATTTAAAAGGGATATTGAAAGCTGAAGTGCAAGGTATGTGTGTGTGTGTTTGTGTGTGTTTGTGTGTGTGGACTCTGGGAACTGAGGATGAGAGGGTTGACATGGGACCATTGAGAGATTCATGGAAAAGCAGTTTCTCTGACAAAAGTCAGTGCAGAGAAGAAGTGTGATGATGATAATGTGATGTGTTATAACATCTTTCGGCTGATTCTTTTTGCTTTTCCAGCCCACACCTGTACTGGTTTGCTTCGCTCTCACTGTATCATTTTCAGCCACAGCTGATTTAACCTGTGATAAATCCACTGTACACTGCCAAACAGCAAAGTTAGCAACTAGCGAGAATGTCCAAAAAAACAACAAGGATATATGTCTAGACCGCCTGTGGTCAAAACCTGATTTTAAAACTGCGACGTCGTCTGACAAAATCCTAAAACATATTAACACATAACACATTAAAGACACGTGCTGCGCATGTCACGCCACAGACCTGTTGATGTCATATGGTGTGATGTACCAGCGACATTACATTAAACTGACTCCTTCCACTATAGTTGTCTCTGTCTCTGTCTAGGCTGAATCTGAATGTGACACAGACAAAAAATCAAATTTTTGGGGGACAGTGATATTTATTTTGATATTTTTAATTGATGCAAACTGCAAACTCTATGTAGAGACATAGCGCTGACAGAAGCAGAGAGACAGTCAGTGTGAACATACACCTGTGCTTCTCCGCAGCAGCTCACCTACACCAGCTGCCATGCACACGCAGCACAGGCAGTGTGTTCCCAGCATCAGCCTGAGAGGGAAAGCCGGTTAGACTAACATGCCCTCGGCACTGATTCCCATTTGATTTTGATTTGATGTTATTTTTTCACAATTTTGTTCATTCAGTTTTTTTGAAGAGTCAGTATATAATAAGTGTGTGGCGAGCTTCAATATAAACTTTAAACAAGCGCATTTGTGTATACATGTACACATATTCTGCATATAGTTACAAACGTGGAGTACACAATACACCCACTACCACCAACACTAAAAAAAAGAGTGGGGAAAGATAATAATGGTCCCTTTTATGACCCCCCCTTAATGTCACCTAATTTTTCCAGCTCAATAAAATATCACATACAGTATCTCCAGTCCCTGCGGCCTGTGTGGCTGCAGCAGGAGACCTCCACCCAGCAGGAATCAGAGGGGTG
The DNA here is from genome assembly GCF_002260705.1 of Seriola dumerili. Classification (NCBI taxonomy): domain Eukaryota; kingdom Metazoa; phylum Chordata; class Actinopteri; order Carangiformes; family Carangidae; genus Seriola; species Seriola dumerili. Next base: position 12,251,282 of record NW_019174272.1, on the reverse strand, counting down.
GACTGTAAACAAAGATGGCAAAATATGCACCTTTCATACAGCTTCAGCCTGGTGCTCTTCCTGAGGAGCACAATGACGACAAATAGAAGAGCGTCTTAATGGCTCCTCATTGAAGCTGACTGAGAAAATATAATAGATGTGAAGAGCAGAGCCGTGCTCAGACCTCTTCACAGCTGCCTAATGTGATTTGTGCAGAGCTGCCTCTCCACTCTGTCCATCGGACCTTCTGCTCGGTGCTGACCTGGCTGCCCTCACCTCTCACCTCTATCCATCACAGCTGCTGCAGTGTTATGATGGACGGGCATTTCCTCCAGAGGGAAAAAGGCTCCCTTCTTTGGAGGGTGATTTAGATGAGACCGATAGTTGCAACTTAACACAGTGCTTTGAAATCCCGTAAAGTGTGGCTCGTGCTGGGTTTTTTTTTTTTTTTTACTGCTTGACAAAAGCAAAAAGAGAAAGGATGGGTAAAGGATGGTTATGTAAAGGTAGGAAAAGACAAAGAGAAAGATTGGAGAAAGAAGGGAAGGAGCGGTGAATGAAAAGAGAAGCCATCCTCATACTGTGTCTGCCTCCAGCTCTACTGCTGGGTAATATAAACAGCAGAGATAAGCTGTAAAAGTTGACATCCCCATGCCTGAGTTTCCATTAGGAACACCTCTTTCATTGTATTTCTAAGAGAATGAGCCTCATTAAAATTCATTGCACCACAGTTTCTCTCACAGATATCCTCACACAGCTTAGACAGATTTGCAAAACATGGCATTTTTTTAATGCCTTTACCACTATAGCGAATGAAGATATTGTGGACGGCGGTGGCATTCTTGACATGACTGAAACAAAAAAAAAAAAAAAACACATTTCATTCATTCACATTCAGGGACCACCAACAGCCTATCAGAGCCCAGTCCCGAGGTGGGCATCAATCATGGGAGCCCAGGCTGTGCTCGCCTTGTGTGCCGGCTCCTCTAAAGCAAAAGAAAAGGCTTTGACAAGGGCCCATTATTCAGCAGCTCATCTCCTGTTGCTTTACACATCACCTGTCAGCTCGTCAGCCGACCTCGTACCCAGAGGTTGCCGTTGGTCATCAGTCACATCGCCAAAGTCACATCATTACAGCCGGCACTAGAATGTGTTTTCATCCGTTTAACGAGGTGCTATTAGTTGTCACTTGGGAGTGTAGGGCAGTAACAGAGTGTTAATTACCACCGGACACAACAGTTTAACAAATAATCTTTAACACAGATTTAGATTTTGAGATATGATTTTTCTTTTTGTCTAAAGATTTAAATCTCCCTGTGATTAACCCCCCCTGCCCACCCACTACTTTTTTATGGCAAAGATGAGATGCCTGGACAGAATTTGGATGGTTGGAGAGAAACAAGTCTTTCTACTTGGATAATAAAATGGGTCATTTGACATTTATGTTATTTTTCATATGTGCCACCTCTGTGGTTTAGGCTTGGACATGATTAGGCAACTGAAACTACTTTTTACACGTGAAGATTTAACTTAATAACACACATACAGTGTATTTCACAGTGGACATTTGCAGCTGGAGCAGTCACACACACTTACACCTCTTGAATGTTTTACGTTAAGGTGTTCAAGTTGTTCAGTTTTTGTTTAGAAAGGTGTTTCCAGTATTTTGTTCAACCAACTCTGTTAAAAAGGATTAACCAAGTATCACCACCTCCTCAGTGTAATGCAACTCCACTGCAGCACAAACTGCATCCTTCAAAATGCTCATACACCTTTCTTAAACAAACACTGAACATTATTCTATAACTGGATTAGACTTCATTCATTTTAGCTAAGCGTACCCATGAGTTCATTTCATGCATTGTAAAGCATGTCCAACATCTGTTGTTAATATCAGATGTAAAAACAAATACATTCATGGGCCATGAAACAAATGCTTATTGGTACCAACAGTGAAAGCAAATAAACAAGACGTTGATATTAGTAAAGCTATTAAAAGTTTGTTAACACAGATTAAATGATTAATTAATAAAGATTAAATCTCTTCATTAAATTAAAGTGAATTTAATTGGACTTACTAAAGGAAACGTGTTTACTTTAACAAAAGCCAAATCTGGTGCATTTAATATGAGGTTTCATCCATAAATCTATTTCATATAACAATTAATTTTACCTGATTTGATTGAATGAATTGATGAAATATATGGCATGATTCAGTTCCCTTCATCCACAGATTTACTTTTTCATCCAGCTCATGTTTCATTTGCACTGTACGCATGTAAACACCAAACACATGTTGACGTGTTTTATGTTCGTAGCTGCAGTGATTGTGTGTTGGTTTCCGGTTTGGCATGTGACCTACGCTCAGTACTGTGCCTGAACACATCCTATGTTACACTGAGCTGCTGCTGCTCTGCTGACACTACTCCTCATGCTACACCAGGGTGTCAGGAAGGAGGTGGGATGGATGGTTCAGTGTACTGAGTGGCTGTGACCATGTAGTTTTAGTTGCCTAAACTTCAATCAAACCTCGACCATATCTGTTGTTCTAACGGTAACATGGTTGTTTTGGAACTGCTCGGCTTGCTGACTTTTCTTCCCGAGTGAAGCTCCAAAACACTGGATCCTACATTTCCCATAATGCAAATTGATTTTCACCATCATCTTTAACTGGACCCTCCCAGACTAGAAACTGTCCATCTCTATCTGAAGCTCAGGGAATTACTTTTCGGATGGGGCCAAAATCTGCATAGTCTTTACTCTCTGTCACACATTTACCTGCCGTTCAGTAGAGTGATGTAGGGATTAGAGTGGGCAACACCACATTGGGGATGTTCTCTGCTAGAGATCTATTCCCTCACATTTGTCATAAAAAATGATTTTAAAAGCACAAGTCAATACAAACCTTAGAGACGAGCGCCGTGATGTGTCTTCATTAGCTTGCCAGCTGCCATGGTTTTGCATAGAAAGCACCAGTCAATCAAAAAGCAGATATCTAACCAATGAAAGCATTGACATCCATCATATCAGAAATCGACCACATTAATTTGCCAATATCTGATATGCATACAGCCGGCGTAGGGACTAATGAATGCATTCAAAAGCAACACTGGATATGCAAAAAGTAATAATAAACGTAATTCTTCTCGTTTTACTATAAACTGCCTGTATTCTGTGGTCTGCAGTATGCCTCTCTCAGTGTTGCTGTCTGCAGGATTAGTGACACAGGAGAAGGGGTTATAAGCAAGCAGCAGCAGACACAAACCACAAGGGAGTTGGGGGGGGGTAACATGGGGATGTCGAGGAGTGTGTGTGTATGAGTGAGGAGTGAAGGGTGTGCAATAAAACAAAAAATGAAAGCGTGAAGCAGCAGAGGTGGGTGGAAGGGCGCAATTCAAATGGCATTTGTGATAAGGTGACATTTAGAGAAATCTCACCTCAATCTCTTTTGAACGAAAAGGTTTTATCTTGATCCCTGAAAAAAAAAGGGGTCTGGCTGTTGCTCACAAGTTGTAGTAGCAGAGGTATATACCACAGTATAGGAGCATTTCATTTACAATAGACGCTGTTAATAACCACAGCTTGTGATACAAACAAGGATAAACCAAAATTCAGATTCCTCACTTGGAATTAGAATTGTACATTTGTTTCTGGTTTGTTTTTATTAAAAAAATTTTTTTTTTTTTTACATTATTTTACAGAACAATACAGTGTCTGACATAGGACCAAAACACATTCAATAAAAACAAAAATAATAATAATTGCAGCATAACAGTGTCGACACACATTTCTCAAAGGGAGGCATTTGCAGCATAACAGTGTGTGTTACAGAGGAAATTAATGATGACGTTTTCATTGATAGTCCACACTTTTGTTATAACAATCCATCTCACTCAGTTTAACATCTAGGTGTTGTGTAACACGAGTCCACCTTTGTGTAAAAGCATCCATTTTCAGATGTTGACTCGCAGTCATTCATTCCATTATATAGACCTGCTTCAATCTCTGTACATTTTACAACTTTTCTAGCTGATAAAAATATGTGATGTAAACTATCCATAACTATCTATAATGGCATGGTATCGAGGTGGGAATAATGCTGTATAAGATTTGGGTGATTCTAAGACCCAAAAAAGTCAAAAATAAGTTGTGATTTTTGTTGTGATGATCACCAGCCAGTGGTCATAGTTCACCCTACTCTTTATTAGGACTGCGGCACAGTTGCCATGGAGAAACATGCAATCAGCTGGTGTTTCTCTCCCTTTCACCACCCGTGCCCTCCTTTCACTCCCGTCCTCCGCCTGTAGACAGTGCGGGCCCTGTTGTTGTCAGATAGTGATGGAGCATGTGCAGTGTGGGAAGGAGGATCTCAGCTGTTCATCCTGGAGAACTCATCTCCCCTCCCGTTCCGGTCCTAGGTGAGCTTCAATACTTCTCCAGACCTCCTTTTCCTTTTGGCTGCCATTACCCAAACTAAGCTCATTTGTCCCCCCCAAGAGAACCATGATCTGCCTTTTGTTCAGGCCCCAACCTCCCATTCATGTCCCCCAGGAGAGGAGACAAAAGAGGAAGAGACACAGGCCTGAACCCTTTGGCCAGACAGACTGTGTAAAGCGACCATAAAGGGATGCTGGGTTTGAATGGAGCTGCGCTGTGACGGGGTGCCCTTTAGCTTCAGCTACATAGCCTCTGTCTCTGAGGGGTGTCCTCATTATTGTGTGCATCTTTACATTTCTTTAACTTACAGCATAACTACGGTGGCGCTGAGCACTCAATTCACTGCTACTAAAGAAAAACACAAACAACACAATCAAATACAGAAATGTGCTACAAATATGTGTCACACGGTCGAATAAAGAAAACAGCCACACCTTCATCTCTCGACACATATGCAGTACGTCAACAGTGCTGCAATTGTAGAGAGCCAAATACAGAAACGGTAGTACAGATAATTACAAGCACACACAGAAACAGTGACATGACATAACATGTGCTGAAAATTCAGTCACAACAAAATGCAGAAACGTTTCAAGTTGTGCAGAACAAAATGCATCTAAGTCACAAAGCAAGTGGATCCAGCGGATATATGAACCCTGTCTGGGTTCATTGTATTTTTCCCATACACAAAAAGTGAATAGATTTTTCTGACCATCAAACCTCCCCTGAAATGACACTCACTGTTATCACAATTTGGTCTGTTTGGTCCAATAACATTTGTTAAGTTTAGAAGAGCCATATGACGAAATTGTTACCCAGGAGCCATCGGGAAGTCAGGCTTGAGAAGGGCTCTTCTGCACATGCCCTACGGCCCCAAAAATCCAGAAGCATGAGGAAGCTCGTGGAAACATGGCTTTGTAATGAAGTGTGTACATGTGACAGAAATGAATAGACCTCTATCTTTGAACACAGAATTGATTATGTTTTTTCTCTGGCGTTGTGGTTTGGAAATCCGTCTTCAAAGAGCAGGAGTTCTCTCACAATCAAATTGTTGAATGGTCCAGTCAGCTGATTGGTGAGTCACTGCTTAACCTAGCATCCCTGTACACCAAACAGTTACAGCTGGCTCAATTTTAAATGACGACTCTCTGACCCTCTGAACAGTGAATTTCAGCTTCTTCCTTCTGGATGAAGGCGCCACTTTGATGAAAGTGTATGTCAAATTAATGAGAAAGTTCCTCAAAATAATTAGAGGCATCTCATTATAATGTATTTTATAAATAGCATCTTCTATGTATCTTCTATAAGTACTTTAGTATCTCAAAATAATGACTTTCTATAGGGCTGCATGTGATGTAGTTATAAGGTAATCAGCCTTCAATGTGGATCGATGTATTATTATTTTATTCTATTTTTATAATTGTTACATTGAAATTTGGGTCATTTGGTTACTATTCTGTACAGTGTGTTTAATTATAATTATAGTATTATACTTATAGTCTAATTGCTTGCTTCAACATCAGTGCAAAGCCATGCATGCCGACCACTTTTCCCATAGCAATGACAGAAAGCTAGCTAGCGCATGTGACTTTGGGGTAGGCCTAAGTCAAAATTTGGAGAGTTTCTCATCATTGGGGCAAAGAGGCTTCCATCTTTATAAGTGGTATCCAGTTCATTTTATCATTATCCATGAGCTGTTACCACGGTTAAAGGGCTGGAGTTAATTAATATCTTAGCGTTTTACAGGCTGTGTAAGCCTGTACACTATATAGCTTCTGCAACAATATCTGTATTATCCAATCAGAATGTTAAACCTGAAAAGTGTCAGCTCATTTCCCAACACTGTTCAGAAGTAGAAGTAATTTCTGTGTTTCTATATTTGGTTGTGTTGTTTGTGTTTGCAGCACATTTCTTTATGCTGCTGTTGTCAAATGTCAAAATGAATGTGTTTCTCAACTTGCCTCTGTCTACTTCTCTGCTGTATTTTTTTTCTAAACTCTTCATTGTCAGCTGCTCTCTCCATCTTCATGTGTTTTGTCTATTTGCATGTGTTTTCTTAAATTGTAGTGCATCAACTTCTCAGGTTCACCACTGAAAACTGTAATGAGTGTGCAAAGCCTTGTGTTGGTATGCTGAGGAAGCAAGATACGGGAATTTAAATTCTTTTTGCAATGGTGCAACTTGCTCCTGATAGTAAAATATCAGCTCTGGATCCTTGTTGTCAGGTTGAATCCTGCAGCTTATGCTTCTGTCATGGTTTACGGCACAAATCACATCATGTTTAAACCATAAGCTATATTACTGTAGGCTTTATAGACTTGTAGGAATACTCTGAACTTCCCGACACGTTAATCTACAAAGCAATAAAGTCTGACATACAGTAGCTGTTTATCTGTCTCCACCTGTTTGATGTGGAGCTTGGGTTCAGCTAGGAGGCAACGGGTGGGATCTGCCATACTGTTCTATAGGGGCTCCTTTCCACAGCTTAAAATAGCAGAGATAAGGACCAAGTGTCAGCATGCATCCATGCTGTTACATATTATTACAAAAAAAAAAAACCTGGTGTGGGCTGATATGTGTTCCACACGGAAATGAGGCGTGCAGAATCCTCTGCTGAAAACTGTGAGATTTAAGACTGCGATGCCCATTATCTCCTGAAGACAATGCCTGCTGATACAAACTGATGTTGGCATCAAAGCGAACATCACCAGCAACAACAAAAAATAAATAACATCCCGGTGTAGCCTTTTTCATGATACACAATGCCCTGTTTTATATCAAAGTGATGTGAGAGGAAACTCATCAATTTGCAGTGTATGATTTTAATTCCCAGCGTAGTCAAGCATGACGAGTGGCTGAATTGTGCCCACAGGAAATTACAAACTCATGAGTGAAATAATAAGCTGTTTCAAAAACCAGCGAAGTAAATTCTCTTTCCACACCAGCAATGGCTCGTCCTGCTCATCCCCACGATCGCTTATGAATTTCATAATCAAACCGGATTACTTGCTTTTTCTAACTGGTTGTAGTGGTGGCTTCCTGCAGTTTTCTTCTCTGTATCTGTACACAGTTGTGTTTTTGTGTAACCTCACCACTGATATCATTTGTTCACAGAGTTTATTCCCACAGTTTTTTTTTTGTTTTTATTCCTCCGCACTGGCAACAGCCGGCATATTGTTTTCGTGTTGTCTGTCCGTCCATTCTCCTGCACATGATATCTCAGTAATACCTTGACGGGACTTCTTCAAATTTGGCACAAATGTCCGACGGGACTCAGGGACAAACTGATAACATTTTCAAAGGTCAAAAATGTCAAAGGTCAAGGTCATTGTGACCTCACAAAACACTTTTTAGCCATAACTCAAGACTTCACAGCAATTATGTATGTAATCTGAAACTAGTCTGAGTGGCAGGTGTAGACAACCACGAGGCGGTAATTCTAGTTTTTTTTTTTTTTTTTTACAAATACACTTTTCAACACGTGTACAAACTTGAATTTCTCATGCAGATTTATTTTTACTGGATTTCAAAGGTTAAGTTACAACTACCAACTTTGGAATTGTTTGTGAACATCACTTTACAAGCTCAAGGTCTTTTCGCCCCCATTATTATTAGCCCCTAAATCCCCTTTAAAAGTGTTTGCTTTTATTAAATGGCAAATATTTACTGCTAGTGCCTTTTTTTTTAGAAGTTATTTTTTGGACATGTTTGCCTTTATTGTGATGGTCATGGTGGGGGAGGGAGGGAGGCATGCATGGCCGTGGGTCGGATTTCAACCCGTGGCAGCCGTGGTTGGGACTAAGCCTATGTGGCACATGCTCCACCAGGTGAGCCACCGAGGCGCCCCACGCTAGCGCTTTTTTAATAATTAAAACAAATTTGTCCTGACCCTAGGAAGTTGATTCTAGTCTGACTTGAATACTTAACTCATTGAGTTTAAGTAGTTGTGTTAGCATATCTTATCATCTAATTAATGTTAAAACTAGTAACGCAACTTTAATTTTAATTTTCTTTATTGGAGCTCTCAGTTGTTGTCTTGTTATCTCCACCAGCAAAGCAGTTGCATTAGATCAGATCTCTAATTTTGATAACAATATACACCATCTGAAAGATAAACAGTTTTCTTTGTCTTCGTCATCTTTCTTTTGTCATCTTTCTTTTGGTTTCTCTGTCCAACTTCATTTTTAAGTTCTCTTGGCCTCATGTTACCCTGCAGGAGGACAGACTAGTTGAAAGCTGAGAGTCTTGTAACCTGGGCTCACTAAGGGTGTCTCACTGCGTTTGTGTGGCGTTGCTTTCTCACTCCTCTGTGAGGTCAGATCTCAAGGGGTCATTTCACCCAGGAGGTCCCCCAGCCCTTACTGGACACATTCTTTCATGAATGCAAGCAACAGGACAGGACAGCTATTTGCACTCAGTTTCACTGGCTGTCAATTTCTTTTTCCAAATCCCACTTATTTCCTCTTCCAATCAAAGTACTCGGAATTGTTTAGAATAATATTTGAAGTTTATCTATTTGAAACCTTGTTTGTTATATAGTAGACAGCTTAGTGAGGTCCCTGGTAATAATTCTCATTTAATCTAAAACATAGACTCTTTTGTGGCCAGCCAGTGGGGACGAAATGGTTTACTTGTTTGACTTGTTCTGTTAGACCTCTGTTTATTTATAGAAGCGTGGTGGTGTGGTGGTTAAAATGGACCATTTATTACAACAAATAACAAAGACAAATATGCAAGTGTGGGATATTGAAGGCTTTGGTGTTTATTGCATTACATGTGGTCTGTCAGTCTGTATTCTGAAAATGTTGCTTATATTCTGTGTTGTCTTGCTTTAAATACGCAGATCCAAAGAGTAAGAGTATCGTATGTGCACTGTCAAGCTTGGATGACTGAGACAGCTGTCAAATGTAGGTGGCAGTCAGAGGCAACAGGGTGCCAACTGTAGCAACACAAAAGGTGGGTGGAGAATGGTTATAGGGTCAGAGGTCAGGGACCACAGCACAGATACAAGGTCCTGACACTGTGTTGAGGACATTTATTGGCCATTTATGCAGATGGGTGCAGCAGTTGTCACTGTGTGTGGTCTATAACAGCAGAGTGTGAGTAAAGCCTCTCATGCACATAATTTGTGCCAGGTACTCTGTTGTTAAACTTTAAAGGGTTAGTTTAAAAGGAAATGTGAATTTGTTTTATTTTTTCTGAAAATAAGATTTAAAAAAATTATTTTATGTTTTTGTGTCATGTAGGCCTACAGAATTAAAGTTGAGACATTGTTAGCCTAGCTTAACCTAATGACTGGAAGCAGGGGGATATAAAACACTTACCAGCAGCTGTAAAACTGTCTTTGAATTGTATCTTATATCTTCAGTTTGTACATGAACAGGTCTATACAGGTTATGATATTTGTTAACTAGTTTTAGAGGCGTTGGTTGACATCTTTTATTACTTTGAAGACAGCTAAGCTAACTGTTTCCCCTTAGTTCCTGTCTATATGCTAAGCTAACTGGAAAGACTTTGTGACTCCAACTCTGTGCTCTGTTTAAAGCTCCATTGACTGATGTTTTGACCAGATGGGGACAGTGCAACAAGTTAGCACATAATTGGCATATCATCACCTTATGAAGTTGATGTGAAAGTGTTAGCAAACCGTTGTCTATTTCCACATCCAGCAAACACAGAGCTACATTAGCATTCATTTGGAGTTATGTTTATGGCCATGTGATGAATAGGCTGTAACTCCTTTTAGCGCTGTTTTGGTCTCCACCAACTCCTGAGGGAAATATCTGCTAATAACTGCTAAATGCTCCACTATGTTCACCAATAGTTGCTAACCAAAACCACTACAGACACACAAAAGACCAATAAAATGAAATAATAAACTCTATATATATGTAAAAACAGAATCCTCCATTGTCTCACTGCTCATGACTGAGCACCGGTGTTTGCTAACATTAGATATGTCATTTTGTATTGGCAACGAAATGACAGGGCGCAATATCAGCTAGCTAACATTAATTAGCTAAACTGTAACTTAAGGCTAAAGTTAGAAACTAGCTGACATTAGTGATCATCCGTAGATACTTGACACAATCTAATTCAGAAACTCTGAAGGTAAAAATGTTTTAAACAAGCTAGATGGTTAGCTACTACACCTTCCATTTACCTACAAGTGTCTGAGCGATGTGTGGGGGCAGAGGTTTCAGGGCTAGAGCCACTGATGGAGTGAGGCAGATAGAGGAGATGTTTAGCTAACATCAAGAAATGGTATGGTCCCTTCAGAGGTCTCTGGAATTGTAATACAAGATTCTTCCATGCAGGCATGAATATGAGAAATATATTGTAATATTTACAATTACAGGTAAGCAAGAAATATAGCCCCCCCCCTACCCCCCCACACACACATTTTGCTGGGCAGTTAATGTTCACTGGATTCATCAGAGCTTTACTAAACAGAGCTGTTTCATCTCACTCTTAGAAAGAAAGCAAAAATGTGTATTTGGTAAAAAATGTTGAACTATTCCTTGAATACTAGGACACTTGCCTCCAGGTTGATTCCTGTCAAGTTTCTGCACTAAGAGATTCTACCTGGCGATTTTTAGATGTCAGCCCTGTTTCTCTTACCTCTAGACTATAATCCCTCATGTATTCAAGAAAGTCTTTTATAAATATGATGCAAACAGCTATATAAACAGCTGCAGAAAAGTGAAACGGAAACACTTGGTTTCTCTGTGCCTCCACGTCTCATGAAAGCTATCTTTGGGCCCATCTATTCCCTGCATTATGAATTATGGATCACTGCTAATAGGCTGTTTCTCACTTGTTTAACTTATTGTGGTCGGAGACTTATCGCTGATAGCTGCCTCTACTTTGGACCCCCTACTTCAGTGCTCATCGCCAGTATTATTCTTCCCATCACTGTGTTATTGTCTCATTATTGCATTACTGAGGCGGGGGCTTCAATAGCTTGCGGAAGAGGAGGTAGACTGGGTCTCTGTTAAAGTGACCCTCCCTGAGGATTTAACCCACACTGTCCCACCTTGCTGCTGCATAATGGATGAAGGACAGACATTGGGAGGGAGGGGAGGAATGGGAGCGGGGGCCCTTATTACCTTGTGATTCATTTTTAATGAGGTAAACAGGTCTTTCCAGGTCACCTGCAACCTCACACACACCCGTAGTGGGTGGTGTGTCTTCCCCATCGGCTGCCTTATTGCTGCCCTCTTTGACATGCTCCATGGCTGCAGGGGCTCCTTAGTATAATTAGGTCTCACTGTCATTGACGGAATGAGTCTCACTTCCCACAGAGTCCCTTCTTTTTCCTTCAGGTTAGATATGATCAATTATACAGTGGCAAGAAGACCTTACTATGAGCTCCAAGCAACACTTTTCCTCTTGCTGCCTGTAGATTAAGTTTTCCAGGAGTGGGTTAGACACTGTGAATATCGCAAATACAATTAAGTTTTATCATAACACACATGTTACAGCTCATAAATTTAATTTTAAGTAGGTTGTGTCATGGAAACCTGTTTTTGAAAATAGCCTGTCCTTCTGCAGTCTCCGATTTTTCCAGCCTTATGCAACATCAGTCAATGCAGGTAGTTGTTCTCTTCTCTTTGGCATGTTATTGTAATATTTTTCTGTCTCTGTATATGTTAAATGACAGCCAATAAAACTGAACATTGTTGTGCTCTAATGGAAATAAAAAAAGAGGCTCCCTCAAGCAGATGTCTGGTTCCAGAGAGGAAGAAATTGGATGACAGGCGAGGATGCACATACGGGGTGTCATCTGGGAAATCAAACCTGCTCAGTTCACTTGCTCTGAAAGTCGGTGAACAGGTACACCTTCACATACAAGAAGGTGGAGAACTCCCACAGCAATTCTCTGCAAAGCCTGGCGAGGCTGTGAAGGAAGGAGAGAGAAAGGGAGAGAGAGAGAGACAGAGAGAGAGTGTGTGACAGGAAGGTGAGAAAAGGAACAGATGGAGAGATGCAGGGAATCTACATTTACAGTCATTTAAAACAGGTGCTATACATAGCCAAGCTTTCAACCCATCATCTCATCTAAATGATATCATTACATCCAGAAGTCATTAAAAAAAGATCTTTTCCCTTGGACTCTATAGATTTCCCCCTCTCCCTGGGGAGCAGGATGAAAATGAATTTAGGGCCCCTCGAGTCATTGAATTTGCTTTTTATCACCCGATAGCCGTGCTACATATGTGCCATTGTGCTGTATATAGGATTAGAGAGGATCTTTTCTGCCTGACTGGCTACCGGCTCTCAGCAACAAGATGAGGATCATTTCCCCTGCTGAGAAAAGCTCTACTCAGCCTAGACGAGACACTCAGCACACATACCCCACCGGTGTTCAGTATGGATCTTCGCTCACATACCACCAATCTTTATCAACATGTTGAGCGTTTGAGATTGGGAAAGCGTACGTCCCCAAAGGCCGTTAAACATGAGCGAGAAAAACATATATTTATCTAGCTTCAGAATGACTTGGTTGCATCACTAGCACCTTTCAAAGTTTGCTCAACAAACTCCAATTTTTTACTGAGATGCTCTTTTATGATACATCAAGCAAGAAATAAAACCTACACATCTGTGAAGATATTTATCATTCCCCCACCGTCATCAACACCAGCAAAGCCCTGTATGATCAGTCTGAGGGGTCATATTCTGAATTAATGAGTGTCACGCCATCCTCCACACTGGCTCTCATGGTGGATCTTTTGATGCGCATTTCTCTGCCCTTTGAAGCCGGTGTTTCTTCCTCTGGATAGTGGCTGTGTTGGTGCAGGATCCTCCTGAGCTCTTTGTTCCTGTGTTTATTTGAGTAGGTTCTGCCTGTTTACATCAAATTCTTGACCGCAGAACGGCTGGTAATTGCAGCCAGTGTACATGGTACCGCGAGCAAACTCTAATCAAGAGATGGTTATACTGACACCACTGTTTGATCCAGTGTGTCAGGTTTCCACTCGGTGGTCGCCGCCTGAGCAGTTGAATGGATGAGTCAGTGGTAAAGAAACCATCATTCAGCTGTTCCACTAACATAATCAGCATCTCAATTACATCTGGATTTGTTGGGCTTTGTTGTACATTCAGAAAATGACTAGAGCCAGTGACATGAATGACATGAGTATGACATGTCCAACTCCAATTCAAAGATACTAAAGCCTAATCCTTTTTTCATTATATCAGTACCATACTGGACACCATTTATGGCTGATATTTTGTCAGCTGCCCTCATCATTTGCATTTGTTTTCCCTAATTTTTTTTCTATAGATTAGTTTTCAATGTAAGTAAATCCACTTTTCCAAATTGTGCGTCCACACACAAAGGAGTCACAGGAAGTGATGCATGCATGTTTTGGATATGATGCAGAAGACAGCAAACAATATGACCCAACCTGATAGTGGCATGGCTGAGAAGATATCCGTGAGTGATATCTTCATGGAAGTGTCATATCATATCATGGAGGTGTCATAGCCATTTACAATGTCTTGACAGAAAGCTTGTCAGGATTTTTTGGGCTTCTTCTGGCCTCTGACAAGTTCTGTAACATGGTGCTTTTCTGTGCATAAAAACAAATCAGTCAGCCAATCAGAAGAGAGGAGGCTCTTAGCCTTTCTTCTGATTGGCTGACTGATTTGTGAGTGATCCAATACAAATACAGCAGATTTCAGGTAAACACTAAGAGAAACCAAATCCTGCAAGGCTGAATGGTGAGTCCACATTTATTCCAGGCTTGGGGCATGCTGCTTTGTAGTGACATCACAAAGTTCCAGAAGTCCTGACAGCTGGTTTTAAGGCTCAGTTTCTGAACACAGGCTGTGCGCATTTCTCTGTGGACTGAGCACTTTGACACTTTCACATTATTAATAAAGAACCTAGACCTGCTTTATGATCAAAGAAGACATACACAGCTACCATTATATTATATGACACCTTTAAAAGAACATGACTAAGTTTGCCTGTGCTATAAACTGTGTGAAAACTCCTGCGGGAAAAAAAATCCCTCCTGGCACCTGTACTATAGAGGTTCATTTGGGTCCCAGTAACCAAGACCTGACCCAGTACTCATGTTTTGTGGTGGGTTCTAAATTATATTTAGTGTAATGGGAGAGGCAGAGGCAAAAAAATGACTTAAATGAAAAGCAACATGCAAAATCACATCAAGCAATCAACAGTGAAAATGGAGCAAGTTATCATAGTCAGCATTTTCAAAACTTTAATTGTGATGTCATCATTTTCTATGTTGATCTATCTATCTATCTATCTATCTATCTATCTATCTATCTATCTATCTATCTATCTATCTATCTATCTATCTATCTATCTATCTATCTATCTAATCTCTTGCTTTCCATTGGCTTGGCTACTTCAATTTGCAGCTAATGGTCCAACCCCAACCCCCCACCCCATGTCTTTCTCTCAGTCACTCTCTCTCTCTCTCTCATTTCAGCCTTGAGGCGTCCTGTTTCAGCTCCTTCGCTTTCAGTCACAATGCTGTGGAGAGGGTGAATGGGTGGGGGGCATTTAAGAGAGCAGTAAGTGGGAGTGGAGTCTGACCGCAGAGGGTCTACTGTTTAAAAGAAAGGGAATTCTCCCCTTCACTCACTCTCTTCCTCTCTCTCTCTCTCTCTCTCTCTCTGCCGCTCTCTGTCTCTCTGTCTTCCTCTCTCACCCTCACCCTCTTTCTCTCTCTCTCCTCACTGGCTGCACATCAGCCGGCTCTCTAGGTAGACTCGAGTAAACACTCTAAGAGAACAGAGAGGAGAGGGAAGATGACAGAGCTGTCAGCACTCTGAGAGATACAGACTGGTGAGAACATTTGCCAGGGCTGGCTGATAAGGCTCCCTTCAACACTGCTTCTGCTTACATTTTCTAATCAGTGGAGAGGCTGTGAGCATTGTGTGTGAGGTAAGTCACCTTTTTCTTTTACCTGCGTGGAATGGATGTGTTTGAATGGGAGCAGGATAAATTGGCTGATTGCTTTACCTAATTAAGATGACTGAACCACACAGCTTGACACATTTCTAACTTCGACCACATCCTCTCAGCTTTTCCCCCACTTTTATATAAGTTGATGTTAAAACTTTCTGGGGGGAATTATTTTCTGTTTTAGTCATTTTTCATGAAAGGTGCTGTAAAGCTGCAACTAAAGATTTTTTTTTTTCCTTTAGCAGTTTTTCTGTTGCTTATCATTTGTTTATTATACAAAATGTTAAAAGAAATATTGAAAAATGCTAATATCTTGAAATTATTTGTTTTGTCCATAACCTCAAAATATTCCATTTACAACGATATAAACCTAAAAAACAATCAAAATGTGACATTCTTGCTTGGTTAATTACACATTCATTTATAATTAAAATTGCTGTCGATTAATTGACTGTTTCATGGCAAATGTACTTATAGTGACCACGCTGAATGCCACATTCTCACCCCAGCGAAGAGTATGGGCGCTATTAGCAATGAAAGCAGCTTCTGTAATTCATCCTCATGTTTTACAAGAGAGGACTTCAGAGACTGGCTTAATTTTGCTCTTTACTACATGCACCTGGGTGCCAATTATGTTTTACTGTCAAAGTTTTTTCCTCTTGCTGGCTATTTTCCATTTATTACCAGAGCAGTTAAAAAAGAGTAATGTCTCCAGAGAGGGAAGTCTATGATGATCTGCTGAATTATTCTGCTTGCATTAAGGCTGATGCTGAGTTGTGGTCTGATGGGCTAGAAGAGGAGAGATGGGTAGGGTTAGTGTGTGTGTGTGTGTGTGTGTGTGTGTGTGTGTGTGTGTGTGCTGCTTGCCGGACTAGGTCCAGCTGTACACTTTATGGTTGCCAGCAGACAGTAGGCTTGTGTAACCCAGGAGACAGACAGCTGCTCTGCATTAGATGCTGCTGGTTGGTTCCTCTCCCAGATCTCAAGCATACATACTTCGGGCTGTAAACTGGCAGTTCACTGACACACACACACACACACACACACACACACACACACACACACACACACACACAGTCACAGACTCTTCATCTCCATGTGCTGCCCAGTCTCCTATCTCCAGGTCAGCTTCATTTCTTTGGGGAGATTGCAGAAAGACGAACAGACAATATGAAGGATGAATGATGGAGATACCTGCATGCATACATGTACACAACAGATACATGATTCTGGATTGCTGCCAATTGCTTACATTTATACTTTGCATCAATTTGTTTGATTTTAGCTTGAAAGTTTTCCAAGAATTAAAGAAAGCCTGAATAAACAGCAGCCTCTTTGGTCACAAGTATCAATTACAGGATAAGTGTAAAATATAGTGTAACAGTAGCACAAGTAGAGGAGAGTCGTACTGAGTCAGCGAGTCACTCCTTCCCTCAGGTAGTCAGGAATATCAGTTACTCAGTGATTGTCTAAAGTTTAGCGAACATTAGCCACCTTAAGCTAGTGGTCATACCAGACCAAGTAAGGCTGTAGCAGCAAAAGCTCTGGTGTATTGTCTTGACTGCTTATGATTTCAACTTTTGTTCGTAAGAGAGTACATGAGCTATCTCTGCTTTCAAAATGTACGAGCCTCCAATCCCGCTCTTGCTAGGGTGAACAAAACTATATCTAGACCGCACCTGGAATCCAAGCATCTAAAATCCAGATTTACCTCTGAAACTCGTATCGTCACGGTAGCGCCGTGTACATCTGCGCGGGTTAGAGGGAGGGAGAGAGGAAAATGGGTGAGTCACTGAGGAGAGAGAGAAGTGTGGAGACATGAGGTGGGCTGTGATAGAGGTGACCCACAGGATACCAAGGCAGCGTCTGCTGGATGGTATTTGTGTATGAGACACAATGAAGCAGCTTGGCTGTGCTTCAGCAGATCTAACTTCAGACTCATCGTAGGCCGGTCCATCTGAAATATCCCTTGAAAGGATTTTGTTTCATTGGGATTTATTTTTCACAAGTGTGAAGTGTACAGATATGTCAAGCATAGGTTTATGCTCGTATGACTAGCTCTGCATGACAGGCGTGCTATCTGATCGTAGGCGGCAGTGCAGGCTTTGGTGCATTAACATTTCATGATGCTTTGGCTGTGGATATGAGTAGCCACTGATAGTGACACTCGGCATAACGATGAGTGGGAAACAGGCCTTTGTTTGGACAGCTGTTAGCTCCCAACGCTGCGTGCCCTACAAAGCTCCCTGAGAGGGTGACTGTCTTTAACCCCACTTAGCTCCTTCACTGGTGATTGAAAGCAAACAATAATTGTGGGTATTCATGATGACCCACGCTGGGCAAGACTCAGGGGAGATGCAGAGATGTTTTGGTTGGACTAAATGCACGTCATCTTTAATTCAGGCCGATCCAGACTCCCATTGCTGCCTCCTCTGCCTTTTGTTTCTCTTCTTCTACATGGTCGCTGGTTTCTGACGAAATATCTTGCTCGCACTAGACGTTGTGGTGGCCACTGAAATTTAACCAGGTTTGACTTAATACATGGGTTCATTTCACCTGGACCGTGCTGCCCAGTGGACACGACCACCTGTGGTCCAGATGGTTCATGAATGCAGGAAACCCAGTGATGCATACAATGCAGCGAAACTGAAGATCTGTTGTTAAAAGTGTGTGGCATTTGTAAATTTTGTCAAACAGACATACAGGAATTGTTGCCTGAAGGATAAATATGCAAATTTTCCTGTACAGATATTCATAGTTCTCAGAGGATGGATTCTTTTGACTTTTTTCTAGCACCATCAGCTCAAATCTTAATTTTAATTTATCCAGTACTTTAGAAATAACGTTAACATCAACCTCAGCTGAGGGTTTTTAATTTGTGCTAATTTGTAAATGCTAACAGTGTAACATGCTAAACTAATAGGGTAAACATTAGACCCACTTAACATCAGCACATTAACATTAGAGTGCTTATTACTAAGCACAGCAATGTCAAAGTAAAACTGACTTGTTGAGAAAAAGTACAGTCTCACTGCAAGGATATCTGTAACCCTTCCCACAAGGACACTGAATGGAATATCACTCATTTTTAGTCACATTTTTACATGATGTATAAATTTAGTTTTTGAATTAAGTTCATCTTACCTGATTAACAAATCCTGTTTACTCAAATTCTTGACTGAATTAATGATTTCTTTTACCCACTACTTTTGTGTTTAAATAAATGTTTGTAAGACTCAGACTTTGCACCAGTGAGTGTATTTCCCCCACCAAAGTCACCACACTCTTTTCCTGTTTCCCAGTCCTCCCCAGTCAGATTAGCCATCACCACAGAACAAAGACCCCCCCCCCCTCAAAGAAATCCAGTCTTTTAAGCATCCCAGATGGTTTTTAATGCTCCTCCGATGCTAATGTGTAACGGGAAAGGAGTGGAAGTCTTGGAGCTGTGGGATCCGGAATGCCTTTGTATTGCCCAGCCCTCCATTGGGGCAGCCAATAGATGAACACATGTGGTAGATACTTGGTTCTAACACTTTACCACCACCAGTGACTTTGCACATTGGAATGCATGAGCTATAATGTTCTTGGAACATGATGGGGGTCCTTTTGAGTGGGGTAGACAATTTAAATTGGAGAAAATGGTAAAAAACCGGGGAAGCCAATGAAGAGCCGACCCTGGGGATTCGGGTCATTAGGCTCATACAAGTGTCTGAATGGAAGGCACTCCCAATTTGGACAGGGAACACGCTTCAGACTTTCATCACAGACAAGGACAAACAGATGTCTGGGTATCACAGCCAACATGCATGCTTCCATTTGTAGTGGGGAGAAAAAAAAATCCTTTCCAGCCTGTTTGAATGGAAGTAACCCATAAACCTCCAGTGTAAAGTGCTGAAATGTGCAGTTTTGAAAGGCCTTGAAAACCCTATGTTTACTTAACATACTACTTTAAAAAATCTCCCTCCAATGACTGAATTTACCAATCTAGGCCCATACAACTCAAACGTATAAGAAACGTGGCTTTCCAAATAGAAAGGGAGGGTTCATAAAAACAAGAATCTAGACATTTGGGTCTCTAAGTTTCAACTCGGTCTTTAGGTCAACTGATTCACACTTCTCAATGTCAAGTCTGCTGTTGGTGCCACTTAAGACAATACACTGGTAGCAATTACATGTTCAAAAGTTCACTTGAAGCAGCAATCATGCAAAATAAGCCAGCCAGAGCTCTTTTGAGATTGTCAGGAGACCCTGTTCTCACCTTGCAGTTCATTACCTGAGAGGGAAGGTGTTGGTTACATGGTAAGTTTAGACGATTCCCAGAAGACAACACCAATACCTCCGTGTAGCATTACAACGCAGGCAGCCGCCGAGTACGAGTCAGATTTTTATAGTAATTGCAGCGTAAATGCAGAGGAGAGAGGAAGTAGGCAGAACAGAGGCCTACGCACTTACAAGTGTCTGGAGAAAACAGCAGGTGGATTTGCTGTAAAGGCTGCCAAGCCTCCACACCACACAGGGGTTAGGCTAATAAACAGTAGGCCACCAGTACCCAGCATGTTAAAAACCTCATGAACAATGACTAGCATCTAACCTCTCCATCTGGACCCGGTGAGAATAGCAGCGCAGGAGGGAGGCCCCGCAGGGGAAGAGCCATAAAGAAAATTGATGGGTCTCATGGCGTAGTGCGAGTCAATCCAACAAAAAAAAAAAAAAAAAAAAAAAAAAAATTGAGATTGCATTGTCTGCGCTACGACTGACCCAATGAGCACTGCTGTTCGCTCAACATTCGTTTTCACCATATCTTGGTGTCAAAGTCGGAAATTGGTTTTGGTTGAGGAAACAGACTTTTTTTTGGTGCGGTATCAGTCAGACATGTCAACTCTGGCTCCAAATCACTCTGGCGGTTCTGTGAGTGTGATAGGGCTCAGCCTTGGCACAGCACTCTCTCTGAGTATCCAGATAAGTGTTTCTGCCAGTATCTCAGATCCAGCCTCCCCGTCCGCCTTATCAGCCATGAGCACACTTACCCCCACCACTCCCCCGCTATCTGTGTCATCGGATCCAATGGGGTCACAGCGGAGAGCCAATAAGCATAGCTTTGGTTTGATGAAACCAATCTTTTTTTTCCTCCATCAAAAACATTGTATTCCCCATTTCATCTCTGTTTACCATGTGGGAAATAATGATAACAGAGAGAATTGCAGTGAAAGTATTGATATGCTTTATTGATTTCACGTCACTGCCTTCAGTCAGATTTTATTTTTCAGAGCGATAGAACTGAGGGAAACGTTAGACAAAGGTTGAATATAATAACTGCACCTACATCTAATTATATGTTACTTCTTAATTTACACTCATCAATGCAACAATAATTAGCCTGGCTAGCTTGAGTCCTAATTAATTCCTAGAATATGAATAGTCATTTTCAAAATTGTCACTGCAATCTCCATCTTTCAAGTCATTTTCTTGAGATGAGTAAAAAAGAATAATCTGCCAGTGTTTTGAAAATATTTGAAAATATTTTTAATTTAATATTTTTCCCGTTTGTTTGAAGACAGTAAGACCTGGAAGTACTGATAATTGATCTTGGCCACTTGGGGGCAGCAGAACAATATGTTAACATATTGTCACCTCATAAAGTGGTTGTACATGACGTGTTTAGAGTTGCAACAAATGATTATTTTCATTAGTGATTAATTATTAATAGGCAATTTTTCTCTTAATAATTTGATTAAAGTTTGATGTGTGACATATTAGAAGATAAGCACTAGATGATTAGACATTCACAATTTTTTTTGTATGAAAAATGATGTGAAAAATGAACTGCTATGAATTCATTTTCTCATGATTGACTAATCAGTTAATCAGTTCAGCTTTAAACATGTTAACGAACTGGTGCTTATTTACACAATCCGACAGACAGAGAAGAGCTGCCTGCTGCTGCTGCTGGAAATGATAAGATGACAACAGTGGGGAAAAAAAACATGGTGAGGTGGCGATCTGCCATTGTTTTATCATTTAAAGCATGTTAATTAATCAATTTATGAAGCTGGTTCCGTTACCGCGGAAATGACAGACTCTTGAGCCCAGGCCATATCTGTTATGGCCAGGCGTGTCAGTGTGCTGCTGACCTGCTGAACCTCACCTGCCTTTGAAATATGCATCTGTCAGAAGCTGAAAGACTTTCCAGAGGAGCAGACTGAGCGGAGGCTCGTCTGCCAATTAGCTGTGTCCTAATGTCATGGGCCTGACCACATCACTGCCACACTCTGCTTCAACCAAATCTCGCGCTCATACGCCTTGTATCACCTCCCCATTCCTCCCCACAATGAAATGAGCTGATAATGATTGCTACTCAGTCTGGTTTTCTAATACTGCATCTCTTTTGGCCGTTAAGCGAGCGGTTTGCTTCTTTATTATGCCGTCTGGGTTTTGTGAAGCACAGCAAGGGCCACATCGGTCATAAAAGGCGGAGAGAGAAAGATGTGCTGTGTGTGTTCCAGAGCACGAGGTGATAAAATTTGAAAAACCTTTTCTGAGAAGCAGCAACAACTATACCATCGATCACGCGTCGAGCAGTTAACTCAAGCTATATGCCTCTTCCTGGAAATTCATTTCTGGGTTTGATGATTATAACTCACAGGCATAGTGCTGTCCTCAGCTATTCACTATCTATCTGGCCATGACCTTGGTGGAGATACAGTATCCAAATCGATATTCACCTGCTCCAGCTCAGGACATACGTGGGAGGTTTCTTTCACCTTGTAGGCAAGTTGATTATGATGAATATCTTCATCATCAGATCTGTGGCTCTGTGAGATATTAGATAGCTCTTCAAAAAAAAATACCTTTATTTCATGACTCTTTACATGGAAGCGAGTGTCTGTCACTGACGCCAATTTCCTGGTCATTTTCCCATGTTATAGTGTGACAGCATCTCAAGGTGAAAAGAGCCCCAGACAATAACCCTTCATTCAGTCCTTATACAGCGACCCAGATTTGGATTCTGTACCAAAGAAGGCAAGCTGAGTTTTTGTCATGGGTGACCTACAAAACTAAGCAAGCTTGATAAATTCTTCAGAAATGAAAAGAAAGCGTGTGTGCATCCTATCAGACCTGTTTAACATACAGTCCTGGGACTTGAGTTGTAGTTGTGGTCATTGAATATTTACAGCTTTTACACACCAAGTGGGGCACACTGCTTCATTATTCAGTTTGTTTGTTGTCGCGTTTACAGATGGATGCTGCGGCATCTGTTCACACTGCTGCCATTATCCACTGACTGTTAACAAATCTCGCTCTTTTCATTTCGTCAAAAGCCCTGACTGCATTTCCACGTTTGGTCTACTTGTACACACTTTGCTGTTGAACACAATGATAGACGGGTCACACACTTCATTTTCTTTTTCTTTTTTTTTTTTTGTCCTAAACAAATGACATTTTCTCTTCATAACAGCCGTATAGCCGTATTGCTGACTGACATGTTTTCTGTTCTCGGACCTGCCATATGGTCCGAGTCTCAGCAAAGGTGAACCACAGTGATTAAGTTTGTCAGCATGTGGTCCTCCTGGATGAATTTTAAAGAAATCCTGACTTCCGCATAAGATGTCTGCAATCGTCTCCAGACAGAAAGTCTTCTCATCAATCTCTCAATAAACTGAAAGTAAAACCTGCGAGAGGCGGAGGAAAAAATAACACTGGTAAAGTAATCATCCATCCAGGATTTATTTATTTCAATTTAAAATGGACTGTCCAAGTGGAAACGAGATCAATTCTGAGTGACAGACCACTATAATAAGACAGATCTTTGCATGCCATGCTGGACTGGAGGTATCCAGTAGCTTATGGGGATTTGTGCTGACTGGACTGTCCTGGTTTTACTCTTATCTTGATCCTCTTGGTCCTCCTTTGTGTGAAATAAATACATTCTCTTGATTCACTCAAGGATTATGGTTTTAGACTCACACAACATGGCAGGGAAAAAAGACACAACATCTAGGGACATGCTGGAAAACACTTCAAGTTCCTGCAAGGATGGAGGGAGTTGCTGCTGCTTGAGCTGGTTCTAGGTGCGATGGTTTTTACATTACACTAATGGGAAAATCAGGGATGTTAGAGAGGCAAGGATTATGTAAGGAGACGCTTCTGTGGATTGTAAATTTTAGACTCTTTGAGTGGATGCCTCTGTTTCTTTTGGACTGTACACATGGAGGAGTGTCAACTTTTGTTAAGGGAGGTTTGTGCAGCCATTAACATGCATTTTAGCTGCATGTTGCACACATAATGTACAGTGATCTGATGATGTTACATGCTTGCAACATGCTTCACCAGGCTGCACCAGAGCAAACATATCTGTTACATTCACTTGGCTTTTTCTTTTAATGAAGACATTTTTCTTTTTCTTTCAGTAGTTTTTCTTTTCCAATCCATCAGCTTGTTTGATGCTCAGGTACACAAGTTGTGTTGTTGATATTTGGGGAGACTGTTAAAATGAGCCCATAGGTCATCTGTGCAGCAGGTTATTATGACCCATAGTTACGTTTTGTTGCTAGGCGACATCTAGTGGCTGTAATAATTATGACGAGAACAAAAGGAAAAGTGCGGTGGCGCAGTATAAAGAGCGATAAAGTCCACATCAGGAGGAGGCTGTGGTGGATTGGATGGGTCAACGAAATACAAGAATATGACACAGGAGAGCGGTGTTCAATTCCCATGTGGAAGTAGCAGTTTATGTTGTTTCTATTTTCTATGACCGTTTGATAAATTTTACCACGGTGTTTTTATTGTAACCATGACAACAAAGATCATCTAATGTTGAGGAGGTAGTTATTTTAACCCAAGTAGTTTTAGTGCTTAAACCTAAACCAAGCCATGACTATTATTATAGTAACCATGGCGACAAACGTAGGTCCAACACTCTCGATACAGTTGGCGTGTTTATTGTTGTAACCATGAAAACCAAGGTCCAGTACGTCTGTCGCTGAGAGGCGCTATTTCAGAGACACTCCTATGGGTCGTATCAGACGACTGAACAAACGACCTGCATGTTCGTTCAGGTTGGAGGACTGGTTGGATTTGGGAGTTTATGACACCTTTCTGTGTGTGTGATCTTTCTCTAACCTCAACCAAGTAGTTTGAGTTGCAGTTCAGAAAACTGTCATATGAACCATTTCAGCAGTGGTCAAATATATTTTATATAACAGAAAACACTGATATGAGTCAATTTTGAATGACAAAAAATTGTGTTTTTAATTCTGATTTGTTGACTTGTTGGTTGTGACGCATGATCCGTGAGCTTGGGAATATGAAGACCACAATGAATTGGTTTTTAGGGTTGGGGTTAGGGTCAAGGGTTGGCTGTTTGCAACAATAGCATAAAATGAATTGAACATTTCTGACAGTGAGAGGCCTAATCACTTTTGAAATGGACCCCCAGTAGAGCTTTAAAGCATTTCCAGCTCTCACTGTGAGACGTATAAAACTTAAAGTGTTTCCCGAGCACAATATGTGTATGTGCCAGCAGGTTTCCCCTGATAAAATTCTCCTCACATTTGACCACAAGGCGGGCAACAAGCTTTGTTGCTGTTTGAGAAGCTAACTATAGAGCAAAACCAAGTGAGGGAATTACAAAGCAGCAGCAGTCAGATTGTATCAAGTCCATGTCTGTGGTGCCAGCAACCAGCTGCATTAGCATAATGCCAGGGCCACAGGGTGCCCATGAAGGAAGTCCAAACAGAGGGATCAGCTCTGTGTTTCTCAGGGTCACACTCAGATTCTCTTATTGTGATTGTTGTGGCTTCACATTAAAGATTAGTAGATGGCAGCGAAGGGGGAGAAAAGGTCAAATCAAACAATTTCTCAAGACTCTGTGGAAGTTTCTTCTCTTAATCTATTTCTGAATGAAGCTGAGTTTTGCCAGAGCCACAGATTCTCAGACAAAGCCTGCTTTGGTCTCTCAGGGTTGCCTCGCTCAGAGGTCCATGTGGAGAGCAGCCACCCTTCAAAGTGGGAAAGCCAACCATTCGGCCAAAACTAAAACCTTAACAGCAACTCAAAGCAATTTTCTGCCTATTTTGTGATTTAATCCCTGGTTTGTGATGCTTGGGCACAGTGGTGTGTCTGTATTGGTGTGTGTGTGAGTGTGTGTATTGGCGTGCGTGAGTGTGTGTGTGTGTGTGTGTGTGTGTGTGTGAGTGTGTGTGTGTGTGTGTGGCCGTGTCAGTGTGACATAGCGTGTTAGCGAGTGAGGGGGAGGTTCTTTCGGATCCCTGAGGGGCCAGATCCTCAGCGCTCCCATCAGCAAGCTACATTAGCACTTTTACAGTCTACCCATCATTGAAGCGCTCATCCCTTCCTGTCTAATCGGGGGCTGAGGAGGGCTGGGTGAGAGGGCGGGTGGGGTGAAGCCGTGGGATCCCTCCAAGCTGAACTCATCTGTCTGCTTTCCTAATCACACGTCAGGCTGGGATGAGTAGACCAAGCATGTCTTCCTGGAATATTACCTGCTGACTGTCAAACTCCCCCCCCCTGCACACATGAAAATGCCCAGCTAAGATGCCCCCGTGTTTCCACTCATCAGTGTGACTTAGTCAGGTAGTAGCAGAGGAAATGAAACCCCTTCATCCATATTCCAGCACAGGCTTGGAATATGTTATATATGCCTGCAATCATGCATTTTCATATCTGCTTATCCAGACATTTTCACGTTGGCTGCGAACAGCTGCTCTTAACCTTTACAGATGCCAAAGCACACACTGGTTTTATTAGAGGTAGGAAACGATCGTTGTCACGTCTGCACCGCACGTCCGTTGGGGTAAAAGTTGCAATTATATAAACTCTGAGACAGACACTTTGAAAAACAGGCAGACTTTAGCTGTGCTTGGAATCTATATTCATAATTTAGTTCTCCCTTTTGGTTCCAGTACAGGCCAAGAATTTTACTTGATGTCCTCCATCAGCTTCCTATGTATAAATAACTGCAAATCTGATTATTAGAGAAACAAAATGCTTTAAGAATCAGCCCTGTTGTTCATAAATACACCTAACCTAACATAACCGGGACAGACTCAGACTTACATGTAGCTAGGGGCATACCTTCAGCCAACCAGCGTATTTAATTTAACGCTAACATCAAACAGCAAGTAAAAACATCTGGTTTAAAGGTTGGCTTCTGTGCCCCTACCTCAGCACATTTTTCCAGCAGACCTTTTAAAAGAATCATGTCTCAGAAGGTGGGAGCAATAAGAATCATGTTACAGTACTAAAAGAAAAACCTAGTGGCTGTCAGGAGAGCAGTCCGGGAATGCTGACCTGCCCATTTGCAGGTAGCACAAAAGGTCTTTGCACAAACACAGATAGTAAAGTATACGCTGGTATTAATCTGTCAGCTTGGGTTGTGGGTCTGGACTGTGGCGTAAAGAGGAGGCTCCCCACCATGCAGGTGTTGTTTGTGGCAACCTGTCTCAACATGATCGGAAAAAGAAAGCTTCAGATCTCCAAGGTCACATGCCATCCCCGCTGTAATTGCTGCTCTTGGTGCTCGAATTGTGAAAAAAAAATGCCCCAATGTCATCCATTAAGTGTGTGTCTACTCCACTGGGAGCAGAGGGGCTAAAATGGGTCAGAAGCAGCAACAGGATTGGAGGTGGTCTTTTGTGGGGGGCAACAGAAGAAGGTTAATTGCTTTTTAGTGGGATACTGTAATATTTCACGCCAGCTATGGTCCATGGTGTGGATGTATATGTGTGTGCGTGTGTGTGCGTGTGTGTGTGATGGAAATATGTTCGATCGATCCCAAATGGCAAGGGCAAAGCAGAGAAGTGAATATCAAACAGGATTCTGTGTGAATTCCTCCGTTTTATGTGGCTATTTGCTATTTTCCACATATGTGAACAATTAAGAGTAAAACATGAATCTTCCTCATTCTAGGACTCAAGACAAGAACAACAATTTGACACCTGAATAGACTTTTCTCCACACGGCTGCTACTTCATCAGAAGCTGCAGAGCCAGGCCGTCATCATGCAGATGAAAGGCTTTCTTTTAGGCTGCCTGACCGTGGCCCTGCTCCTCCAGCTCTCCACGGCCGGCCTGGTGAAGGTCATCCGCCACCGCAGGGAGGCCCTGATGCCCAAGAAAACACAGGAGAACCTCACCCTGCCCCACCCTGACCAGCCGGTAGTGTTCAACCACGTCTACAACATCAACGTCCCCTCCACGTCCCTCTGCTCTGTGGACCTCGAGTCGCCCGGAGGCTCAGAGCCGAAGCACAAGAGCGCCCCGATGGACATGCAGAACACCGAGCACATGGAGCACACGGTGGACGGCGAAAATCAGATTGTTTTCACCCACCGCATCAATATCCCCAAGCAGGCATGCGGTTGCGAGAACCAGTTGCCAGACATCAAGGATATCCTGAACAGGCTGGAGATGCTGGAGTCAGAGCTGTCCAGTCTGAGGGAGCAGTGCGGCAGCGGGGCAGGCTGCTGTGGCGCCCAAGTTACAGGTAAAACTGTAATTGTATGCACTGTTGGACTGTAATTAATGTGTTCTAATGCCAGTGACTTTAATGTTTACTATGCATGTAGGCAACTCGAGTGAAATCTAATTTCTAAAGGGCTTCTAGTAAATCATGTTTAAGTGTAGAAAGGTCATAAATACAGATTTAGGGAATAAGGGAATAAATGCAGCATAATTTTAAAAGCTGCCACAGGCAATATTTTCATGAGACCGTAACACTGGATTTGCATCTTTTAGTCCATTAACCACAAATTGACTGTATTTTACATTACTGCCATCCCTTTTTCTAAAAAACGCATAAGTTCATAGATTTATCAGCCAACCTTTTATACAGCCATTGGCTTCCATACTTTTTTTTACCATTGTATGGAAGTCAGCATGCCAGAACACAAAATTATCTTGAGATAATGAATTCATTACAGTGAGTAATTATTGTTTATTGTCAGTTGCATTATTGCCTGTTTGTGGATTACAGGACCTGACATCTGATTTGTCTCATTCTCATCGCATGTACAAGTTTCCTGTCTCTCTTCCTCACTGACTCTCAAATATGGAAGCCGAGAAAGGCCATACTCACAAATATTTTTTTTATCCTGTTTACGCGTTTTATCCCGGATAACATCTTGCGATAACAGAGCTTTGATATGTCAAGACAGCGGAATAATTGTCATTATCTCGAGGTTACAGTGTTATCTGGGGATAACAGATAACGGAGCTTTGTTCTCTCGAGATAACTGAATAATTACCCCGTTAATTTGAGAAAATAAAGCTCTGTTATCTCAAGATGGAGTATGGCCTTTCTTGGCTTCTGTACACAAATAACAGCAAACAACCAAAAAATTAGTAACTCTACCAAAAAATACAAGAGATGCAAAGTTCACTGTGATAAACTACATTAAACCTGGCAAAAAAAAAAATTCAAGTCTCTGTAAGTGCATTTTCATAGTTTGAACTGAGCCCAATTAATTCAAAAACATATTTCATACGAAAAGTAAATCAGTTTTTAGTTAACTGCCTAAAACATGTAAAATGATCCTGTAATCCTGTTAGTAAAACTACACTGATCAGCTCAGTAACTCCACTAATTTATATGGATTCACCCAATTTGCATGAACAGTTTCTCTCATTCAAAACTAATTCTCACCTTCGATTGAAGGGGCTGATGTTCTTTTTGTATTCTGTGACGCTGCTTGATGCAGCTCAAGGATATGAGGCTTGAGCTTGTGGATGTACACACTGCCATACTGAATGATTTGTGATCACATTGGAATAATTTTGAAATACTTTGTTTCCTTTTCTTGCCCTCCTCAAGGGGAAGTGTCCATAAAGCCATACTGTAATGGCCGTGGCAACTGGAGCACTGACACCTGCAGCTGCACGTGTGAGCCCGGATGGAAGGGCCACAACTGCACTGAACCCGAGTGCCCCAATGACTGCCAGGACCAGGGCCGCTGTGTGGATGGCAAATGCGAATGCTTTGAGGGCTTTGGTGGGGATGACTGTGGTATTGAGCTCTGTCTGCTGGACTGCGGTGACTACGGCCACTGTGTCGAGGGGTCCTGTCTCTGTGAAGAGGGCTTCATCGGTGAGGACTGCACCCAGACCAACTGCCTCAACAACTGTCTAGGCCGCGGGCGTTGTGTGGAGGATGAGTGTGTTTGCGAGGAGCCGTGGACGGGCTTCGACTGCTCCGAACTCATCTGTCCAAACGACTGCTACGACCGCGGACGCTGCATCAACGGCACCTGCTACTGTGAGGACGGCTACGCCGGGGAAGACTGCGGCGAACTCACCTGTCCTGGCAACTGTAACAATCGTGGCACGTGTGTGAATGGCCAGTGTGTGTGCCAGACCGGCTACAGTGGAGAGGACTGCTCAAAGCTCACCTGCCCCAAAAATTGCCACGATAGAGGCCACTGCTTCAATGGGAAGTGCATCTGTGATCCAGGATTTGAGGGTGAAGATTGCTCCATCCTTTCATGCCCTGACAACTGCAGCAACAGGGGCCAGTGCATCAACGGAGAGTGTGTATGTGATATAGGATACCAAGGTGAAGACTGTAGCGAGCTGTCCTGCCTCAACAATTGCCAAGATCAGGGCCGCTGTGTTGATGGACAGTGTGTATGTGATAAGGGCTACACTGGGGAGGACTGCAGCATCAAGACCTGTCCAAAAGACTGCATGGGACGTGGAGAGTGCGTGGACGGCAAGTGCCAGTGCTTCGCCGGCTTCACAGGTAAAGACTGTGGTGAGCTGACTTGCCCCAACGACTGCCTGGACCGTGGCCACTGCGTGAACGGACAATGTGTTTGTCACAAGGGTTTCACTGGTGAGGACTGCAGTGAGAAGACGTGTCCCAAAAACTGTCTAGAAAGAGGTTACTGCGTCGATGGCAACTGCGTGTGTTACGAGGGTTTCACCGGACCGGACTGCTCCATACTGACCTGCCCCAACGACTGCCAGAACCAGGGACGCTGTGAGAACGGAGTGTGCGTCTGTGATGAGGGCTTCATTGGAGAGGACTGCTCTGAGGGTGAGATAGACAGCGTATACACATTGTGTAGCCTTCCATAGGTTCATTACAGCATTTTTAATAGAATTAATCTATTCTGCTACTTGTGACATCCACAAATCGCAGGTCAGTCCAGTTTTCACTCTGCTTTTAGGCGGGTTTTTAGCTGCTACATGTTCCACTATGGTCAGTTGCTAACAGATGTGTAGTGTGCAGTGTGTAAAAAAATCTGAATTTTTTTCACTGAAAGCAACTGTCTGCTGCTGCTGACACTGAGCCTAACAGTATGGTTTCTGACCATATAACAAAACAAGCTGAATGACTCTAAAATGGTAGAGCTGAAAAAAAAACTAAATAGCAGCAGTGTGTCATCAGGGCAAGCAAGGTAAGCAAGGTGTTTGCCCAGTTAAAGCTAAAAATACTGAGGTAGAAGTGATATCTCTTCTTACATCTGATCTCAGAACAGCGTTCTGTCCCATAAAGGATCTGATCCCTGTTCGCATTCATCATGTAATTTATTGCCCTCTTGCGGAGGCAGCAGGGTTACGGTTACCCTTTACCCTGCAAGCTACCTTATCTTCCAGCCGTTGTACCTGTTGTTTCTGTTATTTTCGTGGGTGTGACCGTGTCCCGTTGACAAAGGGAGTTTGTCAATGCGCCTAGTTTGCGCATGCGTATTGAGGATAAACCTGGGATCTTTGATGGGTGGTCAGCTACAGCCAAAGTGTGCTTGTCAAGCTGTGCGTGTCTCAGCTTCTACATTTGCGCATGCGCGGACGTGTGTTGAAACTGAACTTGCTCATTAAGCATGAAGACAACATTAGCAAGTAAACCAAATGACATTAATTTATCATCTCTGTGTAAGATAAAGTTTGAGACAGACTCTTGTTAGAAGAGTAGAGCAGCTCTTTTCAGGAATAGATCAGTACGTAGGTTGCGTGTGTATCGGGCAAGGGAGAGAGAGAGAGAGAGAGAGAGAGACACGGCTGCCGACAGGAGCAGAGAGTTAGCTAGTTAGTTAGCAGTTAGCAGTACATACAGTGCCATGTATGTGCACTCCAAGCTGTTTGTCAGTAAATAAATGCTACGATTCCTGCGTCTCCCCTGTCCAGATGGTTTGAGCCTGGAAAGGTGAACAACACTGACAGGATTCTGCATTGTTACTGAAGTCTGTCAGTCTCAGCTAATGGTAAATATTTTGCTCAGCTTTGCTTGCCTATCTATAAGTCACGGCATGCCACTTCCGCATAGTCAGGTGATTCAGGTGAGTCATTTGACTTGTTCATACACAAATACTCATTAATGTAGCTTTTTAAGTAAAACAACACTCACGCACACACACACAGTATATAAACAGTATATAAGATGTAGAAGGTGTAGCATGAGAGGCTCATTAGCAGAGCAGCAGCAGCTTGACTCATCTGTGGCTAAATCTAAACCCCAAATGTACAGTGATGTCTTGACTGTCATCATGCTAGGTCTGCGAGGCTGCAGGACCGAAAAGGGCATGAAGTGTGCTGTAAGGTGGGAATGAGATGGGACTTAAAGACCTCATGTGTTTCTATGGAGATGAACGTTTCTTAGGGGTATTGATACTGGCAACTTCTGTATGATATGAGATTACATAGTAGCCATAAAAGATATGCTAAAATGGCTCAGTGAATAAAAGTTCAGTTTACGTATGCTACCACACACAATATTATGCCAATATTCAACCCTCAGCTGAGAATCCTCACGCCACAGAAGAACAAAAACAAACCTACACAGTATTACTAATCTAAATTATTCAGCCAGTTCATATTCTATCTGTGAAATATGAAGTCTTAGAACATCAATACACTTATACAACAAAAATGAAAAAAAGCAGATGCCTTCAAAAATGAATATGGTACATATTAATCCACTTGAGCCCCCTGGTGCACTTGCTAAATGGTGAATTTGGCCTTCCTGGGGAGGCGCCTGTTCTGACAGCAAAAGTGTGGTGAAATCAAGCAATTTGTAATCAGCCTGTCTGTGTTGACACAGCATGCGTTGAGGCACAGTATTGAGTGGAGGTCAGTTAGTATCGGTTAGTATCTGTTTGATTAGACACACATGGGAAAGACGACAAAAAGCACCTGTATGAGTTACAGGTGATTTTGAGGTCATTTTTTTGTCTTTTATTTTATATGTATAGTGAGAAAATATACAGTGGGCTTTGTCAAGAGACACTCAAGGTTGACTCCAGTTAGCATTTAAGAAAATATAAAATGTTATACTTTTGTGGAAATTCACTTTCATAGGAATCTAATAATGAGTACTCGGGTGTCATCTTATTTTTCCTTTTTCCAGAAATACAGACATTTTGGCATCTGATGAAGCCATGTTCGGTTATATCATTTCTTTACACTGGCAAATATATTATCTGAACATTTTCTACTTGGTACATACAGTATAGATCGAAAATGTTTCTATTCAATGTGATTGTGAAATGGTGGAAGATGAGTTTTGATTTCCTGTTGCAACTGACCATACAGTGAATTGCTTCGGTGTATATTGCTCAGCTACTTTCTGAGAATTCACTTGGAAAAAAGTTGAAATGCGGTGTTGGAAACTTCTGCTGTTGGAAAATTTGCCCGTGATGAGGGGCGAGGGGTAAATCTACAGTGAAGACAGTCAGAAAGTTCCAAAGATCTCCGACTGCACAGCAGCTCAGATCAAGCATTGCATGAAAATGTCTACAAAACACTCACTCGTGTATTAAATATGACATATATCAATTTATGTATGAATTTTGTCCCTCTGTAACTTTTCCCCATCTTAAGTCAATGAAAGAATCACTTAAATCCCTGAACAGTCTGTATTATATAACAATAACAGCTTTCAATGAACTTTACAGCAGGGATGTCAGCATGGCTGTGACTTCTGTGCTCAGTCTTCAGTTCATATGTATATTTTCTGCAAAATATGAGCTGAGATAAAGTAAATCAATTTCCAAATTCTCGAGGCATCAACTTGACGTTATCTGTCTTCTGTCACTTGTGAAAATGCTCAGCGAGTCAGCTCATCTACCTACGGGGACATTTTTTGACAAAACAGTACTTGGAGAAAACCCCATCACTATGTTAGTCACATTTTAAAATCTTCAGTAAATATAATTGACTTTCAGTGTTTCTCCACAGTCTCACCACCCAAGGACTTAAAAGTAGTGGAGGTCAACCCAGAGACGGTGGACCTGACCTGGGAGAATGAGATGCGTGTGACCGAGTACCTGATCACCTACGTGCCCACAGCAGCAGGAGGTCTGGAGCTAGACATGCAGGTGCCTGGGGACCAGAAGATGGCCACTGTTCGGGAGCTTGAACCTGGTGTGGAGTACCTGATCAGCGTCTACGCTGTTCTCAGCAACAAGAGGAGTGTTCCCGTCAGTGCTAGGGTTGCAACACGTATGTGATTCCTCTCTGTGGAAATGTACAAAATGCAATACAAAAAATACGGATGAAATGTATTTAGATTTATTTTTGCTCCATTTCTCCCAGATCTGCCTGAGCCTGAAGGACTCAAGTTCAAGTCAGTGCGGGAGACGTCAGTGGAGGTACAGTGGGACCCACTGGACATTCCCTTCGATGGCTGGAACCTCATCTTCAGAAATACAGTGAGTCCTGCTTCCCATTATGTTAATGGAGCTTCTGTATTCCAGGAGGTGGTTGAACTCTAGAGCCTACCACATCATTATCCATATTTTCCTCGGGTAGAAACCATATATGAATCACTCCAGACTCCCGTCTTCAAATTCAGTAATTCCCTAATGTGCGTACAAGAGGATCAGAGTGAATATCCAGTGGAAAGTGGTTTAGCCAAGCCAGAATGCAAAAACACAGCAGTCAAAGCTGTTAGCATGTCCTGACAGCTTCAATGACCCCATACAGCACATAGCAAATGTTACTTTGTTTACTGCTTTATTTTCCTTTCTGAGTGTTCATAGAAACCTTTCCAAACAGTGCCACTGAGATCTACTCAAAGCCGCACTATTAAACTGAGTACCCTGTCAACTCTTAAGTCCAAACGCCACCCAGAGCGCCATTATGTATGATTTGGATGTTTCTTTCCCCCACTGCTCACATTATGCCAGGACTAGTCTTTGAAGTGGTTGATGACTGCTGTGTTTTGGTGCTGGCAGAAAGAGGAGGATGGTGAGATTCTTAACTCCCTTGGCCGTCCAGAGACCACCTTTGAGCAGTCGGGCCTGGGGCCCGGCCAGGAGTACGAGGTCAAACTGGAGGTGGTGAAGAACAAGAAGCGTGGACCGCCTGCCTCCAAGAACGTCTTCACAAGTAAGTGTACATGTTCACGCTGCTAACTGGCTTATCAGTCTTTTGTTTTAGACTTATTGGAATGGTTTTATTCCAGAAGGGTGAGCGTATAGTCTGTTCGCACTCGTTTCTATGACTTAACCCTTTACTGTATGTTTTTTTTTTTTAAACTTTTCCTCAAACCATTTCACCCTCGCTTCTGGAAAATTGGGGTCTTCTGATAAATGTATCTGATAATGTGTCAAAAAAAAGATCACTGCACCACCTCAGCCCAGATTTCTTTTGTTGTGGCAACATGTGGATTGAAAACCAAGAAGAATTTGATAATGAGGTGAAAACCAGTCATTTTTCTTTATTATCTGGATTCTGATTCTGTGTGGAACCACAGGAAGTTGGAGACTTTGGGTCATGAAACAGAAATGGGCATCACATCTCTTCTTTCACTCTGCCTTTGCATGAGAAATAAGTTGTTAGTATTTCGTAGCTCTTTTAATGATGTCACCTTGTTGCATTCTGCAAGGGTTCATTGGGACCTGCCTGAAGAATTATTGCCACTGCTTGAAAAGTGCAGTAATTAATGTTTGTTTTTGTTTTTGTTTTGTGGGGGGCTGTTTGTACTATGATAAGTGATGAATATTAAGCATTCTTGGTTTAAGATATGGATGCTGCGATCACAATTTTTTTGGTGATGACACCGATACTGATCAGCTATGAGTGAGATACCGATCATTTTTGGCATGCATTGTAGATTTCGTACGTTATATCAGTCTCATGTTTTGTTTTGGTGGCCTGTCAGGCGCTGGCAGACACCAGAGTATTAACCACAGGTGATTATTTTAAGGTGATCGGTGACTAGAGGCATTAATTCTGATCTACCAATCACGTATTTTTAATAAAAATCGGCCGATAATGATCAGTGGCTGATCAATCAGGGCATCCCTAGTTTAAAACATCTAACCTGAACAAGACAGTGTGGTTTCTGCGAGTTGGCTGTGGAGTAGGGGTGAGCAATCTGGCCAAAAGATCATATGACAATCTTTTTGGGTAGAATCTTAATCCTGTATCTGAATTGTGAGTATCTCCACAGATTTAGTTGAATTCATGTGATCGCTTGATTAGTACATGATTAGTACGCATATAGTTGCCTGCACACAAGGCTGCCACTTCACCTCAAGGCTAAAGGCCCAACTCCCAAATGTCTGCATACTCTTTCTGCTCTGATTTTATTCTGAAAGCCTCATATCATTCCACCACTTTGATGCTTCTTTCAGAAGTCTTCTGTTTACAAATTGTGTCACAACCAATTACACTTTGTTCATATGGAGTATTGGTCTGGACAATGCTGCTTTTTATTTATGAGGTGTTATACCTAAATATTTTAATTTGAAAGTTCAGTCGCGTTCATGGCTCGTCCTGCTTTGTTACAGTCCGTCCCACAGATGGACTGTAACACCACGTCTTGGACTGCAGCTGGTGATGGTGGTTCTTGTTCTGCTCAGGTGGAGAACTTGTTCATGTGGAGCTTCACCAGACTCACAGAGGCTGCAGAGCAGAACAAGGACTGCTGTCTCCAGCTACAGTTAGTGGGCTAGCTGTTAAACAATTAACAATGGGTTGGTTAGCAGCGACTCAACTTCTGAAATTAAACATGTAAATATTGATTGATTGATTGACTTTATCGTCCACCTCAATGGAAATTTGTCATTGGCTTCTTCTAAAGAAAGTACAATAAATAAAAAAAAAAATACATGTAATCCACATAACAAAACACACCATTAAAAAAATACAACATGTAAAACACACCATAGTGCAAATGGGTGCTTAGCAGCAGATAGGGGAAATAAATAAATACCAGAGAGCAAATCTTATAAAATAACAAAACAAGTAAGTAAGTGTTCCCTCGTGCGGTCATTTTGTGTTCAGTGCCTGTATGGCGTAGGGAATAAAAGAACAGACAGCCAGATGGAAGCAGTTCAAACTCGGAGTGTAGTGGGTGTGAGGTACTGTATCTGAAACTATGTGTTTAGCCTTCCTTTTAATGACGCGATCTGTATGATTCATCTAAAAAGTATCATAGGCCAAAGTAAGACTGTCCACCATATAAGATCCTAGGATCGCCCACCCCTGCTCTGGAGTAGAGAAACCTATAGAACTGCCTCAAGCTCACAATCATCACTATGAATGGAAAAAAGACCCACAAGACTTCATTAGATTCCTTTCACCCCTTTAGACCATATAATGTCCCTGTATCTATTTTACATGTATTATTAGATCGCAAAGAAATTAGGCAAGGTCATCATTTTACATTTTAATACATGACCATCATTTAGAATGGTATTGTTCTAGTAGGCCAACCGCACAATATTGCCTTGACACAACAAATGGAAATCTTATTATATTTTGATATGTAGTGTTAAATTGTCAAATTCTTACCCCTACTAAGAGATGAGGGATGAACAGCACAGTTATGAACACATAACACTGTGAATAAATGGTATATCCTTTACTGCTGGTCAGACCTACATACATCAGCAGTAGCTTATCATTCTGGATAAATTCTTTGCTCTTTATGACCCTGGAAAAACCCTTGACCCTCAGAAAAGTATCCATACAATGGAGGGATAAATTCCTGGCTGATGGATTCTAGAAAAGCTAAATTAAATATTAAAGCTGTAGCGTATATCAAATAAATGTAGTCTTGACCTCTTGGTATTAATCCTTAAAAACACATTCACCAGACAATAAGCCAAAACTCTCTTTTCAGCGTTCTGGGCCAGAGCTGCAGATTGAGAAAGTGGATTTTCCAGAAATAGAGGTTATTGTGGAATAAAGTGTCACTTACAGCTGTCAAAGTTAAGTGCAAAAACAGGTTGTCACCTTCATACCTTGTGTAGGTTCATTGAATTCTATATCTGGCTTATCCATCTTGCAGCTCCCAGCAGAGCATTGTAAACAGGCTGACATGTCAACCCTGACTGATTAGCTCATTAGATTTCATTGTATTGTTGTGATTTAGTGGCGGTAGTAAAAAGAGATATGGATTTCCAGCCCTATTGGCAAGTTATGAGATATCTCCATAGCTCCATCAGGCAATAAAGCCCAATGGCTTGTAACACACTCTCGGGAACTTGGGGCTGGGGATCAATATAAAGAGAGAAAACAGGGTTGAATGTGTGATTTCACCTGCCAGATCAACCACCAACCACAAAGCTATTTTTAGGTGACTGTACCGGGGGGGGGGTTTAGCACACACTGCTCCAACTCCTGCTGAAGTTGTTAAATGTGTATTTTCTTTAAAAAAGAAAAAAAAAGGGGGGGGGGGGGCTGAAACTGAAACCTTCACTCAAACTGTGCTCCTACTCTTGGGAGCTTTCTGTTTCAACAAAGCAGTATCAACAGTGGTCGCCATACATTCAGCATTAAGTTTAATACAGTAAATGGCGGCTTCCTTCCAGCAGTGGGTCAGGCCACTTCTCTGCTTATTTATGGTGTGAAAGTGGTCTGCACTCTGCCAGAAGGATGCATGGAAACTCCATTAGAGGTCTGTCATTACTTTTTTTTTTTTTTTTTTTTTTTTTCATAAACCCAGCAGTAAGAGCCGGTTACTTAATAACTATGTGTAGAGCACATTAAGTCGTCTTTTTCTCATTTCTTCAGTGACTTCTATAGCTAAGCCAGTGAAAAGGAAATGCAGTGATAATGTCCATTCTGTAGCTTTATGTATTGTTATGTTTGAATCCTTTGTTCTTATGAGTAGCACATACTGTTCTGCACTCTAACAAAAATGCACCCCATACTCTAAATCCCTATTATATTAATGAAATAACCTTGGGGGGTGACATTCTTGTGAGAAAAGTCAGATTGAAAAGAAAATCCTTTGCATGACTGGATTGCTGCCACCAGAAAAAAAATAAGTGCAGTTGTCCAGATTCAAATTCAAGCCATGATTTCTCATTTTAACAAAATCCTTTTAATGTAATCTCAATATGAGCAATATGTGGATACATGGATTCTTTGTACTCTACTTACACTGAAACATAAAACCACAGTTTGTCACTTTTATGGATTAAACAAACAAGATGTGACATGTTAATTAGCCTTAAAGATGCTAGTAGCTGTACCTTCTTAATAAACTGACATCTATCTCTACTTTCTTTGGTCATAAGTAGTGTAAGACAGTTTGAATTCAGTAATTACACTACAGTTGCTGATCCCAGTAACGCTCCATTAGTAGGACTATTTAGAGTTCAGCTTGTTTGACGAAGGGTTGATCTCAGTTCAGGTCTCTGACTGGTCCTTGATATGGTTGAGGTGCAGGATAGGCGGTGTCAACTACCAAAAGAGGAGAAATGTTATTCCAGGTTTGATAAAGTGCTGTGTCCTTGGCTGGCTGATTTAGCAAACGGTTGCCACATCATTGGCCAGGTCATAGTTTTATGCTTCAGTTGAACAAGGCTGTCGACAGGGTACTGTTTCCCTGTAGGCGCCCAGTATTTATACTATGCATAAAACACTAAGCTATAATATGTTACTTTACCACATTAAAATGTCACAAAACCCCAATCCCAAATGTGTCCAGAAACTTTCAGGCCTAGACTAACTGGGAGAAGCTGACTGCAACGATGGCAATGGTATTGAAGACTTACAACTCCCATGATCCCACACTACTTCACGTCACCAAATGTCATTTTTTTTGTTATTGTTTTGGTAGAGAGACCCCTAGTAGCAGAAAATTATGTACAATTACATCCCTTGTTCCCCATAGTCATGTTAGCTTCCACAGTACATTTAAATACAAGTAGGAACTGGTCAGTATTTTTTGGTTCTTGGTTCATACAACAAAATGACACTGTAAATCGTGGCCTGTATTATAAAGTACTAGCATATGTTGATTTTGTGTAATAGTGAGAAGGTTTTGTGTCATGAGAAGATAAAGTGAGATGTTGAAATGCAAAAAGTTTCATATAAAAATGGAATGATTTAGCATGCTATGATAACAAGGAAAAAATATTATATAATTGTTATTATTATTATTATAATGTTAATTTTCTTGCAATTTTTATATAAAATGAACAGGAAGTTAATAAAAACATGAAACTAAATTTTCACATCATTTGACAATAAAATGAGCATTCTTTTCTTTCTTTATTTTTTGTTTATGGCAGGAGCAACAAGCTGGTGGAAAAAAAACATATTGGTGTGTTTGTGACAATTGTTTTTTTCATCTTTGGCAGAAAAATAGAGCAGTTTCTCCTTGGCTAAAACCTTGTAAGACAAGAAAAAAATCAAAGAGGATGAATATTTTTTATAGCTATGGTTAATGCACACATTCATTGGTGCACACAAATATATACACCCACCTGTCAGCACTATTTGGATTATGAGGCTCAGACTCATCTGTGATGCTCTCTGTCGCTCTCTTAATGTCTCCCATTACACCACCTTGCAGAGCGTACTGTGGGATTTGCATGCTGAAGGGCTAATTGTGTGACACTGCTCCGCTCCGCTCCACTCTTCTCTCTCCTTCCCCTCCAACCCAACCCACAATGTGTGGGAGGCACCAGTCAGTCAAGCAGTCAGGCTCAGAGGGTCACCGGCCTCCCAGGAGAATGGTATTGTGACATCTGAACGTCACATTCGCAGCCTTCTCAGATGACAAATCTGTGTTAATCTCAAACATAGATTCTTCATTTTATCAGCCCGGCACAGAGGCTTGACTTTCCTGAAGTTGCTTGCGTGTGACAAATCAATTTCAGCACCGGTGAAAAGGCGCCCTTCATGGGCACTGGGATTTGATCTATAAATAGTTTGAATAACCTCATAAATGCGAGAGGGCTGTCACATTTGTCAGTACCTACATTGCTGAAATGACTGTATTCATACATATAACGCCCAGGCAACCCTCCACACTCAACCTGTGCTTCCATCCTTCATGGTGTATGGTCAGGGTCAGGATTCATTTCAATCAAAGGGTAAAAAAAAGAAAAATCTGCATTTTCTGAAAAAAAATACATGTGATTGCTACATCTGCTGCTGTGGTTTATGGCGACTCATGCATAAAAAAGGATTTTATAGTGGTCAAAGCAAGGGACATGAACTTATAAGAAAAAATATAGGTATATAAATGTTAGTCAGTTAACTAAATAAATTAATAACTGGCCACATGGTGGCACGATTGCAATGATTTTTGACTATGTGATATGCATTTCACCATGGGCCAGTTGTCTGTCAAGTTTCATTTCACTGGCCTTTAAAATCGTTGCGATATTAGTAATTTTATCCGCTCCTCGTTAAAATAATGATCACCCATCAATTATGAAAGACATCAACAAATGCAAATTGAGAGACAAACACAAAGTTTGACAGTATCGTTACATCTAATGAGCACTCAGTAGCTGACCATGATCTTAAAACAACTTCTCAACTAGCAGTTGTATTACAGATATTCTCACTTATTTTAAATCAGTCCTCAAATTGTCTCTCTGCTGTTACTGTGTTAACGAGAACGTTCTTCTTACACACCATGTGATGTACCCAGTAGCTACCCATCCATTATCAATACCGGATATACTGCTTATCTTTATAGGGTTGCAGGGGGCTGGAGCCAATCCCAGCTGACATTGGGCGAGGGCGGGGTGCACCCTGGACAGGTTGCCAGTCAATCACAGGGCGGACATACAGAGACAAACAACCAGTCACACTCACACTCACACCTATGGGCATTTAAGACTCGCCAATTCACCTAATGTGCATTTGGATTGCGGGAGGAGAGAACCCACACAGGCACAGGGAGAACATGCAAACCGCACACAGAAAGGCCCTAGGCAAGGGGTTCGAACCCAGAACCTTCTCACTGTGATGTGACAGTGCTAAACACTTCTTAAAGTACAACAGTGGCTACTCACTAGGAAACTGTGAAAGTTTCCCAAATGTGACTGTACAGACAACTGTGGATGCTCTGGGGCCAATCACAGACAAACCTGTGCTTGATGCAGTACCATGCTTGACCACATGTTTGTGATGCAATATGTTTTCAGTTGTTGTTGCCGTTTAACTGAGCTACAAAACACTGGCTTGTCCAAATTGAGCTATCTTTATCTTTGTTTGCCCCAGAGACAGCAGTCAACAATCCAAAGCAGCGTATGGCAAAGTCTAGCTCATCGTCCTTTTCATTTTCAACGGCGGTGTAGCCGACAGCGTATGATGCTCGTCCAAACACATACCTGTTGTTTTCTATGTAAAGTCCTACACCAGTGTACAGGACGCTGAAGAGTGGTGCAGGAATGGTCTTGACTGGGATGGCCAGCTCAGGAACAGACTCGGGGGGGAAAACGCTTGGTGTCGGACAACTCAGGTACAGACAGGACGTCAGCTGGCATGGCCAACTGAGGAAATGGTGGGACGTTGGCCAGGACACAGGAGCAGAGGGGACGGGCAAGGACAGCCGACTCAGGATCTGGCTCAGGGTCTCGCTGAGATTCCTGGGCCAGCCAATGCCCAAAAATTATGTTTAAATAGTCTTTGAAAAAAAATTAGGTTCAAACATACATAATTACTTGTATAGGTGCTCATTGGGTGCATATTTTCGAGATGTGCCCTAAGGTTGCGAGTGCTGGAATGGTTGGCCAGGCTCACTGTAGCTTACATAGCTTGACCACAAAATCCATATGTTATTGTTGAAGCACTTGCTCGTTTCAGCTTGACCTACATTTAATTTTCAAGTCATGGGGAAGACAACTGTGGTCATGTTGCTTTTTTTTTTTTTCTCAATCTAATATGAATTTTCACAATTGAATGTCTGGTTTTTCTTACAATTCAATTATATAATCGAATCTCGAATGATCGTTGACAGCCCCACTGTGGAGCCGGGCAGCCTGGTTGATTGATGTCTCCGTGACTCAAGTTTCGTTCTATGGTCTCCCATCCCCAGGATATCTGAGGGAAATTGCCAGATGAGTCCCAAAGAAAGGGGTCTGGTCAAGGTCTTCTGGGCCAGGATCAGACATGTTAGTCAGTTTGGGAACAGGAGCAGACAGTGGACTAGCTGGCTCGGGACGGGAAGGCTGCAGGCTCATGAACTTGAGCCGAATTGCCTGGAGAGCAGACTGAAGGCTAGCATGCCGATGGCTAGCAGGCTGGAGGCTAGCCGACTGGGAGGCTGGCTGGGAAACAGCTTGGAGGCTGGTGGGCCTGGGGCTTGCCGGCTGGGTAACTGGATGATGGCTAGCAGCCTGAAAGAATTGGAGTCTGGGGAATCAGAGGTGTTTATAAAGTCCTTAAGCCACTCAGGCGAGGCATCCCTCAGCCATGGCTTTGAGGATGCTTCCTTGCATGCCAATTTCATCTCTCCCTACCAGCGTCTCTTCTCTTCCATTCACCAAACCAGAAGTTTCTGCTCAGTCCATTATTTTGTCAATTCATACTGTCACTGCACAGGCAGAGAGAACCCAAACTCAGACACAAAGGAGGCTGAAGCAGAGAATATACTTTGATAATGAAAATAAACAGGCTTACAGGCAGATGGATAAATGAACTGGTAGGTAGTTGACAGGCATAG
The DNA here is from genome assembly GCF_002260705.1 of Seriola dumerili. NCBI lineage: Eukaryota > Metazoa > Chordata > Actinopteri > Carangiformes > Carangidae > Seriola > Seriola dumerili. The sequence goes on along the minus strand of NW_019174272.1, from coordinate 12,208,039 downwards.
GCGGGAACAAACAACAACTAAGAACACAAGCAGATTAACAAAGAAGACAGTCAGGAAATGACTCAGAAAAACTAAAAAGACAAACTGACAGAGAGTGAGAGGAATACAGGAACAGGGTAATTGGGAACAAGTGAAACTAATCAGGCAGGGCAGGCAATAAAACAGACAAGACACACAGAGGAGCAGGAAGTAAAACAATTGTGGACGCAAAAGAGGGGTGATTTCGAATAAAACAGGAAATAATAACAGTAGTTCCTAGTTGCCCAATTTTCCAGTTGGAGGAATGACATTGTATTTATTGAGGCACAAACATAACACCATTGACAGGAAGGTCTGCATAGAACTATAATGATATACTTTAACGAACAATGAAATGTGTTAATTGATTTGTGTTTTAATACTTTCCAATGCAGCTTTAGTTTTGTGCAACACAGTGTATGAGTCCCGTTGAAAATCAGCAGATGAAAATCATTCATTGTCATTTTCAGAACAATAGTCATGTTTATTTGGAATTTGTCATCGCACAATAAGTGCACTGGTCTAACAGGGCTTCAACAGCTGCTCCTCTTAAAGGTCCCCTCCAATGAAAATCAAGTTTTTAAATTTGTTAACATCCATATGATGTTTTTTTTATATAATACAAGACATACAGTATCATGAGTGAAATAATCATCAACACCATGACTGAGTGTTGAACCTTGAACTGCAGTGAACCAATGACAGTCTCATAAAAACAGATTCAGACAGCCAGGGTTTCATACGTCACAAACCTAATGAACCAATCCTGTCAACTTGTGGGGACAGGGGGCGGGGCTAAATAAACCTGAAACCTTGTCAGTACAGAGAGAGATAGTTAGCATTAGCACAACTACTAACACTGTTAACTACACTAAGCGTTCTGATCCGTCTGCTAGTCTCTGATTCCACAACAGACTCCTCCTCTGAGTCTGGGTCTGACTGAGGCTCAAAGACGTGGCTCACATTGTTTCACCTGTCAACACAGCACAAGAAGCTGTGGTGGGCGGGACATGAGCCAGATTTCTCAGTGAGGAAGTAAGCATAGATGTGCTTACAGTCCAAGTTTTAGATATTTTTTTTTTCACTTTTTATGTGGAAAAAACATTTTAAACACAATTTTTTCATCGTTTACAAAATGTCTGGAGAGGAACTTTAATACCTTTGGCCATATGTGTATGCAGATAGAATGAATTTAATCTATTAAGAGTCCTTTAACAACCTTCACTATGTTACCCCTTACCCCTCTAGTGATTGATGCCCCCAGCCAGGTGGACGTGCGTGACGTGACAGACACCACAGCACTGGTGACATGGTTCCAGCCGGTGGCCGCGGTGGATGGAATAAGCGTCTCCTACGGGCCCAGCTCCAACCCCGCTGACCGCAATGTTGTGGAGCTGTCCTCCACTGACACCCAGTACCACCTGGGAGGCCTCACCCCTGACACCCAGTACGAGGTGTCCCTGACAGCTCGGACAGGAGAGAGGACCAGTATTCCTGTTTATGAGTTTTTCCTCACAGGTGAGACTAGTAACAATTTGCTGTGCTTTATTATAGTCTAATGACTTCTACGACACAAATACTTTACTTACGGCTATATGTTCACTAGGGATTATATCCTGTTGCATGATGTAAGTGGATGTGTGTGTTCTTTGAAGGACCAAATGTCCCCCCAAGTACACTCAAAAAGTATTTATCCTAATATTTAAGATTTATCTTAATATCTAGGTTAATATTTAAGATTTATGCATATTTGTCAGTAAAACACAAATGAAACAATGACATTTAAGTTAAAGTATTAATAAATGTGTTTAAAATAGCCATGTTTATGCAATATAAACCTGGGCCCATATCCAAAAAAGCATTTTATCTTACCACTGGGAGTACTCCTAAGTCCACTAAAAGTTTCAAACTAAAGGTTTTCTTTTTTCTAAGTCCTATTCACAAAGATGCTGAGACCAACTTTTACTAAGGAAAAGTGAAAACCCGTGAGCTAAGGGTGCGACTCCGTTGCTACGGTTGGCGTAAAATTTTCATGGACGAGCTTGCTTACAAGAACCGCAGTGATTGGTTGATGAAAGACCGGTGTGCGCCAGTGAAAACGCATGTGCAACATCCCGCAGTAATAATTAAAAAAACGCATTGAGAAAAAAACAAATACAAATTAGATGATAACAGATTAGGTGCAGTATGATCAGGTTTGTGTCGACAATTTCATTTTACAATAAAAGCTTACATTCAGTTCACTCAATGGAAAAAAAATAGAAATAAATAAATAATACATAATAAAATAAAAACCTCACCTGTCATCAACATAACTAAAGCTAACTGGCAGCCTATTAGCCACCTGTGTGAGAAGCCATGTCTCACATGGATATCTACTGTCCCCCACCAAGTGACATCCGGCTGGAATACGATCCTGTCAAACAGCTGCCTCAGGTCACTCTCCATTAAGATCCATGACTCGTGTGTAGATCCTGGACACTGTACAACAATGTCTACAACTGTACATGCAGCAATGAACCAATCGCATCCTTCACAACAATCATTATTCCCTTGTGACTGTGGTTGTATCTTTTAAGCAATTCAGCATCGTTTAAGGTTTCCAAAGCATAACTTGTCCCAGACTTAGGTGCTACTTTTAGTGCTAAGTGGATTTGTGAATTACTCAAACAGTCAAAACAATCAGGAGTCCTACAGTTAGGACTGACGCCCAGAAACAGAGTTTCTCCTAAATCTGTGATTGGGAGCTACTCTCAGCCTCAAGATGCTTTGTGACTACAGTCCCTGGTCATTGTTATTTAAAACATGCATATGGATCACATTAAGTTTATTAGTACAGATAAATAAAGCTTAAATATTTGACTAAATATTTTTTTAGTGTATAAAATAATGATAATCCCCCGATATCAATCGGATTGGATTATAAAAGGAACTACTTAAATTTAGACCTGGACTAGAAGTACAGTTAAATGTAGGTTAGTGTAAAGTCACACCTATTTAAAGTCCATTTCTGTGTGTCAGACCTGGACGCCCCCAGAGACCTGCAGACAGTGGAACTGACAGACGAAAGCATCACTCTTGAGTGGAAGAACAGTCAAGCTCAGGTGGACAACTATCGCATCAAGTATGGACCTCTGTCTGGAGGTGAGCATGGAGAGCTGCTCTTCCCCCCGGGACCCAAGGACACCACCCAGGCTAAGATCACAGGTACTACCCCGCAAAGCCACACACACACACACACACACACACACACACACACACACACACACACACACAATAATCCACCCAGGTTGACATTACCACGAGCTATGTGCAGGGTACAGACACAGAGATAGTGTTATGTAACATTTTGCATAACATCCTTGACTCAAGGTTTCAAGAGCTTTCATCCCCCTCTCAGGTTCTTCATCAGTGGCTCAGTTGTCATGGATATACAGAGGGGTCTGACTTTCGGAACCCACTGTATAGATGCCTCTATTAACAGTTAATCAATAATTTGCTAATGCTTTACACACCATTAATAAGCAATTAACAACTTCCAGGTTGTGAAAAATCTCTTTGGCTGGTAGTTATCATCCCCCATGAAGACACGTCTTTGCCCTTTACCCAGTTTCTCACTGTCTTACATGTGATCCATCAACCAGTTGTTAATAAATGGTCCAGATGATCTTCCAGAAACGACGTGGTCTTACAGTCAATTGGAGGAGACTAAGTTACCTTCTGGATATGGGTGAACAGCAGCCAAAAGAATTTTTCAAAACATCAACCAAAAGTTGCTCTTATTCACAGCTTATAATCATAATTAATCTATATAGGATGAGTAAGTAATTTTTTAAACTGTTAATAAAGCCATTTGTTACAACTTATAAAGCCTTAATGTCTTATTAGGAGATGGAAAGACTTTTTACAACCTGGCAAAGTTTAACTGCGTTAACTACGTTTTTAAAAGGAAGGAGTAAAAATATTATATGGTAATAATGATGATTATATGGTAAAACTATTAAACTGAATTACATCTGTTGGCTACCAGCCGTATATGCATTGTTATTTCCCAGTGAGAACTGCACAGAAAGCAACCAATTAATTCCAGTCAAGCACTTTGCAGTCTGTGCATACAAGAGATAATTACAAGTATACACTCAGTTGGCAGTTTATTAGGTACATCTAGCTAAAACTAATGCAGTCTAATCCTGCATTAAATCTTCCTTTATAATGTTCAGTTTTTATTAGAATTAGTGTAGAGAGTTGTTGATTCACCTGTATGATAATTATGGAGGATGTAGTGTGCGGAGCTGTTATTTAGCCTAACGCCATTGCTATAAATGGGACAAAATAGGTGGCAGGTGTCTTTACATAGCAATATTAAGCAACATAAATCAAACAGCTGCCACTTCATATAGAATCAACAGCACAATAAGCAGCAGAAAATGCAGCCCAAACCAGACAAAACACTATGTTGCTAGGCAACACAGTAGTTGTTAATGCTGTACAGTGAGTTACAACAATCAGCCATTTGCCGCACACACCTGTCTGAAGGTCACTCTTAGGCTCATGCAGCACAAAGTCCTCCACAGTCTGCTCTACATCAAACTTCTCTGCTCGCTCATTCTCAGTGCAAAATATCGTCAGTCCACTCAGCCTCTGTCTCACTGCTCCTCCAGGTTTTTAGACACTGAGCTGATGAGCTGCAGTAACAACATCCATCATCAGAAACAGCAGACAGGTGCTGCACACCTCACTGACTCTGGCCAGGTGGTGCATCAAATCAGCAGAACAGGCTCCTTTCATTTGTTGCGTTCTCACATGGTTCATCGTAATTTCATCATGTGACTTTGGCTTTAACTCTGAAGCAATTTCCACTTCATAGGTTGCAAAGTAAAATTTTTAAAAATACTCCAAAAAGTACAAGTACACAAAAAATGACTTTGTTTCAGTAGATGTAACTGGTTACTTCCACCCCTGCTCATCACTACTAATCCATTACTCTCTTTACTATGAATGGGACCTCACAGACTCATAATTGTCATGTCATCAATCAGGAATAAATACTGGTACCACTTTATAATAAGACTACCCTTGTAAAGGATTTATAAATGGTTTATAGTTAGGTTATTGATTAAGTTGTTAACACATTATAAATCATAAATAATTATAAAGGAGTTTAACAGTTTTCATACAGTGATGCAGGCTCACTATTTGGCAAGATCAAGTTAATGCTTACTACTCATTAATCTCACTAATGACTTCCTGCCACCTATAACTGGTAAAAGGAGCCTTAAATAAAGTGTAAAACATCATCGTTGCATCATTTATTAACGAGTTACTATAAGGCTCCTTTTACCAGTTATAAATAACAGTAACTGATTAGTAAATGCTGGATGATGGAGAAAACAAAGAAAGCTAAGTAACTAACGAGAAATGAGGTTTAACAGTGCAGAGAAATGTGGCAAGCAACAGGTCACTTTTATCTAATGTGTTGTAACAGCTTATAAATGTTAATAAGCCAATTAATGAACTAGTTATGAACCATTCATACATCCTTTATAAGGGGAGTCTGATTGTAAAGTGGCGCCAGATTACTCACCCACAATATTTGTCATATTGGCATCCTGTTTGTGATACCACATCGTTGCAGAAGTCACTTATTGTGGGATGAGGTCTGTTCTGTTCATTCATCAAATAGGAAATTATTCAGACAAGCACTTGGAGAGAGAGCATGAGGGAATGTTGCAGTTATAGGGTGAAGAAAAAAGCAAGGTTACAGAAGCAGAGAAAAAGAGTAAAAAAAAACATTAATGTCAGTAGTACTTGTTTATTAAGTGTTACCAAAATATCGTATCTTATTATCGAAGACTTTTCATTAGAAGAGCAAAAGTTATTAAAATGATAAATGTGATGCTGGTGAGTTTCTGAGTTCAAAGAATCAGGGATTTTGCAGTAACTGAGAGTTTAATTAATTTATGGCCCTGCACCCACTCACCATGTCACCATGCAATTAGACCAAGACCAGTATTGATCGCTGCTACAGTATAAAACTGCCAAAATGCAAAATGGATGGCTGATCCACTGCATACTTTACATACTCCAGAGTCTGCTTCAAGTTCAAAAGATAAAGTTTGATGTGTTTATTTTTCTAATTCTTTGGACGAGTGTTTGTGTTGCTCCGTGTTACATGGTCACTGTTATATTCAGCCTGCTCATTTCCAAAAAGGGTTGCCTTTGTTTTGTGTACTGAAATGTTTGCCCATCGACAAAACAGGCACTTTATTAGAATACCACCCAGGGGGGTTTGGCATTCAGACTTTAAATGGAATAACACCACGGATTGTTTCACTGTGAGATCTTGCTCAAACAAGAAAAGTAGACGCTTTTCCATCTATCTGCTCCACTGACATTATAAAGCCATGCTTTAAGGCGGATGTGGTTTTTTTTTCTGTTCTGTTTGTTTCCACACTTTGTGCTGCTGCACGGCAGGATTAGACACCATGAGAAACAACAAAAAAAAAAGCTTCTAAAAACGGGTTAACAGTGTCTTTGTCCGGCCCAATTCTTTGTCCTTGGGAGGCCCATCCCATGGAAATAAAGCACTGTGTCCATTCAGCCGATGTCCCCCTCGCTCCACACACACCTCAGCACTTCTTTCACGCAGTTATTATCTGTAATTGCCTTCACGCTCGTGATTTTATTGATAATGAGTTTCCTGGGCATTAGGTGTAATTTCATGCTGCAAGACTCTGCGTGTGATGACCTCTGTGGGAGTTAATAAAGGAATTAGAGGCGATCAGGCCGAGAGAGGGCTTAATTGTAGGGACCAAAGGGCCACCAGAGTCTGGCGTATCATAGCAAGTAGTGTTTCTGCTCTGCGACAAGGGCCCTATAGATCCATCAATGCAAATACAACACTGATGTTCCACGGTGAGCGCAGACTTACCATGAAATGCAATTAGGCTGCAATCTATTATGCAATCAAGCCGCATGAGAGCGTTTTTGTGTTTGCCATAGGCACTGGAACCATTAGCTCAAACAGCTGGCCACTTGACTGCAGAGCTTCCCCATCATTCATTTAGTGACACCTCAGTGGATTTGTACAAACAAAACATGATTCTGTATCACAGTGTTTTTATTTGGTGCTGTTATGCAGGCCTGAGACCTGGCACAGAGTACGGGATGGGTGTCACGGCGGTGAAAGATGAGCGGGAGAGTCTGCCCACGACCACCAATGCAGTTACTGGTAAGATGGTTTCACGTACTCAGTGTTCATATGTACGTTAATAGGCATACATACGTATATCCACATACATACAGTATATGCACCTTATGTAGTTAGAAACATACATGTGTGTACACTTACACATGTGCTGCTTTCCATAGACCTGAGATCTCAAACTTCCAGCTCACAGTCACAATAATTTCATGTGTTGAATTTATTAAAAAATGTGGCCTGCAAAAAAATTGAATTTGTTAATTATTATTAATATTATTATTATTATTATTATTTTGATTGTGTTTCACAAATCTTTAGACTGATAATGTAGTGCAAAGTAGAAAAATTTTTGGCTGGACCACAACAGTGGGACCAGGCCTATAATCTGGAATGTGACTGACTGACTGACTGACTGACTGACTGACTGACTGACTGATCGACTGACTGATAATATTTCCAACACTGGTCAGCCGAGGGCCGAGCTGCAGTCCACCGAGCTGCTCTGGTTTCCTGGGTGCTGGGGAACTGCAGGGAAGAGGAGGAGCGCTTCCAATACACTGAGCCTCACCTCCATTACAGCAAATAAACTACTTTCATTACATGTATCATTATTACTAACGAAGGCAGAGGAATAACTTAAGACACACTGAGCGGAGAGAGCAGGAGAGAGGGAGGGAGAAAGAGAAGTCATCGGTAAAGAGGCTTCATACTAATCGCTATGACCAACTCTACATATCAAACAGAGGGAGTTAGACAAGAAGACCTGCCTCTAATAAAAGTCTGTTACGTTCTGGAGTTGAAGTAAATAAAGACTAAACTATTGTGGATCCAGATGGAGACTGTGAGCTGTGTGAGAGACTAAATAAGATATATCTGTCTCGGGCCCCAATGGTTCACCTGGTGAGGCATGTGCCATTTGGGCTTAGTTCTTGCTGTGGAGGCCGGATTCCAGTCCGGCCTGTGGCCCTTTCCTGCGGGTTAGGGTGTCCCATATTGATTCAGATCCACCGAGTACCGAGAAAACAAGTACTAGAATTTTATCGGGAGGCGGAGGCATCCCACATTGATTCAATATAGGAAGCAGCTTTTTATTTTCAAATACGGGATGATACTGTATTATATGGGACGGGTGGCAACCCTATTCACCTGTTTGTAGAGCCGCAAAATCAGGCTGCTGCTGCCGCCTCCCACAGGCAGAAAATCCAGCACGTTTGCATTCTTCTTCTTTGGCAATTTCGGACGGCTCTGCCTGAGGCACGGATTATGATACAGCGCCACTACATTGCCGAAATTTGATGGAAGCAGCCGCCTCGCAATTCTCTATGCAGGAAAAAACCCTGCAGTTATAAAATCAGGATTTGACCATAGGCGGTCCAGACATATATACTACTATAGACCTAGTCTTGTTTTTTCACATTTAACAAGCTGCATCCAAACTGTGCAACATAACTCTGCTCTCTCATAGTTACCTCCGCCAAGGTTGGGTTTTCAGAATATTATTTCTTTGCAAACTGTTTTTCCAATACTTTGGTAATGTATGTATGGTACATAAAGTATGGTCCTGCTTTCTTTGACTGTGCAGCCACTGTGGCTTTTGCTGCTCCATCTTATCTGTCCAGTTGCTCTGCTCTTTATTTGAAATAAATGTTTGCTAGAGAAGAAGAAGTTTCATAACACGGTTATTGATTGGATTAATATTGTATAATTTTATGTGAATTGGCGCTCAAGAATAACAAAAGATAAATTCATATAAAAAAGTCTCAGATGATGGCCTCGAGGTTTGCCTCAGACAAGAATCCATTCACCACTTCTCCTCTACCCCTCTAATTAGCCCTGGATGCTCCGAAGGACCTGACCGTCGCAGAGGTGACGGAGACCACTATTATGCTGGAGTGGAAGCGCCCCCTGGCCAAACTGGACTCCTACAGGCTGGTCTATGTCTCAGCTGACGGCCACAGGTCTGAGGAAGTGGTCTCAGGCAGTTCTGAGTCGCACACCCTGAGGAGCCTGACGCCCGGCATGCTGTACACCGTCAGCATCGCCGCTGAGAGGGGCCGCAGGACCAGCGCACCGGCTACAATCTCAGCACCCACAGGTCAGTGCTGCCAAAAAACACACTTCCTATTTTCAGACAGAATGTTTCTGATTAAGCTGGTGGCACCTTGTTTGACATTACAGAGGTCTGTGAGGAAACAGAGGAATTCCACTCATTTCTGCATGATAATACTGACACTTCAGATACCTTGCTCTATATGATTACCCACATAAGATTTCTGTCGGAGGCTATTTCTGTACAATTGATTCATTTGAACTACAAAAACCTCAAGTAGTAGCCATGGAGATAGTTGTGGCTTTCCAGAAACACCGTCCTGAATATTCTAACTCTAAGACTTTGTCTCAGACGGTTTTCAGTGCAGCAACTTTCTATTAAAGAAATAGTCCTTATGAGAACTAGTGTGTTCTGTGGATTAACCAGAGTAACAAGGGCTGCAGTAAATTTTTTTTTAAAGCTGCACCGATGTCTTTACGTGAGTCACATTTCTACATACAACCAGAGAGGAAGTAAAATTTTGCCTTTGACTGTATTAGTAGCCACACTGAGACTTGGCATGTGTGAGATTCAGTATGTGTAAAATGTGTCTGAGACAGAGGCTCGTCTGAATGTAGCTCTCTGTTTCCATGAACTTTCTAGCTGGTGGCGCAGTGTTAGAGAATAAGAGAAGTTCTCATTAACCATAGGTTCACTTTTTTTTGTCCTTTTAGTGCCGCAGCCAAACTGAGGCAATGAATTGAATTCATTGTTAGGCTCTCAATGTAAGAGACTCTGTCTCTACCCCCCTCCGTCAAGGTCCATTTATAGCATGTGGGATTATTTTTCTTTTTTCCCAGTTTTTTTTTAACCAAAACAAGAAAAGACAAATGAGGTGACTGTGGTATATTTTTCGTGCTGCGGTCAGGGTGCCTCCAAGCCAAACATTTCACAAGTAAATCTTCCCGTTATGCAACGAGTGCCCATTAAATGCATGGCTACGGGCAAAAATCGATATTGCATGAGGGAAAAGTTGGTGAGTTTCGGAATAACTGTCTTTTGTTGCATTTTTGTGGACTGCAGGCTGCCAAGAAAAACAGAATACAGACTTCTGTGTGTGTGTGTGTGTGTGTGTGTGTGTGTGTGTGTCTCTGTGTGTGTGGGGATGGATGTGGGTGGGTGAGTGTGCACGTGCATGTGTCTACTCTTTATGTCTACTTGTCTGTGCGCTCATGTGTGGCACGTATGATTGAGAGACTGATAGAGATTGAGTGAAGCTTTGGGTGTTGGTGTGAGTATGTGTGTGTGTGTGTGTGTGTGTGTGTGTGTGTGTGTGTGTGGGAGGCTGGGAGTTTGTATGGACATGTGTGCACGCTGCAAAATGTTCATTCATGTGATAATTGTTGGCGTAAGCCCTGCTCCCCTCTGGTTTTGTGCGATTTGACCACGATGAACTGTGGGTCTGTCAGATAAAAGGCCACATGCTGGGACTCCTGTTAAAACATTGTCTCGGGGAAAATCAGCAGCCCCTCTAATCCACAGCCTGGCCGATCTGCAGCCTTTATCATCCCCAGACATGTAGCACAAACACAGATCACACTCTCCTACACGACGGATTGAAGGAGAGAGGAGGGGTGGACGAGGTGAGATGAGGTTTGGAGGTTGGGGATTCAATGATTCTGACAATCGTCGAAACAATTGCAAGAATTAGATTCTGGGAGTGACCTGCTGAATCAATACCAAGGCAAAATGTGCTCCTAAAAATCAAGAATCCTTAATACCTTTAATAAAAGATGTAGAAACAAACCAATATAATAAACACCAGGGAAATCAGTAAACAAAAGACAGGATTAACATAATTTAAACTAATCAGTTAACTGGAAGAGAATCACAGACTGAAAGAACAATGATAACAAATGTAGAAATTATAGTGACTTCAGCAGTAGTCCCACATTCAATGCCTGTATTTGTACAAATGAACTGAACAAACATGTTTGACTGCCATTGTACATTACATCATTAAAACACAGAGGAGTCTTGAACTGTTATCAGCTGCAGTGTCAGTAGTTTGGCTTGTCTTACTTCACATGATGACGTGCATGAGCAGCTGATTCTCGGCGGGGGAAATCAGAAAGGCAAGATCATTGTCCTGCATGCACTGACATGATCTGTGCTGCAGCCTCCAGTCTCGTTCTTGAAGACTGATGCATTTTTAATGTTGTAGTATTATATCAGCGTGTGTGTATCAAATGACAGATATCAGAATGACAAAGTGATATCTCAGGAGTCCATTTGATTTCGCCACGACACACATCTCCAGCTGCATGTGACAACAAGGGGTGAAACTGAGCTTAAAGAACTGCTTTACTCAAAATGCAAAAAAATACATCTGCACCACTGACTTTATTACAAACAGTGGTATTCAGAGATATCTGTCTCTGAGATCTCTGTTTTTACTTCACTACAAGGAAGAAGAATTGAATTTTGTGGGAGGTTTTTTCACACCATTGGAAAAAGAGATTCCCAGAAACAGTGACCCTGTTGTAAACACCACAACTGAAATTCCATTCACATCCATTGTAGTGGCGTGGAAGCTTAAATCTCAGAGGTGAACGTTGCTAAACCTGGGCTAGAAAAACCAAAACCAAAACTTATTAATATTAAGGGAAAATGTAATTTATTTATTAAATGTTTCCACAGTTACCCTTTACTTCCTAATTTACTACTTTACTACCCTAAACTGCAGCTTAGAACTACTTAAAAAATACAGCAACCGTATTGTCATTTATTATCATTATTTTAACACACCAACCACAGGAGGACTTACAGCTGTTAACAAATACATAAATAAACACTTATATCTTATATAAACCATTTATTAAATCTTTATAGACAGATTTATTAATGCCAACTAGGAGACTTGACCTGTTACTAAATAATCATCAGAGCATCTTTCTCACAACTTCAGGAGAAAAGTTTTGCAGCTGACTCAAATGCTACCCACACTCATCAGACACATCACACAGTAGATGCATTTTCCTTGTCCATGCACACACACATACACACACACACACACACACTTACATAGACACACACTCACATAGACACACACATACCCACACCCCATCCCATCCCATCACATTCCTATTGTCTACTTCCATTTGCTCTCCACTCTTCCACACAGTGAAAAGAGGATAATGGGAGCCTTGATGTTTACCTGGGCCATCTATCTCTGTGTCTTTCTAATCGACTGCCTGAATGCTTGCACACACAATGGACTCCAATTATATAGGCAGCTGCATGTGGCTCTGCATGGCCTCCCCATGGGTCTGAAGTGGACGGTGTACTTCTGCCATACCGGCCGGGCTACGCCGCACCTTCAAATGTTAATGGCTCATTCACAGCCATTAATGTGCACAAACTGCATCAGCATGTCTGCCCGCTTTAAGTCTTTCCACTTATATGGTAATTTAGAAGAGATGGCTATAGGAGGCCAATTGATAATGACGCTGTTTGTTCCCTCTGACCTTTTGTAGTGCAAATATGGGAATATTTCCACTCCAGACAAAGTAAAGGGCTTCTTTTTCTGTTTCAGCTCTTGACAGCAACATGAAATGATGATGAAATACAAATGAGAGATCATCAATGTTTTTGCAGCTGATTTTGTCAAGGAGGGTTCATCCACTGTTGAGCAGAAGCTCTGTCTTGTTTGTGTTATATATTTCATAATTTTCAACAAGAAAGGACCAAATACACCCCAAGAATCTCCTGAGTCTGTGCATGTTTGTATGTTGTAAGGTTGGACCGATATGCAGAGCCAATTCTGGATTTTTATAAAAATAAAATTCCAAATAGTCCAGCATCAGCTTTGAAACCTGTATTGGTCTAACCTTTTTTTTTTTTGTTCATCCTGCATGTGTGTCCCAGTCCTGTAACTCCATGTTGATGTGTTTGTCATCACCCAGAGGAGGAGAAGCCTGTGGTGACAAATGTCACTATCAGCGACGTGTCATGGGACAGCTTCCTCCTGTCCTGGTCTGCTGAGGACGGGGCGTTTGAGACCTTTCTGATCGAGGTTACAGATGCAGAAACGGGCGCTGAGTGGCAAAACCACACGGTGCCTGCTGATGCTCGCAGCCTCGCCATCTCTGGCCTCTCCCCCACCACCTGGTACAGGGCCAATCTGTACGGGGTGCACAGGGGGGCCCTCTTAGACCCTGTCTTTGCAGACACCATCACAGGTATCAACGCCGTCAATTCTAGGGCCTCGCTCTTTCCTCTGCTTCCTTTTTCTTCTGCTCACACAGTGAATTAACCAGTTTTCCTGTGTGGACTTTCCAAATGACACTTACTTGCAGTTGTGAAATGGTGTTTGTCTACTCATGGAGCTCTGTTGTGCTTCATCCCTGTCTGTGTTAAACTGACTCTGATAGGTGCTATAGAGACATTTGCTTTCACACTGTCAGACGTAGATTAGCGCTGTCGCTCTGTTTCCATGCACTTCAACAAATGTCAGTGTCAAGGAGTTGTTTGGAAAAAAAATCTTGATTTTAAGAATATTGTTTAAAAAAAGTGATCCAGCAAAAGTGGGAGCTTGAGTCTGGCATTTGTCATATGCAGTCAGAAAGACCACAATATGATAAATCTTTGTGAACTGAACCTTCTTCCCGCTGTACCTGTGGGGATGGAAGCTTGTTTTGTTCGTCCCCATGGAGATATTTTAAGGCAGCAACTCAGCTCCCATTTTCTGGGCACAAACTGTTTACCTTCAGCATTGGGAGAACATTTCAAAAAGGTGATTAAGGACAACCTACCTATCAGCCACTGTGGTGGAAGTTATTCTTCACAGGGTAAACAGAATCTCCTTGCCATTCAGACAGTGTGCACAATCCAAATCCCCAAACAAAACCCCCTCATCAGCCATCCATCATGCACGAATCCCTTTGTTAAATGGGCTAACACACCGAAGCAGCATGCACACAAAACCCATTCAGTCTATATTAGTCCAGCCACAGATCTGCGTTTGATCCACCTTTAAGCTGTCAGTCTGCGTGTTGGTACAAGTCCAGTCTGAAACAGCACCTGGTCTGTTATGTGAACAGGCAAAAAGACTGTAATTACAGTATGTGCCTAATTACTGGGGTGTAACCACCAAAACCAAAAATATGCTAATGATGCCTTGTACCTCTGAACACCTTTACAAAGCATAACCACAACAAAATACCCTTCGAGGTACCTTATAAAAACCTTTTTAGCCGGACTAAAAGGTAAAAAAAAAATAACCAGTTTTGGGTTGGTTGACAGTTTTTATGTCTGCGTCTATTCAGACATTATCATTCAACATTTCACTGATGAGGATCAGTCAAGTGGAAGAAAGATGGAAGGACTGACAGAGGAAAAAAACCCTTAGGCGCTTTTGTCGCTTTGTGTGAGGGCTCTCTTCTGTATGCATCCCCAGTTCCCCCAAGCCTGGACGGCTCTTCATTCTCATGCTGCCATTGCCCCTGGGCTCTGGTGCTGGAGTGCCAGGGGCTTCTGGGGCCACGCAGAATATGGCATGCACTCAGCATGGCCCATTGTCTGCATGCTAATGGCTGGTGACGCAGCTTAACATTTTTCATTAGCATCACTTAATCCATAAAACATTCCAACTTGTGAATACAAGTGTTGCCTAATTTGATTATGTTATGCACGGTGGTCATCGTCAGTCTGCTGGAGGACGACGTTGCAGGGAAAATAAAGTCCTTCGCTGCAAACAGGCTCTCTTTTGAGAGCAGAGATTGTGTGGAGGGATATGGGGTAGAAGGGTAGAAGTGGTGGTGGTGGGAGGGTGAAATCAGAAGTAAACTAGCACATGTTAGCTGATGGATGTGGCCCTCCCTCTCTTCCACTGACCAGCTAAAGCTGCCCGGTGGCTAATGAAGAGTGACAGCTCCCTGGGATTTGTCTGCTCTGCTTCTCATTTCCACTGCTTCTTCTCACATCAAATGCCTCATGCGTTTCCCCTCACAATGAAAAAAGGGGGTTTCAGGCTAGTTCAAGGACCCCTGAGACCCTCACATTTGGTGTAGCGTTTTAATGAGCAATGGCGCTGGGCTTTATTGAGTTTTTTCTGAGCCCCCTTATATCTATTTCTATCCAGGCTGCTTTAAAAGCTCTGTCCAGTCCTTGTATCCATCTGTGCTGCTACCGGAAGTTTTCTCCATCTAATTAGCTGCAACAGACTCATCCTCTGGAGAAACAGAGCTTTTTCTCCAGCCACTGCTCCTGCTGACTCTCAGACTCTCTTCCTACCACTGCCATTATTAGGTGCTGCTAATGACTGCTTAATACTAGCTTTTACGGCATGTCATGCACACACTCGCATTTGTATGCATATAGTTAGATGTGTAGTTAGAAAGAGGTGTTGCCTCTTTACTTTGAAATCCCTCAGAATTGCTTGAGAAGAAGACCAGGTCAGGGCTGTCACTTTTTCAAAGAAAAAAATAAATAAAAAAAATAATAATAATCCAATTTCTTTGTATTCCAATAATTACAATTCAATTTCAAGATTTGTTGAATAAACTTGTCTGAACTAAGCTAACATGCTGGCGAACTTAGCATGTTTGCTAACTTAGCAAGTTCATTAGTTCAGAGAGCTATATTTCCTGGTCTGAATAATACCTTCAAATGAGATCTTGAAAAAAATGCCAGGTGGAAGTAAATGGCTCAGAATAGAGAAAATAGAAGCTCAGACAGCTATTGTGACAGACTCGTGTTAGCCCAGCAAGCGGTTCGCTCATCCTACAGTCATTCACCATTTAGCTCTGTGAGTAGTTACTCCATCACCAAGCTTCTAGAACTAAATGTTTGATAAGATGTATGGATTCATTTTGCTCTTTATATTCAAATTGTTAAGTTTGTGTGTGCTACCACCATTGATTCACTTGAGTGACAAGCTAATTCTCGTGGAAGACACGCTCAGAAAGTAGCCTTGTTGCCAGTTTTTCCATCTTTGGTCTTGAATCCAAAATGCTTCTCACATCACCTTTCAGATAGTTTGATGTTTATCTGTTTGGTACAGATTGCTTGTTTTCTCCATGTTGTGCTAGTGAAGAGAAAATCAATAGCCTAGAATAGTGGCTGTGCAGTAAGCTAGTCTGTAGAGATAGAAACTCCCCCTGCTAGAGCACAAGTAGTCTACATGGCATAGAATGTGGGCCTTGTGCATTGAGTTTTTAATTCAAAGAGATTATTAGCCTAAAGGTAAATATTACATTTTTTGTTTCAGCAATCAATCATACTTTGAAAAAAACTGGCAGCTCTATGTCAGACTAATTGTTTCTGTAAAATTTCCTGAAAATGAATTCTGGTCACAGTCTTGAGTAAATCAGTTTTCCATCTTACTAACCACAGTGGCTTTGTAAGGTCAGTTTACTAAGCCTAAAATAAAAGCAGCTGGAGACTTTTGTTTGGCTTAAAACCTACGGCCTGTTTCCTCAAGTTCATTTCTTCCGTCTGTGTTTTGTTAGCCAGCTTGTAATAAAACTCATCTTTTCTCTTTCCACTCTGCAAACCCAAGTTTTATTTGTTGACTGATGCTAAGCTTCCACATAACCGATGCTGGCTTTTTCACATAGACTATACACTCTCTTTCACTGCCATGTCCCTCAATTGTCAAAGCACTCTTAAGTCTCACAGAGGAGGAAAACTGACTTTCCCCTGTCACTCAGAGGCCGAACCGGAGGTGCAGGCTCTCCTAGTCTCCGATGTCACCCCCGACAGCTTTAGGCTGGCCTGGATGGCTGAAGAGGACACCTTCGACACCTTTGTCTTAATGGTCAGCCAGGCTGAAAGCCCGGCCCAACCAAGAGAGCTGGTTCTGGGCGGCGAAGAGCGAAGCACAGCAATGACAGAACTCACCGAGGACACAGAGTACAAAATCGAAATCTTTGGCCTCGTTCTGGGAAAACGCTCCAAGTCTGTAACCGAGAGGGTGAGAACAGGTACACAGTGAAAGAATGGAAGTGACAAATCAGAGCTGTGAACTGAAACTCTGGACTGGTCTTGTCAGCGTAGCTAATGTTGTCAGTGTTGTCTTTTATGGTAACAGCATGAAAAGTGATTAATACCTATGTTCTAACACGTGTCGTTTTGTCTATTAATCTGGTGACAAGGTGTCATGGTATTCCTTCAAGGCACTTATTGGACAAAATGAAAAAGGTTCTCTTTCAAACCTCGCTCAGTATGTCATTATGGGAAGCGTCCTCTGGCACGACCGATCACGGAAGGTCCACTACTACCACGTCTGTCAGAGGACAGACAAGTCATCTGAGATACATGATCAAGCCCGTCCCCCTTTATAACCGCCGCTTCCTTCCCTGTGAAGATCACTTGTGCTTTTCAGCTGTCCTGACTCTGGATTTCCAGTGCAGCCCCTCACACTTTCATCTGGTTTTACCGCCTGGACGTGACAGTGCCTTCATTGGCGCACTCAGGGTTAGTTCATCTTAATCACATGTTACCCCTTGGGGAGAGCCTGTGGTGTCGACCTTCTTAGGCTGAGGTATTGTGGGCATGAATTTCCCCAAGGGGATAAATAAAGTAAAAATCTATATCTATCTATCTATCTATCTATCTATCTATCTATCTATCTATCTATCTATCTATCTATCTATCTATCTATCCGTCCGTCTATCCATCCATCCGTCTATCTATCTATCTATCTATCTATCACTCTCTCTCGCTCTCTCTCTATCTATCCATCTATCTATTATCTATCTGATCCAGGAGTGGGCCATATCTCCTATAGTGACATTCCGAGTGAGGTTTGAAAGAGAATGTTTGGTTACCAGGGTAACCCTGCTGAGTGAGGTGTGTCACAGCACTGCCCTGCTTGTATGTGTTGAGCATGTGGAGGGAATACGCCATGGAGGGGCTATAGGCGGCTGTAAAGGGGGACGGGCTTGGATCATGCAGCTCAGATGATTGCTCTGTTCCGTGACAGAGGTGGTGGTAGTGGAGCTTCTGCGATCGTTCACACCGGAGGGCGCTTCCCATTGTGAGATACATCACTCGGTTTTTCACAGAACCGGGGTTACCTTGGTAACCAAAACTTTAACACTGACTTTTTGATGATGTTCAGAGGTGATGACAATGTGTGCCTTGTTTCAGCAGCTATGTGTTTCACCCTGTCTGTCAGTGCTCCTGAGTGGTTCCAGCAGATAGCAGTGGGCCACATGGAGGCTTATGGGCTGCTGTTCTCCAGGGTGCAGACTGCTGCTGGATCAGAATCAGACTTATATATGGGTTTAGTAATATCAGGCTTTTATTAAAATGGCAAAATGATGATAAAGAGCCAATTACATTGATGATGCATTATTACTGTAGGTACAAATTTTGTATCCCATGATGGTCTAAATGCTGTTTTGAATGTTTATCCCCCCCCTGTAATGAATATAATATATAAAGGATCAAAAGTAAAGATGCTGAATATTGAATTGAATTTGTATATGAGCATAGCAGCTTCAAAACTATCAGAAAAAGCCTCATTGCAGTCGACCCCCACTCAGGACATTTACTCAGCACTTAACTCATTTCGTTGTGTTGTCTTCGTTCAGTCCTCAGTCTTTAACTGCCTGGCCCCATGTGTCAGTGTCTCTCTTTGTCAAGGAGGTGGAGGGGCAGTTGTCTATGTCACATAGAACGGGTGTCTATGGCTGTGTCCCCTGTCCTCCCTGGGGGTAAGGCTTTACTCTTGGGTTGTGCAGCGCATGTTTCACTTTTGTGTTTCCATGAAATGGGGGCAAGTTAATCTCCTCAGGTCTGTCACGCAAGATACTGTGGTTTGCTGTTAGCTGGAAAGGGTTTCTCCGTGAGACCAGGCCTCCCCAGGCCCCCTTTGTCTGTCTACCTCGCTCTCTTTTACACACTCTCTTTCGCTCTGTTCTAAAACCAATGTCTTTCAGCGGTGGTGGATCTGCCCTGGCTAGAGTAACAGAATATGTGTCTGTCTTTCCTTTTCTGCTGCTTAATACCAAAGCAGAAGTTACTCACTGTAATAAAATGTATCTATACTGTGCATTCGTTCCGTTTAGTGCCACTGTATGTTCTCCTTTCCGCTCCTCACCATGCTAAGAGGGTTATACACATACTGACTAAACCATCTGTTTTTTGTCTGTTTTTTGCCCCCACCTGCTGTTTCTGTCTTGCTCATGCCAGACCTGGGCTCACCCAAGGGCATCCGCTTCTCCGACGTCACCGACACATCCGCCACTGTTCACTGGGTGGTTCCAAGAGCTTGGGTGGACAGCTACAGGGTCACTTATGTGCCTGCTCATGGAGGTCAGTGTCCACATGTGGGGATAAGCCATTCACAGCTGAAACATGGAAGATCTGGATGCTTGTTGCAGCAACGTGACTTGATTCAAGAAAATCCCCCCAAAGCTGTAAAAATGCTAAAAGAAATTAACAACAAACCTAAAACTCTCAAAGTTTTACCCTCAGCTACATCCCTGCTTACATCCAGAAGAATTGGTTTTAAGATTCAATGCTCAGCCGTCTTCCAATGATTGGATTTCACAGTGTAAACAATTTTGAGATCAACTCTGGGTTGCATTCCAGGTTATTAATGAAAATTCCCACTGCTCCATCATTGCTGTTCCATCAATCTCTTTAATCCTCTATCAGCTCCAGGGCAACTCTTTTCTCCAATGATAGACTGATTCTGCCCCCTAGTGACCAGTTCCAGGTATTTCTATTGGACAAGGTAATAAAAGAAACTGAAAATAATAATTAAAAAAAGGAAAAATATATACATGTAATAATAATCCTTTCTTTTCCAATTTGACAAGAGATTTCTGCACATAAAGTTATTTCGCCCTTTCAGACCCAGCATCAATTTCTGTAACGAAAATATACAAATTAATTCCTCCATATTATTTCACACAAATCAGAAACAAAATGCAAGTAAAAACATACAAACATGATAATAGCAATGGGTGAAACTGGGACACCCCAATGAGCTTCAGAAGCTTGTCAATAGTCACGGCACGTACAAAATATAGTTTCAGCCGCAAGATACCTAAGTCCTAATATCTAATACCCTAAAAAGAATAACCATATGGTGCAAACACATCCATCCCATCAGTCCAAACATTCATTCAATAGGCAATACACACAAACAGCAATAAATGTAAATAAAAATAACAGCTCAGTAGAGTAACCAGTTCTGAGGACCCCTGTGTTTTAGGATAAACATATGTTTAAACATATTTTAGTAGCAGTAGTTGCTTTAAGTTCTTTTTAAAAACAGACTTTAAAAACAGATAGTGACTTTTTTACAGTGTTATCAAGCTCATTCACACCTGTGGAGCTCGACTCATACATTAAGGTTTACCTTTCTTTCCCTGTATATTCCCCTTTTGTCTAGTCTTGTGAGGGAAGATAATATAAAGTTTGAATTTGGCTTAGTAACTGAACTGACTATATTTAACCCACATGTGAAGTTCAAGACACAAACTATTACTTAATAAATATTCTGAAATTATTTTGACATGAAAAGGCAGGTGCTGACATAAAATCAGTGATAATGTAAAAGACAGTGAAGACACAAATTTGCACCAAAAATGAGCATCCTTTCTACAATCACATCTCTGTGTTGTTTTGACTTCCAGGTAACGCTAAGACACTGTCAGTGGATGGCTCTGAGTCTCACACTGTGCTGCCCAACCTGACACCCGGGGTCACCTATGAGGTCACCATCGTCGCTGTCAAGGGTCAAAGGGAGAGCGAGCCTGGGTCAGACAGTGTCACCACAGGTACAGTAAGACTCATGGAAAACACACACACACACAGACACACACACATACACACATTCATTGTCTTATGGCAAAACATGATAGACGTAAAATTGTTATTTTGGCTTGATATTTCAGTTTTGTGATACTGCAACAATTCACCGGTAAAGCAAAGATTTGAATTTACAATCACAACAATCATTAAAAACTATTCAAATAATGCTGCACATGCAGCACTGATGTGATCAACAACTCAATGTTTCAAAGTTTTATTCAAGTGTTTTCATCAAACATGTTTAGAAGTTTGTGTCCAAGTAACAGTGAGGCTGAAGCTGGAGAGGAACACAACCCAACACAAGGTGCATAGGGAGATATTTAAGGTCAAATCACACTAACTGAGTGTGTGTGTGTGTGTGTGTGTGTGTGTGTGTGTGTGTGTGTGTGTGTGTTTATGGTACAGCTCTGGATAAGCCTCGTGGTCTGACTGCAGTCAACATCACAGACGCTGAAGCTCTACTGCTCTGGCAGCCCGCCATCGCTACTGTCGATGGCTACGTCATCACCTACAGCGCAGACTCGGGTATGTAGCATCAAAACATGGAGAAACACTGATACTGTGCATTAGAAATGAAGGAGGAGGTATTACCTCCTACAGGAAAGCCATTTTATAGAAAACAACTTTTTACTCGACAACAGTTGCTTCCATGTTTTAATTGGTGCCCTGTTGTCACCCTGATCTCCTGCCATGCATTCTTGAATCGAGATCCAGACGCTGAAAATCAATGGTGCAGATGATTGTTATTCCCTTTAAATGAAGAATTAATGCAGGTTGATTTTTACAGCAAATAATGCAAAGAAAATCTGGTTTTCCAGAAGCTTCATAAAAGGAGGAATCTCAGTCAGAAAACGAGACCAATGATTCAATACTCAGTTTTAAATAAACAAAAATAACGTCTGAGTGACACATCACAATTCAACCACCCTCTGATCCCGCGTGTTTGTCCTTTCCTGTCTGTGTCGCTCCAGTGGCTCCGGTGATGGAGCGCGTGTCCGGGAACGTGGTGGAGTTTGAGATGACTTCTCTGACACCGGCGACACACTACACCGTGAAGGTGTACGCTGTCAGGGACTTGGCCAAGAGTGCAGCCACCACGACGGAGTTTACCACCGGTGAGCTGTCCTTCCTAAAAGTAGATCTGTTTCTTTTCAAAGACCTGAACTGTGAGCTTTCCTGATTCAAACTACAGCTAATGTAACATTATATAAAACAAATGTTAACAATATAAAACATGCAGATATTACTCATATCAATATTATATATATATTTGAATATTATTTTTAATAATGTCAATATTCCTAACCTCAATTCATAGGTAGGTTGAATGGGGAATTGTTTCTTCTCTTGGAATGATTAAGGTCTCTGTAGGGATTCCCCTCAGAAATGGAAGAAGTGGTAGCACCCAAATGTAAACGCCTTAAGAAGACCAATCTGCATCCATAGAACTAATCCATAAAAGGAACATATTCTATGGATAAGACACGGTCTACTCCTGGGACATCAACAGGATTAATGGCTGCAGTATGAAAACGTAAATAAAAGATTATACTGCATAAAACATGATCAAGTGAGGGACCCAAACAGAAAAACATGCTTGACATGAAACGAAAGTTACAGCATGAGCTGATTTGAAATGACTGTGTTAAATGAATGTGTTTAGATGTGGATGCCCCCCAGGATCTGGCTGCCAGTAACATCCAGACAGAGAACTGCATGCTGACCTGGAAGCCGCCTCGCGCCGACATCACCGGATACATTCTCAGCTTCGAGTCCACTGACGGCACCGTCCGGGTGGGTAGAAACCAGGACCAGTGAGTAGTGCCAAAAATATATAAAAAAAAAAAAATATGAAGAAATGAAATGTTTGAGCATTTTTTTATTTCCATCAGGAGGTGGTTCTGAGTCCCACTGCTGTGTCATACAACATGGCTCAGCTCAGCGCCTCCACAGAGTATTCAGTCAAGCTGCAGGCCATCGCTGGTCCCAAGAGAAGCAGAGTCATCACTACTGTCTTCACCACCAGTGAGTAGATTCATACACAGGATACGCCGCTGGTGGTCTGTATGTCTGTAGTATCAAACTCTCAAAGTAGGGCTGCACAATATGCAAAAAAAATCATAATGTGATTATTTTGGCAGTTGGAATGGATGTTTTTGAACATCATTTTCACTCAAAAAAAAATTTAAAGTGATGATGATGATGATGTCATTTTTGTTGGGTCTTGTACCAAATACACATTCTTCAATTCACACTTCTGGAGAATATGATCTGTAAGCCGGGGCGTCTTTGAAGCACCACAACGCTTATGGTTCTAACAATGCACAACAACACATTTTATCTTTATGAATATTGCAGCTCCTGCGATTTGGATATTGCACTTGGTCATATTGCGATTTTGATTATATTTCGAATAACTGTGCAGCCCTCATCTCAAACATATTCCATCATCAGTTTTGATACTATCGGAAAATGCAGTGTGAGGACAAATGCACCTTTTTCATTTTTATAAATCCTGAATTGTGTTAGAATCCACAGAGAAAAAGATGACCAGACTCTATAGTTAGCATATGTAACATTTGCTAAACTGTGGCTGATGTTCAACTGATGCCTTTTACTTTGATTTATACAAAACTACCAGGCGTTCCATCTCAGACTGTAAACATTCGGAGTTGAAGGTATAAACTTGTACACAACCTGTTTTATCCCACACACTATCCTCTATTTTGTGTGTGTGTGTGTGTGTGTGTTTGTGTGTGTGTGTGTAGCTGGCGTGCTGTACAGACACCCCAGGGACTGTTCCCAGGCCCTGCTGAATGGTGAAACCGCACCAGGCCTGTACACCATCTATCTGGGTGGAGATGAGAGCCAGCCTATCCAGGTCTACTGTGACATGAGCACCGATGGAGGCGGATGGATCGTAAGGCTCCGGCTCACAGTGACACACTGTATATGGTCAATATGTGAACGAGAATTATCACCTCAAGTTCTCCAAAGCTCTGTGGAAGATTTTACCATTTTAGATTCTGGTTTGTAGCAAGTTCACCAACAACTGTACTGCTTTGGTTCAGTCTCACAGCTCCCATCAGCCTAATTTCCACTCACAGCAAGCAAAACAGTTTTAGGCAAAGAAGCTCTGATAAACCCACTTGTGCACCAGTCCTGGCCTGCACCACACAGCAGACACACAAAGCTGGTGTCTACCCTGTGAACATAGTGCAGCATTTAGCAGGTGAAGAGGCGGACATTTTTCTTAGGGGTTGGTGGATTTACATTTGTTGGATGGTCAGAAGCATAATTTCTTCTTTTTTTTTTCAGGTGCAGCTAATTCAGCTTTGTTTTTAGTTTTTTTTTTTTTTGGTGCAAAAAAGACAATAGTGTTTGCTGATCTGACAAAGACTGAAACACAGAGTCAAAATATCAACAAACAGAAATGAAGAGAGAGCGATACAGTGGTTGTGATATGCAAATTTGACAAGCAATTACTGTGAGTTCAGTGTTATAGGGTTAGAGGGTATGGTATATTATGTATTGATTGGGGTAATAGATAGTAAAAAAGAATGCAGCTTTGATATCAGATAAGAAGGAATTCATCGAATACTGAGACTGTGGTTCATTTCTCTGGATATTAGTCTCTAGTCTGCCCTTCCTCTGTTCCAGCTACGTTTACGTCTCCGGAATATTTTAAAAGATTCTTTGGCTTCTTTGAAAATCTCATTCTATAATATATAAAGGTTGTACTTGTATAGATGATTCACATACAGGTAATTCAGCGGAACAGCAGAGTCTCACATTATTCATCTGTTGCTGTTTATTTTTCTTTGCAGGTTTTCCTCAGACGACAGAGCGGTCGACTGGAGTTTTTCCGCAACTGGAAGAATTACACGGCCGGCTTTGGTGACATGAATGATGAATTCTGGCTCGGTAATTTCTAGCAAACACCAGAGCACGACACAGTCTTCCACAATACATAAAGACATGGTAACACACCAATATGATCAGCAAGTAATGAAGGTGATTTATACAAAATGGATAGCATTCAGTGTTGTCTGTGTCATCTGTTGCTGATATGATGTATTTTGTTTGATTATAGATTCATTACTAAAATGTATAAACACAATCATGTGGATCGACTTTGATCAGACTGTTCAAAAGTTCTACACTGATTGCAATATTTCCAATAAGTGTATGAATTCCGTTTTACTGGATAATATAAAATATGCTGTGGGAGACACAAAACACTTAACATATTAAATAATGGAATAACACAGGAAAACCTTCAGCCATCAAATATGATTTATTGTTATTAATAATATATATTTTTTATCTGAATGTAAAATACTGTATTATTATGTTATATATCAGATTTGCTCATCAATTATTAATCATTGCTATTCGTCCAGTTTATATATAATCTCCTCTCTCACTCAGGTCTGTCCAACTTACATAAGATCACAGCTGGAGGTCAGTACGAGCTGCGAGTGGACCTGAGAGACAAGGGAGAAACAGCCTACGCTCAGTACGACAAGTTCTCCGTCTCTGAACCTCGGACCCGCTACAAAGTCCACGTAGGAGGATACAGTGGAACAGCAGGTAAAGCTGACTTCTGTAGCCCGCAGCCAAACATGCACACAATGCTTCAGTTCATCTCTCAAGACTTTCAGAAACCTGTCTGCGGCTCTCAGCTCCGAGCCCCTCGGTTCCCACTGAAGACATCTTTTAAAAGTGCTCACAAATATATATTTGTATTTTTAAAAGAGGCTCTGTGATTTTCTGAAGCTGTTGGTCACTGTAGTTTTATCAAACAGTTGTCGGGGACTATTTTCAGCAGCAAATGAATACACATTTGATGATATAGTGAGAACTTCCAGTAGTATTAACTTGTATTACCACAATGATCAATAATATATAACAACACTTTTCATGAAGAGGATACAAACATACATTTCACAATGACATTAAATCTCACCCTGAAACACTTTTGAACAAATTCAGTGTACAAACTTCAAAACATACATAGATACATACATACATACTGTATTTGTTATGTTACCCTGTTTAAGTTTGGTGACTGGCTGTCTCTCTGTCACCTTCTACTACTTTGTAATATGTTTGGGTTCATCAGTGATAAACTGTGTTAAGGTTTTGTATCTGACCTGTATACAGAATTAGATTTATATGAGTCAGAGGGGAAGTTGATGCTGTGGTGCAATGTGTGTTTGTCAAAATGTGTCAGCACAAGAAGATGATATATAAAGTATAGAGATTGCTGCTGTCATTAAACATTAATACATTCTTAATATTAGTTATCTATATTTCTAATATTCCTGTTTTATGAAGAAGTGAGGTTTGTCCATTTTGGTCCAGTTTTCTATTTATCTTTATCAAATTTATTTTGAATTTCTCATGATTTAGATTTGTGTTCGTGTATGTTTGGGGAAGACTTGGCTTCTGAAAATATTTTATTTTTCAAGTTACTTTCATGGTTTTATTCATTATTTCCATTAAAAGTTAACAGTATTAGAGTTTTTTTTTCTATATATATGTCATTAGAAAATGAACATAAGAATAAAATCTGAATCAGAGTATAGTCAAACGCCTCGGAATAGAATACTCTTATCTCTTCTGCACATGTAGAGTCCAGGCAGTGCACAAACTGTACATGCTGTTGTCACAGTGTTTGTCCACCACATAAACGTAACAGTCGACCTGCTGCTAACAGAGACATTTAGATGACTCTCTCTCTGTTGTGTGTCTCTGTAGGTGACTCTATGACCTACCACCACGGTCGTCCATTCTCCACTTACGACCACGACAATGACATTGCAGTCACCAACTGTGCCCTGTCCTATAAGGGAGCGTTCTGGTATAAAAACTGTCACCGTGTCAACCTCATGGGACGATATGGAGATAACAGTCATAGCAAGGTAAAGTATCGCTGCATTCAACTCACCGTGCAGTTATTGAATTTTTCTAAAATACAGGTTGACTCTTAAATCGTGTCTTGAGAGGCTTCTGTGGGGCACTGAGGGCCCTTGGAGGAGCTGGTTTCCTAAAGAGGGTTCAGCCATGTTTGAAGGGGTCCCTAATGGTTTCTCATTGGTCTTTGGTCCAAGGAAATATCCCAGTGAAGAACAAGTGTGCTCTCTGGATTTACCCTGATCTATATACAATGTGTATTCACTTGGAAATCTTAACAGCAAAGGTCATCTCATTGAAACAAAATCTAACAAAAAGGGTGTTTTTGGCCAATTCTGGCCAATCCCAAAAGTTCAGTGACAAGGAGGACAAGGTCTCAAGCAATTCTGATTTCACGCAGGAGACATTAGTTCATAGACCTGAAATTAAGGTTTTAAAATGATAACCACAATCTCTTCCTGACCTAAACCAAGTGTTTTAGTTCTTTGACCCTGCGTTAGGGTCACAGACTCAGCAGCTACACTGCTACAGAGATGTCGCATGGAAATAACAACTCTGATTGGTCTGCTTGTGTTTTATTGTTCATTTTTTTTTTCTCTATACTGTATTTAATGAACAAGTGATGATAAAACTGTTTAAGACTTCAGTAAGAAAATCAACCTGTAATATAAAGTGAGGGGGGCATGCCTCCCCCGTCCCTGGATGCCCTTGTAAAGTGAAAACAAGAAGAAGCAAGTGTAAGGAAGTGCTCAGTTATCTTCTCTTTTTCAGTAATACACATTTAAACAAATCCAGCTGCTCTGCAAACTCTCTGCTCAGCACAGTTATCATCCTTTATCATGGTGAATGAAAGAAGGGAGTACTCTCTACCAGGATGTAATTCCAGTTATATAACTATGTGCATAGCCCATCGTCATCACTTTGTAGCACAAAAAAAAAAAAAAGAAAAAATGTAAATGCAGTTAAAAACATGATACAACTGGACAAATCAGATGCTAAATTAAAAATCAGAACCTACGCTGTAGGTATCTTTGGCCCCGTTCAGACCTGATATTAACTTCCATCTCAGGTGATCTGATCACAAGTGAGTCAGCACTAAGTCCAGGTGTGAACGCAGCCAAGGCCGCATTGAGGACGCAATTTAGATCTGATCACTCAGACCACATTCAGCGAGGGTCTGGGCCGCACGTGTCCACATTCTTCAATGTATTCTACAAATACACTGAAGGACCGCCCACTCAACGGAGGGCCACTGCCACAGTTTCATAATGAACCGAAAATATTTTGCTATTTCAAATGGATATAACCGTATTTCATTAAAGCTGTGCTCAGCGCACTGATTCACTCAACCCCTCTGCACCCTGCTCGCTCTCTCTGTCTCTCTCACATACACACACACAAGCACATTGTCAACGGACCTGTCTGTCGGATTGGCTGAAAATAACAACACGTACCTGCTTATTTGCATATAACGCAGGAAGTGAGATCTGATCACAAGTGGTCAGTCCAGACACGTTATAAATCCAGTGAACTGACAAACTCGGAGCTGACCACATGTGATCAGATCACTGAAAGACACATGTTAATGCAGGTCTGAACAGAGCCTTTCGGCGGGTCGGCCATTAACCCCTTGTGTCAAATATAAATATAGTTCAACAATACCTCAACCATTGTTTATTTGCTAACAACGATCATTTCCTTAACCTTAACCATACTGTAGTTGCCATGTACAGAGAAAGAAAGAATTTTAAAAACATTGGTATTGAACAAAATTGTCCAGTATTAATGTTTTTGTCTGGCAATAGAGTTGCTTTTGCTGTAATATGAATCTGTGACAGGACCATGGCTAAAGACTATCTCCTCTTCTCCAGGGTGTTAACTGGTTCCACTGGAAAGGCCATGAGCACTCGATCGAGTTTGCCGAGATGAAGATCAGGCCTTCCAACTTCAGAAACCTGGAGGGAAGGAGGAAACGGTCATAAACGATCCAGAAAGCTCCACCACCATCACTAACAACAACACTGCTACTACTCTGTCTGGACTCCCCTACCAAGTTTCCCGGACTGTGTGCACCACCGTACCCCCTACTACCACCAAAATGCCATCGCACACCCAGCGTACGAAGCCATGGCCAAGAAGGCCGCTGCTGCCGTGTATCCACACGCAAAACCTTCCTCCCTCCCTTTTTTCTCAGAAATCAGCCTCGACTCCATAACCCCCCTTCCCCCTGTGATACGGTTGTGGAAATACTGCCAGTGCTGAAATCAATGTGCATGTTACAAACTGGAATTAAAAATCAAGCCCACGCAGATTCTACTCACGCACCAAAGAGAGCAAAAACGACTCCATCTCACCTGATTCTGATCCTTCCTCTTGTGTTGCAGCATTTGTGGGGAGGCGTGAGTGCAGCTTGGGCATTATGTTGTGTACAGTAATTAATACAGTTCCCTATCTCACATCCAAGCCACGTTTGGGGTATTACAGAAAGGACAGGCTGTTTATAGTACAATGTGTTCTTGTTTAGGTTCAGGGTCTCTTTGCTAAAACTGCTAAAACAGTGATAATTCAGATGGATTATCATTCTATTCCTTGTACAGTACTGTACATGTATGCATCTGATTGAAACATTTGAAAAGGGATATTCCTCAGATGGCACCGCTGAGATGTCAAGATATCTCCATCCAACTCGCCATTTGTTTGTCTTTGTGCAACTTCACTTGTGTCAGTGTCACCGTATCCTCCCCAGGTCCCCTCGTCTCCCTCAACACAAGCCAACATCTGAAGTGATACAGATGGAAATGTAAAGAGAAAAAAAAACAATTCTATGGAAAAGTATTTCCCATGTCCACCTGGATGGCAATGTTTCCATTCATTCTGTGAGCACCTGAAGGGCATCATACTACAACCACAGTATTGTGTTTTAAAAACCTAAAGAACAAAGAAAAGAAAAAAGCTGACGTGTTTCGATTTCACTTATGAATCCAAGGCAGGACCTGTTATTCAGTATATAATGACATGCGGTGATGACGTTGTTCTTTCTTTCTTTTTGCAAAATGTGAATACAGTACACGCTGTATATGTGGAACAAGAGAATGTTATAGATGTTGATGCTCAAAACATGAGAAAAGGCCAATTCGGATTGAATTCCAGTTGACATAGTACGGCCTCAATGCTTATGTTGATGAAAATAGTGTTTGAACAGGCCAAAACTAGAGAACTAGTTACTGTTTCTTACCCCCCCAACACCCACGACCCCCTGCCCCTATCCCCTGCTATGGCAGGATACTAAACCACTGACCTTCTAAAGAATGCCTGTGTAAATTAAGTTTGTTTTATTGTTTTGTTTGTTTATAACTGGGTGAACAACAGGTGTTTCTCTGTAAACTGTATTACAATAAACAGTTTGTTTAAAAGGAAGATGTTCCCGTGTCTTTGATGTCTGTGATGAAGAAAAGCTGATGCGGTCTCGTGGTCTTCCTCAGTCGTCATGGAGATTCTTAAATTAATGAATTAGCAAGATTTTAGGGTGCTGAATACAACTGATACATCATACTGAGTAGCTGCCAAGAATGCCTCATTACTTCCTGATTATCTGACCATTACTGACTCTTTTTGTATAAACTGATGCACCATCATACAAAACTAACAAGTAGCTGCTGGATGTTTACAGAGGAATTCACTGTTAGTAGCAGAGACATTGGGATTCTCAACCAGTCCTCAAATCATCATATTCAGACCACATATATAGTAATATTCACATGATGTCATAGCCTCAAAAATAAATATAAACAGAGTAATTACCAGTACTAGTGTAATTACTGTACACTTAATGACTTGATCATGGAGCTGTGGGAAAATAGCTTGAAATACAAGTGCTTACCTACAGAGCGTCTCAATGTGTGGCAGAAATAGTAAATAGCAGAGGTGGACAAAGTCCACAACTTCATTACTTGAGTCAGAGTACAGATCCTCCAGATATGGTCAAATATTCATCCAATACAAGTGACTTGATCTTAAAATACTTAAGTACATTTGTTATTGTGTCAACACATTGTTGTATTGTTTTCATTCATTTACAGAACCTAATGACTCTGAAACAACTTACCGACTGACTGACTGACTGACTGACTGACTGACTGACTGTAGAACATGTAGAATAAAGAGCTTATAGGATATACTTCAAAGACTATAATCGTCATAAAAACACAATTGAATCAACAAAAGGAGCCATTGTTGTTTTCGTATTTCTTATTCTTTGTGAATGGGTGAAGTCTGGTCGTGGTAAACACAGCAAACATTTTAAATGAGGTGAATGTTTCTTTTATTCTAAAGCTTCCAACAGACTTCAGATCAGACCGTGGTCTCTGGTGAAGAAACTTCTGCCTCATCTTTATCTGACGTCACTATCGTTAAGACACTGACATGTTCATGACTGACAGTGGAGGAGTTGACTGTCATTGGTTTTTCTCCTGTGATGAACACAGTGTGTGGTCTATTACATTTTTACATTTCAAAGAAAAGTTATTCCACTGACTAAAAGCTCTGCTTCAAAGTAAAAGTACTTCACAGAAATGTAGTAAGGGAAATTCAGGTGTCCAGCAGCTCATTAGGGTGTAGGTGATCCACTTATTTAATTGAAATAATTTAAACTATTTAATTTAATTATTTAATCAATTCATTATTATTATTATATTTATATTTGATTTAATCTATTTTTTATTTTAATGCTTTATAAATAATGCTCTCTCTCTCTCTCTCTGTCTCTCTCTCTCTCTCTCTCTCTCTCTCTCTCTCTCTCTCGCCTGCTAAGCCTGGGTCAGTCGGATATGTGGATCCCTGCCGTCTTTGGCAGAGATCTATTTCCTGGTACTCTGGGTGGGAGTGGCCGCTGCCCTCGACCGGGAAGCTGTAAGACTCCGGTTTTTCTTCTTTCGCGTCGGACGTGTAAATGACGAGAGAGGTCCCTACGCCGAAACGCGCTGATGAAATAAAGAAGTTTCTTCTTTGAGGCAATGAGGAAAACTTTCTCCTGGAGGATTGTCAAATTACTCGCCGTGTCAGCGCTGCTCGTCCTGTCTGCTCAGATCTTTGTGAGTACACCGAGTAAACACCTACCAAAGCCCAGCCCACTTCCTGAGGACGAGTACAGGGTCATATCCCCTGAAACATACCAGTATATTCTCAACCAGCCCGCTGTATGCCGGGACAGAAGCCCCTTCCTGGTCTTTATGGTCCCAGTTGCCCCCCAGGAGGCTGCAGCAAGGGAGACTATCAGGAAAACATGGGGTGCACCAAGTCAGGACACCCTCACTCTCTTCTATATGGGGCTCCCTGAGGGGGGGCACCTGTCCGGCATCCAGGACAAGCTGGAGGACGAGAGTAGGAACCATGGGGACATCATCCAGATGAGCTTCCAGGACAGTTACCAGAATCTGACCATCAAGACCGTGATGATGATGAACTGGCTGGAGACCCACTGCCCAAAAGCTTCCTACGTCATGAAGGTGGACGCTGACATCTTTGTGAATGTGTTCTACCTCCTCAGTTGGCTGAGGAGCTCCCCACGACAGAGCTTCATCACAGGGTCAGTGATCAACGACGGCCGGCCGAGGAGGGACAGCAACAGTAAGTGGCACGTGTCCCAGGAGCAGTACCCTGAAGACAGCTTCCCTCCATATGTGTCCGGGGCTGGGTATGTCTTCTCTGCAGACATGGCCGGCAGGATCTCCCGGGCGTCCAGGTTTGTCCGGATGATCCCTCTGGAGGACGTGTATGTGGGGTTATGTCTGCGCGTGCTGGGCGTCCGGCCCGTGTACTCCATCAGCCTGCTGAGCCTCAGGAATCTCTTTGAAATAAGAAACTTGGAGTACAACAGGTGCACCTTCGCCAAACTCATCATAGTCAATGGGTTCAAGCCATCACAACTGCAGCGTGCTTGGCAGGATTTCTCCGAAGGCCACACCAGCTGCTGACAGTAAAGTTTACCAAGTGCTTCAGTGTTCAGACTGTATGAAGGAACATTAAACAAAATGGAGTAAGTAGCCTGCTGTAAAGGAAGAAAGCCATTACACACACAGCCATGCGGTCAGGGTGTCCAGATGAAAGGGTATAGCAATGTTAGCGAACATTATACAAATATTTAAATGAAACAATCAGAGAATATACTCTGCTATACATACTCTATTAATTAAAATCGACATGTGCAGCCTGTTTAAAGCGGCCGCCCGGCTTTTGTTTTTAAAGGCCACAAGCCAAAGATGTCTGGAGCCAATGGTTTAAATCAATGCTCAAGCTAAAACAGAGAAACTGTGCCTCTCTGATTCATTGATTTGCTGCTTGTTGCTGCTTTTTTATAAAGTCATGAATTCAATATCTTTGTGTTTTGGACTGTTGGTTGGATTAAAAAAAAAAAGCAATTTGAAGTTGTTACCCTGGAAACGGAGATGGGCATTTTATACACTAAACAATTCATTAAACACATTAATCAATAATGCAAACTAGGGCTGCAACTGGTTATAACTCATCCATAATTTGCATTATGGATGATTGAGCCAATTACTTTGTTTCTTAACTGATTGACTTCAGAAAAATGCCCATCCCAGAAACTCAAAGTGGAGTCTCCAAGTCTTGTTTTGTCTCACCAACAGTCCAAAGCCCAAAATATTCAGTTTACTGTCTGATAGGAAAAGCAACAAATTGCTGGAAGAATTACTTAAAAGTTTAAGTGATTATCAAAAAAGTTTCTGTTGTTCAACTAATCAACCAATTGAATGTAGGTCTGAAATAATTAGTTGAGTCATCACTTAGTTGATTAACAAAAAAACTTAATGAGGAACAAATTTGATGAGTGATAAAAATGTGTTTTATATCATCATAAACTGCTTATCTGGCGTTTTATAGACTAAACAGTAACTCAAAAAAAACAATTGACATAGTAATCAAAAATGAAAATTGTTTATCAATGAATTGATTAGTCATTTGGCAGAAAATAGTGAAAGTTACAAGAGACCACAGGGAGGTCTTGATAATATTCAGGTTACAATCACATCAGTACCGTCAAAGACCAGATAGCCTTTAACTCTCTGCAGCTGAATGTATTGAGAACTGAATACTGCTCTCTAATGCCTGTTGTATTCCAGAGTGTTGTATATTTGGTTCACCTGTGAAGCACCTTGTAGTTCTGCTGTTGAAAGCTGCTGTAGAAAAATGAATGTTTACGCATTTACATAGAATAAAAATGTAAAATGCAGCAAATGTCCTCCACTGAGGAGCTGGAACCTTTAGGTGATGCAGACTGAAGCCAAGTACAATAATCAAAATAGTTGCAGATCATATTTTTTTGGCTGTAACTGATAATGAAAATAGCTGCTGGCTGCATTAAATGGGTTTCAGCCTGACTGCAGAGGAGGCAACAACTCTTTTAGCCTTATTCACTGTATTCAGTCATTCATCTTCTTTATCCAAAATGTTGGAACAGACTGTAGAGTAGTGCTGTCCTAGTAGAGGTGTGAACATGACTTAATGCATCCTCAGAAATTGTAATTTACACCAAAGACTATTTAAACGTAGACCCATTTTACTGCCCTTGTACTTCATCTTCGTTTGTGCCTGACAGGTTGGGGGTCCACCTGTACTTTACTATGTTAAAAGTTAAAGATGAAAAGATGAACTTAATATATTGCACTGCTGCTGAGACCTTCACATAGTCTAAATATAAAATATAACCTTCTAAAATAACCTGCAGCTTAGCTTTGTTAGGTTACTGTGCCTCTATATTTACAGTGTGTGTCTTACAGTAAGACAGAGTGCCTATTCACACACGGTATGTGTTGTAGTTATATATGAGAACCAGCTGATGGCAGTATGTGTCAGCAGCTGACATGTAAGTTACACTTAACCTTTTGACAGTGATAATTATAATTACAGGTAAGAAAAAAATTGTTCTCAGACAAGCATTTATTAATTATTTATATTGACACCGCTGACTATGATACACTGTGCACCAAAATGCCTCATAGTGTCATACCTCATCTCGAGATATTGAAGCTCTATATTTTTACTGCATATTAATGGGGAAATATGCAGCAACCGACTATGTATAAATGTTTATCAGTGAATTTTTTCATGATATTCTGTCACCTTAATTTACTGTATTTTTTCATTTTTTATTTGAATGAATTAGGACATTTTGCCATCACTGTTTCATTATTGCTGTTATTGTTTTGAAGTTATCACTAGTACTTATTTAATATATGCTGGAATAAATGCTGTTTCCATTCAGACTAAATAAAAATATTGGACAAATATGGAACACACGCTTTATTTTTTATTTTTTTTTGATTCAAGATGTATTCACAACTGTACTGTAGTAGTTACATACAGCACAGAATGATACACTGTACATTGTGCTTATACAGTCAAATAAAGAGAAATACCACTTTTATTTGGGCATCATTAAGGGACATTAGGAAAAAGGAAATAGAAACACAAGGAACAACAAAAAGGGTTGAAAACTAAACATGTTAATAGCTAAAGCAGATATGGAACATGAGATGAAATATGCAGTGATGCAAATAGTATGTAGATCAGGGCTCTCCAACCTTTTCTACTTTGAGAGCTACTTTAATAAAAATAAATGTGGCTGAGCTCCTCACGTCTTATATTACTGGTCACATTTATTCACATACCGTATCAAAACACTCAAACTGATCTCCAAACCAAATCAGATGAAGAAGATCATTTAACAAGTCATCAAATATCAACTTCTAAAAACACATTTTCTACCAAAAACATCTGAAACTCACATCAGACAAAAATCTGATTCACGATTCAGTCAGACCTGAACACATAGACATGAGAACACCACCGCAAATAAACCTCCAGAATGGTTGTCAGTATATCCAGTGATACATATCAGAACTTAAAATAGATAATTCAGTTCACTTAATGTCAAAAATGTAAACAAACATAGGCTAAAAAAAAACTCACTGTATCCATAATATAGAAACTATAATAATAATATATACTATATAATAATAATAATAAAACTTTATACTTTCAGAAAAAATAAGTTGATTCCAATAAATTCCTGCATGATGTTTCAGATGGATTTCCAGTAGAATAGTTCAAAGCCTTGAAAAATAAGTTCACTCCATACCACAGTGATTAGGGGTTTTAATGTTAAAGGAACAGTACACATTTATGTGGACAACGTCCTGCTGTACCCTGCAGAGACAGGTTATACCACCCCATGACTGTCAACAACATCGTGGACACGTATGAGGTTTTAAAGTGAACTTATTAAAAACAGAAGCCCATTTGTGCTGTGGCAGGCTCTGCTCCACCTAGTGGCTTTCCTTTGGTTGGCCACCAAAGGAGATAACATACCTTTGAATAACAATTGGTCCCCCTTTTTTAAAAACTGAGTTAATCTTAAACCAGTCACCATGTGCATTAAGGAAGACTTGCACTTGTTTCCTGGTTAGAGAGGATAAGTGTGCTCAAAATGAACATGTCAGATGTTGTTGTTCCTCCTAAAGATGTTGCCAAACTCAGTTCCCAACAGCATTTTTTAAAAAATGTATATAAAATGTTGACACAATTCATTTGGCAGGGTTAGAATGAAGAGATGAATTACAGAGAGGCAAATAACACAGATATGAATGAGTGAATCCAGATAAAGACACAAATACATGGATTAATAATGAGTCAATTAACACTAACGTTGGCCATGTGGCAAAACTTACAAAAAGCTCCTTTAAAAAAAAAAAAAGGCCTGTTGCATATCACATGAACAGATTGGATGATAGTGACCTATGGAGAGCAGAAGGTAACAGCATTAGCTGCTGTGTATTGACTGGCCTGCTGACTGATGACTGCAGTGGAGCAGGTGAGTGGGCTCAGAAATAGACGGGTGCTGCTTCATGATTCAGCAGTGAGGCTGAGTGTCAGAAGATGGCAGCTGCTGGTGTATTTAATCACAGAAGGAGAAGGCTGATATTGTATGTGGTGCCAGTGTTGGCCCACGATCAAAAATCTGATCAAACCCTTGCAAGAAACATAGCGCACCGTCTTGTGGTAATACTGACATTCCTCAGCGAGGGGGGGGGGGGGTCTGACCCCCCTTGCTGAGACTTGGGCCCCCCCCCCCCCAAAGAGGTAAAAGTAACAGTTCAGGGGGGGTTGAAACATTTATCCTACTCACCTGGGCGGCTGTGGCTCAGGAGGTAGAGCGGGTCGTCCTCTAATTACAAGGTCAATTCCTCCGGGTCACATGCTGAAGTGTCCTTTGGCAAGAAACTGAACCCCACATTTGCCCTGATGGCTGTTCCATCAGTGTTTGAGTGTGCATATGAGTGTGATGTATGAATGTGACTGAATGGGTGAATGTGGCAAGTATTGTAAAGCGCTTTGAGTGACCAGTAAGACTAGAAAAATGCTATATAGGTGCAATATATTTTTCGTATTCATGCTTGGATCTTGTTCTAGGATTTCAGACACCCCTAAAGTGGGCCGTACCATTTCTAAACTTTGACGTTAGCTGCACATGTCATCTGCCTACCTGGCTCATGTCAACCCCTGCCTTTTTCTGTCATACTTTGTGGTCCTGCCTCTTTTTCAGGTGCTTAGTGGGCGGGGCATTGATCATCTGCACCAACTGTGATCACATGGCCCCGGGTGCTGCCAGCCTTTAAACAGCTTTGGCCTGTGCTTGGCCGTCTCTCTCCCTCTCCTTCCCTGGAGGCAGCTTTTTTGTTAGGATGGTTTAGCTCTTTGTTAGCTCCTTTGTTGTACTTTGTTTTCATGCACTTACACGCATTCACCATGCACACCCTACACTCCTGATTCTGCTGATATTCACATATATTATATTGATGATATTCATGGATTATTGTTTTATGTTCATTCTCAGGTGTTAAATAAATCATTTATTTTTGGCTGCTGGAACTGGTGTGTCTTCCATTTTGCCATGGTAACTCATGGTGAAAAAAACTATTCAAACAAATGTTAAGAAAAAGCAAAGGGGTGATGCTTGTCTATCATGCAGTGGAGGTGGCGATATGTTGTCGTGGAGAAGAACCCACGCACAGCAGTGCCCTGCCAGTGCTTTTCTGCCAGAGAAAATATGCTCTATTTTGGCTTCCACCAATCTCTGAGAGTAATATCTGGCTCTTTAGCTGCAGCTGCTCCACTAAGTTCACCAGTTAGTTGCATTTCCTTTCTGCTGTTTAGTGCTGGGCAGGTAGTGTGAGGGCAGTCTACTTAAGAACAGCCAATTCTGTGCATTAATAACTCCAGCAAATGCAAATAAAGAGCATTTTACTCAGAGCATGTTAAGACTGAGCCCTAAAGGGATAGTTTGGGTTATTTGACGTGGGTTGCCGTGCACGGGGGCAAGCACAAAAAAATGTTTTAGACACTTTTAAAAGACGCCCACTGAAACAATCCAATATCCGTTTAGATGTACGCCTCATGTGGAAGCGCTTTATCTTCCCGTCAAAACAGAACTTTCTTTTGGCACTACATTTTTTCAACAGCTGAACTACCGTATTCCTACGCACAAGCGGACCTACAGAGTTAGACAAAAGATATTGGATTGTTTCGGTGGGTGTTTGTGGTCTGCAGGTACTACACTGACTATGCATGACTACCTCACACAACCCCATGTCAAATAACCCCAACTATCCCTTTAAAGCAACATTTTCCTGACATTGGAGTGCTCCAGTAAGTTAGTATTTCACTTCCGTAGAGGTGAAGGACTCATAACAGGTCGCAGCAGATGTTTCCCGCTGGCCGAGCACTGATTTTTACTTAGAAAATTGGTGGAGTTCCTCTTTAATAATCAAGCAATTAAGTGAAGACCTGCAGAGTCCCATCATGGTCATAAATCCTGTCTCAAAAATTAAAAAATATAAATGAGGCATTAAACACATTCAAGTGTGTGGCATAAATAAAACATGAATATCCATCTAATGATCAATCTGAGAATGAAAATAATTATTTGGTTGACTTGCTAACAACCATAAAAGGCCATAACTTTTGATGTGGTTAACAAGTAAACATTATTTTAAGGGGCCAGAAGCCAAAGAAGTGTAGGAACAACTGCCTTAAACAATGTTAAATGCATATACTTATACAGTGTTAGCATGTTAACAAGCTCCATCATGCTCGCGAGTTCTCCGCATGTCTGCATTTTGTTATTTACTGTACATATTAAAGTGATATAAAGCTCCAGCTCAGCAGCTTAAATTAGCCTGTATTGTTGTGTTCCTTTTCTCATTTCACCATGTAAAGCTCTCCTCCATTCTCCACAGTGTCCATTTGTCTGTTATTTGTGTGCCTTCTGTTCCAGTCTATTCATTTCCCACACTGACTGAGTGGGAGTTTAAGCTCTGGGCCAGAGCTCTACATTGTTCAAAACACTCCCACCTCTGTGCTGTGCTGTATCTAGATACTTCTGATCAGCACAAACAGCTTTCCGAAGAGACTGTACTTCATTTCAAATGACCATTATGAGGCATTATACACTAATGTTTGGAGTATAATAAAGACTACATGCTTTTATTGTGAGCTTATTCCTTAAGTGTGGGCCTGAAGGGGTCCTGAAAGGATTCAAAAGTGCTCAGAAAAAAGCAATATCTATGAATAAATGAATAAATAAGCATTTATCTGCTATCATAGATTTTTAAATTCTATTATTTTTTTTAATGAATTCATTAATGTATTTTTGAATAATGAACTGACTTTCAGGTTTGATGTTTTATGTTGTTTTTGCAAACCTCTTTTTAAATTGAGCTATTTATTGATCATTTATTTGTAAATTGTTTTTTTATAATTCCTCTTCTTATTACCTAGTTCTAAAAAAAATCAAAATAATTCAGAAAAAGAGGATTCTAGTTTTAGTGTTTCTGTATTAACAAGATAGTTATCTTGTTAATACAGAAAAACGGAGCAGACTTTTTTTTCTCAAGTGAATGCATTACACTTCTGTAATTACCCATTCAAATATCAATGCATTAATTACTTTATAACTTAGTATAATTATTAAGCAATGAACACATTCATTTGTAAACAAATTTATTAAGGCATATTTTTAATGCGCAATAATTTATCAATTGATGAAATGCGTTACACTTGCGGTCCTCTACACCTAGAACGAGGAGCCGTGAAATGAGGTAAGGAGAAGCACCCACAGACTTTGACAGGCTGCCTGCCGCTGCTCGGCTCCGGCCGGCCCCTTCTCGTCGTGGGTGGAGTTAAATTCCCCCGACGTGCTGGTGAAGCTGGTTCCTAGGACAACCCATAAAACATGCATTTGCATTTGCGAGGCTTGTTTCGCCACCGCATCCACAGCGAAGTGAGCTGCTGCAGCAGAGCAGAGAGTCTTCAAACAGCCGGGACTTCCTGCACAAACAGCAAACTAGAACGGATATATGATGCGTAATACTTTATCAAGAATTTAAACCTGAGCTGTCTTTTTTTTTACCCACAACGACGCTGGGACTGAATCTATGTAAGTAGACTGTTGCCAGCCTTTTGTTTTCTTCTGTCTTTAAAGTTTAAAACTGTCTGCTACAAAACTGAAGAACAAGAAGCCTGTCATAGATTAAAACAGACAGATATCATGTCCAAATGGGGGCATCTCAAGTCTGCTGAAAGATATTATTCCACCCAAGGCAAATGTTTATTTGATTTTAATGTAGCACCATCAAGTATGCAAAATGTATTATAAATGAATCAATTAAATTGCTAAAACACATTATAATTATTGCAGAAACATTACAACTCCAGGTCCGAAAACCTCGTTGTAGCAGTAGATGTAATGTTGATAACTTTCCAGGTTGGTAAAATACCTGGGTTCATCAAACTCTGCAGCCAGTGAATCCCTAAAATCAAATCCTTCATTCACATTCTCTGCGTAGCTTCTTCTGCCTCTCTCTCTGAGACTACAGGCCTCAGCAAAGAATAAAAAAGACTGATGATGTAAACAAAGGCGTGACACTGGAGTTAACAAACATGTTGGGCCAGTTTAAAGTTGAAGTTCCTGCAAAATGTGATATTGTATTTTATATATATATATATATATATATATATATATATATATTGAGAGGGAGGAGTGCTCAGCCTACTGCTGGTGTCACACAGCCAGATTGTGTGACCTGTAGCAGTGCCACAAGGAGTTTACCTTCAGATAAGGTTAAGTGCCATTAATGCAATGCAATGCAATGAAATGCAATTAAAGATAAAGTTGAATAAATATTTTCAGTGTGTTTTTTCTACCTAAGCTTCACAGGTACCTGCAGCTGTAGCTCAGCCCCCCAGTGAGGAGCAAACCAAGCAAAATGAACAATTAGTGAGGAGAGGTTTAATGAATGTCCCAGAGCAGTGACAAAATATGTGGTGAAAGCACCACACTCCTTCAGCTCAGCAGAATGTCAAGTCAAGTCAAGTCAAGTCAAGTCAAGTCAAGTCAAGTCTCACTTTTATTAAGTTATCTCAGGGCACTTTTCATATCGAGCAGGTCCCAATATGCCCTCCATGAGCAAGCACATGGCAACAGTGGCAAAGAAAAAAAAACATATGGTGTGATAAAGTTGTTTAGATGTTTCGCAGACACTGAGCAACATTACAATTATTTAGGAGTTGTATGTCTGGTGACCTGATGTAATGACCTGAATGTAAGCCCAATATTCTCACTTTTTGGCTCTAGTTTGGTCTCCACCTGCAACTGAGAAAAATATTTGGCTATTTAGCTGCTAAATGCAACACTGCGTCACTATCACAGTAAAAATAGTCATGTGATCCATTTTCAATACAAAAATATTTAGGCACGTCAATATTTCCAATATGTTAGTCAATAAATACCAAGAAATTTTATCACATAACTGTCAAAGTAGATTTGTAATACCTACTCAGAGAGAATTTGCAGGTTGTTTTTTCCACTGAAAAATGTCCATCTTTGTGTGGTTGCATGGTTGCAATTCTTGAAAAAAAAACAGGCCTAAAGAGATAGTATTAAAATCTTTATGTTATGTGGGTATATACCGGCAATATCATTTGATTTGTTTAAATTCTAAAAATAGCCTATTGGCCTCAAAAATCCAGTATGGGTGGGGCTATAGTAGAAACATTGGGACTCTGGCCAAAGTGGGTTGGAGGAACGTTTGTGTGACTCAACAGCAGCCCGTACCTCATTCACAGCCCAGGTCTCCCTAATGGGTTTATCCGTCTTTCTGTTCATTTTTTTCTGACTTTTCTCAGATGTTTGCTTTTTTTATTTTGGTAGACTGGAAAGTTTACATCTTTACATCTCTGAAATCCCCCTGAAGAGACAGTCCGAGAAGGAAAAATACTCTTTGATTGAACTCTTGATATATCTATCATGAGGATTTAAAGTTGGGAACCACTGCTATTGAAGGATAAAAACATTTCTGAAGTGCAGTTCCTGTAGGGTTATTCTATAGTGATAAATATTTTAATAGCAGCGGATCAGATTTTTTTTTTTACATTTTTTATCTTTTGTAGAAACCTAATATAATACAATACAACAGGTGAAAGCTATCTTTTCCAAAGCACTAATACTGTCACAGGGAAATAAACTAATTGAGAAAATTTGAAATCAGCAATACACATTGTCTCATGTCTGCATTAATGTTTGTTTTCAATGTTGCTTGCTTGACAGTCAATGTGTTGTACTTTGTCTGTGGTTTTGCTTATGTCTTGTTGCATGTATGTGGTTCCTCCTCAGTTTCTGCACAGAGACCTCTTGAGTTTGTCCCATCACCCACAAGATGCATATGAATAGCTTATTAAATCAATGGAGTAAGTACTAAGAGATTCAAATACTTCTTCAACTCTTCTTCATAGTGTTTACTTTGCATTTCTTACAGTAATTCACCAAGCAGAAGTGATTTAAATTACTTTTATATGTAGACTCACTCAATAGTAATCTGACACTCGACTGAGAAACCACAACTTTGTCAGCTGACTTTATTTGTGTGCGCAGTGCTGCATTGCTTGCTGTCAGTGTGTCACATCCGTTAGTCATTGATTTGTTTCTTCTTAACCTCTTACCTCTTTTTCAGAGGATCTATTTTAGGCTTGAGCTCAACTAGTATTGCCAAGTAGTTTTAAGCAGTAGATAAATATGGAATCCCAAAGTGTTCAATTCATAAATAAAGGAGACATTAAGAAATACCTATGTTGTTGTTGTATGAACAAACTGTGTAAAATACAAATGAACCAACAATTTGTAGCCGTAGCTTAACAAGGCCACTCATGCTACCTGGCAAGCTGGCTAACTAGCTAGGTGTGCTTGAGCTTGGTTATACTTAATCAAATTGAAAGGTCAGTTTTAGCAGTGCTCACTAGCTTCTGTTGGCTAGAGCGACCACAGAGGAAGACTGCCCTTTTTACTCTCTATAGACTTCTGTTTCTTTCTCTGAGGAACATCTTTAGATTCAAAACGCTAACCCTGAATTCACCAGCTAACGTTAGCTGCTGCTGTTAATACTGTCTCTGGCGCTCATAACCCCTCCTAGCTGGTTAGCCTGCTAGGCAGGCATCATGTTATTGGAAGCGTTATTGAGATGAATGATAATAAAATAATAATAGGAAAGTTTCTTTTTTGGAGGCGGCATTTTGCCTTTATTCAGACAGTCAGTGCAAAGAGTGACAGGAAGTGTGGGAGGACAGAGGGGGAAGACATGCAACAGGGGCCCTCTGGTTGGTACTCGAGCCACGGATGTTGAATGCACCTTAACCATTCAACCATCAGCTAACTAGCTGAAACTGGCAGTTTGAGAGGTGTTACTGTGAAATACGCCAGTATGAAAACAGAGCTGAAAATTTCAAATATGAAGTAAAAATGAAGTTGTTCTTATTTACATAGAAACAGAGTATTTTAGTGTTTATTATATATTATAATATATTATATATATATTTAGTGAATATAATACTCTGTTATTATGTAAATAATAACATTCTTATGTAAATAAGAATGATGACATAACATACAATAAT
This sequence comes from Seriola dumerili, assembly GCF_002260705.1. Classification (NCBI taxonomy): domain Eukaryota; kingdom Metazoa; phylum Chordata; class Actinopteri; order Carangiformes; family Carangidae; genus Seriola; species Seriola dumerili. The sequence continues at coordinate 12,164,015 of NW_019174272.1, read as the reverse complement.
GAGTTGGGTATTAAGAATTTCTTAAATTATTGTTTTATTCATGTATTTTACACTTTTTCCTTTCTATTCTTTTTAAATATTATAATTAATTCAAAACACTTTGGTACTCTACATGTACAATATGCATAGATCATATAGCAGTTTTCCTGAGCTCCAGGGATTGTTCTCTCTTGGTGTGTGATTGAGAAATAGAGCTAGGCATCAGATTATGCTGATCCTAGTCCAAAACCAACACCTGCATCTGACAGTTTCCGTTTGACATCAAGAACCACATGTAACTGGAGGACTGTTTTTGGTGACCTCTGGCTTGTGTGTTTTTTATTTATTATGTGACATGATCCAGATCAGTAGTCGATAATATTGTCTAGCCATTTACACTTTATAGAATTAAGTAAAATCCAAAGTATATATAATAGTAAGTACATCAAGTAGGTGTCAATTGCATGAGGCTAAAAAAAAATGTATTTTTTCCTGAAATACAGTACATTGTTAGCTCTGTTAGTGGCTGTTTGCATTGTAATGAGAACTGGCTCAAGGTCTAATTTACCAACTTTTTATTTACCTTCACACTGTTTCTGTACACATTACATGCCTGGGAAGCTTGGTTACTTAGCTACAAGGTTCACTGGCTGTGTAGGCTGCAGCCGGCCTTTGAAAGCAGTTTTTAGCAAACCATCTGTGCTGCCTCTCTCTATCCCTCACTGAGGACTATGGCATATTATATCATTCAAAAAGACAAGACAGAGGTCTTGTATCTATAATTTTAATTTTGTAAGCTTGTATATATTTGTATTTTCCTACATATACATTCTTTCTGAGGCTTTTAATCTTACTTTCACAAGCTGTGAGGCAGAAAAACATGCGGGTGTGTATGTGTGAGCTCACAGAGTTTTGACAGGTTTACAACATGGTCAAGTTTCATGAGCAGAGCTTTATAAAAGAATCACACAGCCTGAGAGGGAAGGACATTCAACTTCTGACCAATCCAATGTCTTAACATGTGTCATAAAATACAACCTAACACCTACCACCGGTGTTACGCTGTATTCCATGATCCATCAGATATCGCTTGTTCTGCTTACAGGGCAGTATTTCCCACACATAGACTTTACTTGGATGGGCTGCGCAGGTGTATTAACGATGGCCCAACTGTATCTGGCAAAGCGTTATTATACATATTTCTATGTCTCCATGGCAGCGACAGCCAGAACCGGAGACATATTGTTTTCTGGTTGTCTGTCCCACTCTCTTGGATACGATATCTCAGTAATGCCTTAATGGAACTTTTTCAAGTTTGGCACAAACATTGACTACAATGCAAGGACAAACTGATTCAATTTTGGTGGTCAAAGGTCAAAGGTCAAGGTCACAGCGACCTCACAAACACTTTTTTAGCCATTACACAAAACTTCACACAGCAATTATGACAAGATTTCAAACAAATGGTTAATATTTTATATGAATCTGGATAAACAGGGATGTAATCTGAAGGAGGCATACAACCATGATTATTCATCTGAGACAACAACACCGTCCACAGTCAAATATAGTGGAGAATCTCCCTTTGCTCTTCCTCTCCTGTACCTGAGGCCTGCACTATGAAGCAAGTTCAACATACCCAGGATATTTTTTCATTATGTTGACTTAAAAGAACCTAACATTGTCTGTCCTGGATAAGTTGTACTAAAAACTAAGCTGGTTATCAACTGGCTCAGGTAACTCTGGGTTTACTTATCCAGCTACAAGTGTGTTTATGTGTAGTTGTTATTTATAGGCAACACCATCAGAGCCATGAATAAAGGATTTATTATGATATGAGAAGAAAAGCTGATACCTCCAAGTCGGCTAAATTCAGTTGAAGCGACATCCCAAAGTGATATTCAGTGAAATGAAATGTAAACAATATTATCACATGACCAGAGTAGAAAAGAAACACTAGAAATAATTTACAACTATTTAAGTCCAGCTGAGGATATACTGAGTTTCTAACTGAGTATTTTCACCCTTTTGTCTATGAACAAACTATTACAAACGTGATGCAGAAAAAAGTTAAAGTAATGTCAGACTGTTGCCGCTGCCAAAGCAGAGAGTAGAGAGGACTGAAAGATAATAATACTTAGCTATGTTGTTACTGTAACACCTGTTATTGGGTGTTGAGTTTTCCATGCTTCAAATGCTGCATCCAGGTTATCTTTGGTCAAATGTCCTCATTTTTGGCTCGAACACGGAATGACTTCAGTGTTGGAGTGGTGGGGGTGGTGGTGGTGGGAGGCCGTAGAAAGGGACATACATTGTAGAGATGCATTGGAGATACACTGTGCTGTTTGCACATTTAGTTTGACCTCCAACACTGTCTCTAGCCCACTCGCCCATCTCTACAAGAGGCATATTGTTTTCGAACAGGATTTGTCTATGCAGAAAAAATTTTGAGCCAATTCTCTGCCAATGTTTCCACAATATTTCCGCAAGCAGCCAGGGTGGCATTGTGTTTTGGGATAGAATTTGCACTGTTTGTTTGGATGCCATGCATAGACTCTCCAGTTCCCAGATGGCCCTGCATGCATTTGGAAAAATGCAATGATTTAAGTTGTTCATTATGACTGTTTCCAAATTGGCACAACACAATCCCCAAGGCTTGCTTGATCTTTTTCCAAATTTTTATGCCTCCACACACAGCCAGAGCTGGAGGCATATTGTTTTTGAGTTGTCTGTACATCCATTTGTCCTGTTCTCGCAGACAGCTTTGTTAGTTGATTTGATGTATATGTGCAGTGCTGCTTTGCTTGCTGTCAGTGTCTCACATCCATTTCAGCAGTGATATGTTAAATCAGTTATTGTTTTGTTTCTGCTTTTCCTCTTATGAATGCCCTCTTGTTCAGAGAATCTACTTTAGGCTTGAGCACAACTACTATTGTGAAGGATTTTCAAGTAGTAGATAAATATGGAATCCCAAAGTATTAAGTTCATAAATAAAATAAAAGAGACATTATAAATCATACTTGTGTAAAATACAAATGAACCAACAATTCGTAGTAGTACATGTTGGTTGCCAAGGTCACAGTGACTTCACAAAACATGATTATGGCCATTAGATTTTACATTTTTCAAAGATCATTGTCAGTGTGCCCTCACAGAACACTTTTTAGCCATTCCTCAAAACTTCACAGAGCAATTATGACAAGATTTCACAGAAATGGTTCCTATTTTATATGAGTCTGGATAAACAGGGATGTAATCTGAACCTTGTCTGAGTGGCGGAGGTGTACATTTGTGAGGCGGTGATTGTAATTATCCTTTTTTTTTTTTTTTTTTACAATAGGTCTCACATGTGGGATTACAAGAAGTTGAAAAGATGCTAGCATGCACTCCCCAAATGTTTACCACTACCATCCCTTCAGCAAAAACAAAGAATGTGTACTGTAACCCCCTCCCTTTTCTGACCACCAACCCCCCCCCAATCCCATTTTATAATTTATGTCCAGGTCCTTAGCACAGCACTTCAACTCAGCGTGTGCATAACTGTTTCGTCTCCTTCCTTCCAATTTAGTGCTGGGATTGCAACAATAACCACATTACCACTTCCCCATGGTATTGGGTGGTGTACCGCAGGGCGGAGGACATTACAGCTGTGACCGTAATAACAGCTTTCTGTTGTATCTGAGAGTGTTTCCATCTTCATGTTGGTTATGACGTAGGTGTTGTGTAATCAAAACCGTAAACAGTGTTTACTATCTGTTCTCTAAATTATCCTGTTTATTTGGTTTGAGACTTGGATGTTCCAGTATAAAGAGACACAAAAAAACAGACAGTGTGAGTTTGCTCTTGCGGCTCATGAGCTGACCACAGAAATACTTTCCAGGTAAGAAAAAACAAAACAGTGTAAACTGAGCTTTAGCAAGGTAAATGACGACAGTGTGTGAGGTCAACGGAGCGGAAGAAACAGAAGAAGAAATGTATAATGTATCATTTCCTGAGTGACAAGGGATTGTTCCAAGGAAAGACCCCAGAGCAAGCAAACTCTTTCATCAGCTGGTTGAGTAAGTTGCCAGTGAGCCAAATTTGATGCATGTTTGAGCGCATCCAAAAGTGTCTAATAGCATTTACAGATAGAAAATGCTGGCTAAATTTTAAGTCCAGGAAACACACAGGCTTCAGAGAATTTTGTGCTTGCTTTTAAGCCACTTACAGAATCTATATTTGCTTGAATACCGGTTTTAAATGACTTTCCTGTGGAGATTTGTTACAGCAGTTACAGTGGTTTACTGGTTAATGTAGCAGCAGCCTTTCTGACAGCATACACCTTATCCATATACAGTAAGTCAGTCATGGTGAACAGCGATTGCATTGCCTGTGCTGCTGTGTCATGCTTCGCTCATTATCTGAAGTGAAGTTTTGCTTCCTCACTGGAGTTCTGCGGAAGTGCAGGAACAGTGCACATATTAGCCTGGAGTTATCCTACCATTATTGTCATTACCATTCATTACATACTGTTTACAAGACCAAGTCAATATTGCATTAGTTGGCAATGGATTCAGAGTGATTGATCTGCAGTAGTGCTTCCCTTGGATCCCTGCACATATAGCAGGACATTGCCTCAGGCTCACAGCACAGAGTATGAGGATTGCTATTTTTAAAGCCGGCGCCCAAATTAGTCATGCAGTATGATCTCTGGGTGACATCAGCATGAAGGTCTAGTATACCAAATGGCTTGACCTATTTTATGTTGTGTGTCATTGATATGTAGCCGGTTGCAACACCGCTAAGCAATGCACTTCAGAAAGACACATTGACAGAGGCGGCTCTCAGGATTTCTAACTGGGGTCAACTGTGGCCCAGGGGTGTCTAGAGGTGGCACAATGTTTTGTGCACATGTGGAGTTGTATGCATTAATATTCTTATGATTATAGGGTAAAACATAAATTATTATATACAAAGGTTAGCAACTCATCATTATTGCATCCACCATCAACTGTGGCTGATGGCTGTGGGGAACCTTATTCATCTGATGTGAGTCCATCCAGCATGAAACACTGTTCCCTGCTCTCCATCTCTGCCCTCCACAGAAGAAGGCATAGCTCTGAGGCGAATATCACCCTCGCTTAGCAAAATCCATAAAGCAATTAACGGCTACTGTGGCTTGGCACAGGCCAGTTTTAGGGCTCAGCTTTAATGCATGCAGCTACAGCCAAAAAATGTCAGGACTAGAGGGCTGCTGAAGGTAGATTAATGCTCCGCTATGGAGCAATTGCCAGCGTTGTCCCCATATTTTATGCTTGAAGTCACTGGGCCTCAAAGGATGCTGTTACTCACCTAAAATCTGAATCCAAGACTTAGTTGGCATTAATTAATTTCCAGTTTTGCTACGGAGTGCAACACATCAACACAAATTATCCACATTTGTGTGCTTTGATATTTAGGGTCTCAGGCAGTGCATGTCCTTGTGGAGGTGTGAACTCATAAGTGAGTCACCACCTTGACATCACCTGAAGGTAACAGGGTCCTCCATGACACATCAGAGGCCTTTGGTTTTAAGTGCATAAACACACACACATATACATTCCCTCTGTTTTGAGCTAATATCACATGTCTGTATGATCTTTTTTAAAATTCCTCAGAGAGGATCCTTGTGTTGAGAAATGAAGCTCTGGGAAAAAAAATCTCACTTTAGTGTGAACTGATTTTTTTCTGTGAAACGTTCATGGGCTGACATTCCTTATCAGCTGAGTGGACGTCAGCGCGGCGATGGCCAGCCCTGATATTCCTGTTGACGCTGTGCGTGGTCAGACGTAGGTGAAACTCACAGCAGGTTGTGATAAGCGCCCTTCACCATTTGACAAGACATACAGTACTTCCTGTGTGTGGCTTGTGTAACTTTCCAGCCCTACGTGTGAAAACACGCAGACAGAGCTGGTAAAGAATCGCTTCTCGGAAAAGCTGACAACACAGCAGCCAAGAAAAGCAAACTAAGTGCGAAACAGGGTGTGGAGTGTAGAAATGGAGACTGAGAAAGGAGGGGAGACACAAACTGCAAAGTGTGTCTATCTTCAGCAGCAACAATGAAAATGAAAAGGAAGTTTAAAAGTCTGTCAATGCAGAGAGATGTGAGACACAGATAGAAAGGACAAATGATTTCGCCCGATTTTAGATGTTTTAACTTGTTTTAAATACAAAGCTAATCAATATTTTACTATCAATAAATAGAATTGACTGCATAGTGTGAAAAGGTGCTGCATGCATGCAGCAAAGGAGCACAGGAGGGAAAACAAACTGTAGGTGGCAAGACACAGGAGCCCGGCTTTGGTCCTGAGTGCAGCAATTTATTTTCTGACAAGCAGCTAAAACTCTGCCCACATTTCCCTGCAACCCTTACAGCTACTACTAACTCTAACTCTGTTCCTGTCACCAGCCTCACCGTCACGTACAACGCTGCTCTCGCTCCACCGCTCACACCCGACGCACACCTTACGCACGGAGCTATAATGGAGCCACACCACTTGTATGACATTTAGTAAATATGATGCACAGCTCCTTATGGAAAACAGTGATTACGGCCAAACTTTAGCCGAACTTTTATTTTCACTGCACATAGATCAGACACCCTTGAATATAGAAATGACTCATTGAAATCGATTGAGAAATATAAATGTTACAGAGCTTTATATCCATAAAGACTGCAGCTCCTCCATTTATTGGCGCTTGTTTACAGTGCAGTCTTGTCCAGACCAATATGGGGGCCGAAGGCTCAGAAATTGTATAGGAAGTGGTGGAAAGTACATTTTGAGGTATTTCCATTTTATGCTACTTTATACTTCCATTCCACTACATGTATTTATTTCAGTTAAACAAGCAAGATACTGTAAGGGTTGTAACACTGCACTGTGAGCCCCTGCACTGGCCTGGAGACAAAATCGACCCCACCGATTGTCTTTGTATAATTTGCACTCTTGATGATAACCCCACAGAGAATCGTTACCCAACTCTGCAGTTCCCCTCAGCTCTATGGAGAGTTTTAGTGTCTTTTAGTTTAATTGTTTTGGTTGTAAGGCCTGAAACTTTGCTGTTTTTGTTCTGTTTATCAGCTCTCATCAGCATTGTTTCCAGACACAACAGGCATCTTCTGGTGAACATAGCAGAACATTTAGCAACACAAGGGGCCAGATATTCATCACTGTTTTGTTGACACACATGCCCACGCTTAGGCATGCCAAATATAGCTAGCAAGATGTATTCAGACAGAAGAAACAACATGGTTGGTAGGATGACATGATGGGATTGAAGCGTTTGACAGGGAAGGAAAAAAAAGATCTTCATCAAACAAATGCATCAGTCAAAACATGACACAGCCTGTTTAGTATTTTCTGTGTAAAACCTCTGGCAGTCATGGTGAGTATCTGACTCATTTTATTGAACTAATTTGCATAACAGAAACTCATGAAAACCATGCATCAAAAGAAACATGCAGTTTACGTTCTTGATAATGTTATTTCAGTTAGATTAAACTGGGCACCCTTTGCTGCTAGTTTTCTCAACTTTGTACATTATAACGTCATAAAAATGCAGGTAAAGCTAATTTTTAGTGGGCATGACATTTTTTTGGCTTTTTTTTTTTTTTTTAGTAAAAAAAAAAAGTTTGGGAGCCTGTGCTGTTTCCTGCAGTGCAGAGAGAAAGGAAGGAGCGGTGAAGGACTCAGACAGCAGAAAGTCGACAGAGCGAGTGACAGCTAGATGATAGGGCTGCACTGTAAGCGTTTCTCTCTGACAGTGTTGGAGCTAAAAGTGCAGTGATTGTTTAGTCCGGAGCCGAATGAACAAAAGCAGCCTGAATAGCCGGGGTTGATTCTCCCAGTTTGATTGACGAAACCCTGCCAATTGTGTTTGCGTGTCAGCGTGTGCTTTCCACCAGCGTCATTGTAAAGGCGAGAGAGGCTGTTGTCATGGAAAAAACAAACTCTGACCTTCAGTGTTGTCACACCGCTCCTCTGTGGCTGAAATTAGGTCAGGACTACCCCCTCTGAGGAACAGAGAGCGAGCTTCGCTGTGGTAACTCAAGTTTTTTCGACACTGCCCTTTAAGCCCAGCCACGCTGCAAACAATGAAATGATGGCTATTGGTTCAGCATCTGTCTCTCTTCTGGATCTCTCTGCATGAAAAGATATTGCCTGCCTAGTTCATTGTGTGTTTGATTTGTCCAGTTGTTTCCAGTTGCTGAATAATTAGAATAGAAGAGTGTCTTTTATTAAGGCCTACTCGTCCTGCAGGCATTGGATGCTGTTTTACATCAGATGTTTTAAGGCATAATTCAACATTTCGGGAAATATTTGTACTTTGTTTCATTCTTCCTGAGTTAGATGAGAAAACTGGTATCTGTGCATTATCTATGCTTGCTGGGAGGTGGGTTTTGTTACCCTTTCAGCAGAGCAAAATTAGGTGTTTATGCTAAGCTAAGCTAACCAGCTGCTGGCTGGAGCTTCACATTTAGCAAACATGACATGTGAGTAGTGTTAGTCTTGGGCAAGAAAACAAAGAAGTGTTTCCAAAAATGTCAACGTGTTCCTATAGTCGTATAACTGTAATCAAACTTGTATAAGTACGAGTCTACGGTCATCCCCTGCCCACATATTTATCTAGTGTTTATTATTTATTATCTAGTTTTTTACACATTGCTCCTTTGCACTGTCTGACCCGTCCAACACTCTTGTCTCCATCAAACACTCTGTCTTGTCTTGGTTTTAACTGTGTATATATTAAGTTTCTGGCTTCTGGTCCACTGAATATGCGCAGTAGTGTCATAATCGGACATAAATATTTAGTTTGACCTGTTTTTTGAACATTTTTTTTGAATAAGAAATTGATGCTGCATGTGACAGATATTACAACTTGTCAGATAGGATTATCAGGAGGGCTTTACTTTCTTACCTTTTAATATTGCAGCATATTCATAAAGCATGTCTTCTACGTATTCTTATAGGCCTACTACTTATTTTCATTTTTCACACAGATTTTGTCCATGATGATTTGTTTTTCATGGTCTTACCACTTTGATCCATCAAAGGCTTTTTCAGTTTTACTCATATTTAAATATATTTATTAGTTAAGTCACTGTTATTTCATATTGCATATGTAATTAGTATTAGTGCCAGGCTGCATGGTGTGACTCTTTGTTATTAAATGAAATTTTAGAGATTAAAAGTCCATGACTTAAAAATACACAATACAAAGATTAATAATTGACTGTGTTTACAGCCGGAGGTGTCTGTCAACAGTTTTACAGGTGTCTCTTTTACTATTGTGGTCTATAGGAAAAATGCTTTTTTGGGGACGTAGGGGATTTTTTGCTGCAAGGCAGAGCGGGGGCGCCGTATCCAGGTCTTAAAATACATCCACGGTTGAACTGCATACTGGTAGCTGTTTGTGAACCATCTTTGTCATGTCGACATGCTCCATTCTTTCAATGTCGAACATGTCCATTCTCCATGTTGACATGACTGCATCACATCATTTCCAACATTTGTCAGCTGCACATTCATGCTACCAATTCCTGTTCTACCACATCCCAATGGTGTTTTTCTTTTACCATTGCAGGTCTGCAGGGGGGGGGGGGCGGGGCACTGAGGTTCACTGACTCACTGTCATGTTTGGTGAAACCAGTTTGTGACCACTTTAGCTTTGTGACATGGAGCATTGCGTCAGTAACAATACTCAGACTGTGACATTCAGACATGACTCGATGTGTTTTTTGTTTTTCTTTTGCATACACATTAGGTTACAAGCAGTCAGACAATTTGTAGTAGGGTGGGCAATAAAATGAATTCACTCACTGATTATTACCTAGCCGTGCCTAAGGTAGCGGTTCACAGATTCGAGATTTAGTTATTAAAATCCTCCTCCTGAAAACCACTTGTCAAAACAGCTATCAGGGCTTGTTTGTTAACCTCAGCCGTGCACCATAGTGGCTCACCACAATATCACACAGGCCTGAGAGAAACGTTGCAAGATTATTAGATTGGTCACGGACCATCCACAGCAGCTCGCCTTTCTCCCCCGCTGCCTGCGGCGGAGGTTGGTCCTCTGTGGGCTGGTTGTTGCGTGGTATGTGGTGTTTCTGTCACAACTCTTGCTCTGTCAGACAATGACATGTTTAGGATCATTGGTTATATTGTACATCCTCTGACTGACTGGTATTAAAAGAAAACATTCCCCACACCATCACACCACCTCCACCAGTCTGGACTGTTGACACAAGGCAGGTTGGGTCCATGCGAATCTCTCTCCTTGTGG
>NW_019174272.1:11888595-12153712 GCF_002260705.1 Seriola dumerili | reverse complement strand
GAAAGGGACATACATTGTAGAGATGCAATTTGGAGATACACTGGTGCTGTTTGCACATTTAGTTGACCTCCAACACTTCTCTAGCCCACTCGCCCATCTCACAAGCTGGCATATTGATTTCTTCGAAACAGGATTTGTCGATGCAGAAAAAAATTTTGAGCCCAATTCTCTGCAATTGTTTCCACAACTATATTCCGCAAGCAGCCAGGGTATGGCATATTGTAGTATTTTTGGATAGATTTGCGAGCCTGTTTTGTTTGGATGCATGCATTAGGACTCTCCAAGTTCCCAGATGTGCCCGGCTGCATGCATTTTGGAAAAATGCAATGCAATTTAAGTTGTTCATTATGACTGTTTCCAAATTGGCACAAACACAACTCCCCAAGGCTTGCTTGATCTTTTTCCAAAATTTTTATGCCTCCACACACAGCCAGAGGCTGGAGGCATATTGGTTTTTGAGTTGTCTGTACATCCCATTTGTCCTGTTCTCGCAGACAGCTTTGTTAGTTGATTTGATGTATATGTGCAAGTGCTGCTTTTGCTTGCTGTCAGTGGTCTCACATCCATTTCAGCAGTGATATGTTAAAATCAGTTATTGTTTTGTTTCTGCTTTTCCTCTTATGAAGTGCCCTCTTGTTCAAGAATCTACTTTAGGCTTGAGCACAACTACTATTGTGAAGGATTGTCAAGTATTAGATAAATATGGAAATCCCAAAGTATTAAGTTCATAAATAAAATAAAAGAACATTATAAATCATACTTGTGTAACAAATACAAATGAACCCAAACAATTCGTAGTAGTACATGTTGGTTGCCAAGGTCACAGTGACTTCCACAAAAACATGATTATGGCCCATTAGATTTTACATTTTTCAAAGATCATTGTCAGTGTTGCCCTCACAGAACACTTTTTAGCCATTCCTCAAAACTTCACAGAGCAATTATGACAAGATTTCACAGAAATGGTTCCTATTTATATTAGTTCTGGATAAACAGGGATGTAATCTGAACCTTGTCTGAGTGGCGGAGGTGTACATTTGTGAGGCGGTGATTGTAATTATCCTTTTTTTTTTTTTTTTTTTACAATAGGTCTCACATGTGGGATACAAGAAGTTGAAAAGATGCTAGCATGCCACTCCCCAAATGTTTACCACTACCATCCCTTCAGCAAAAACAAGAATGATGTACTGTAACCCCCTCCCTTTTCTGACCACCAACCCCCCCCAATCCCATTTTATAATTTATGTCCAGGTCCTTAGCACAGCACTTCAACTCAGCGGTGTGATAACTGTTTCGTCTCCTTCCTTCCAATTTAGTGTGGGATTGCAACAATAACCACATTACCACTTCCCCATGGTATTGGGTGGTGTACCGCGAGCGGCCCGGAGGACATTACAGCTGTGACCGTAATAACAGCTTTCTGTTGTATCTGAGAGTGTTTCCATCTTCATGTTGGTTATGACGTAGGTGTTGTTAAATCAAAACCGTTAACAGTGTTTACATATCTGTTCTCTAAATTATCCTGTTTATTTGGTGACTTGGATGTTCCAGTATAAAGAGACACAAAAAAACAGACAGTGTGAGTTTGCTCTTGCGGCTCATGAGCTGACCACAGAAATACTTTCCAGCGTAAGAAAAAACAAAACAGTGTAAACTGAGCTTTAGCAAGGTAAATGACGACAGTGTGTGAGGTCAACGGAGCGGAAGAAACAGAAGAAGAAATGTATAATGTATCATTTCCTGAGTGACAAGGGATTTTTTCCAAGGAAAGACCCCAGAGCAAACAAACTCTTTCATCAGCTGGTTGAGTAAGTTGCCAGTGAGCCAAATTTGATGCATGTTTGAGCGCATCCAAAAGTATCTAATAGCATTTACAGATAGAAAAATGCTGGCTAAATTTTAAGTCCAGGAAACACACAGGCTTTCAGAGAATTTTTGTGCTTGCTTTTAAGCCACTTACAGAATCTATATTTGCTTGAATACCGGTTTTAAATGACTTTCCTGTGGAGATTTGTTACAGCAGTTACAGTGGTTTACTGGTTAATGTAGCAGCAGCCTTTCTGACAGCATACACCTTATCCATATACAGTAAGTCAGTCATGGTGAACAGCGATTGCATTGCCTGTGGCTGCTGTGTCATGCTTCGCTCATTATCTGAAGTGAAGTTTTGCTTCCTCACTGGAGTTTCTGCGGAACGTGCAGGAACAGATGCACATATTAGCCCTGGACTTATCCTACCATTCATTGTCATTACCCATTCATTACATTACTGTTTACAAAGACCAAGTCAATATTGCATTAGTTGGCAATGGATTCAGAGTGATTGATCTGCAGTAGTGCTTCCCTTGGATCCCCTGCACATATAGCAGGACATTGCCTCAGGCTCACAGCACCAGAGTATGAGGATTGCTATTTTTAAAGCCGGCCGCCCAAATTAGTCATGCAGTATGATCTCTGGGTGACATCAGCATGAAGGTCTAGTATACCAAATGGCTTGACCTTTTTTATGTTGTGTGTCATTGATATGTAGCCGGTTGCAACACCGCTAAGCAATGCACTTCAGAAAGACACATTGACAGAGGCGGCTCTCAGGATTTCTAACTGGGGTCAACTGTGGCCCAGGGGTGTCTAGAGTGGGCACAATGTTTTTGTGCACATGTGGAGTTGTATGCATTAATATTCTTATGATTATAGGGTTAAAACATAAATTATTATATACAAAGGTTAGCAACTCATCATTATTGCAATCCACCATCAACTGTGGCTGATGGCTGTGGGGAACCTTATCATCTGATGTGAGCCCATCCAGCATGAAACACTGTTCCCTGCTCTCCATCTCTGCCCTCCAACAGAAGAAGGCATAGCTCTGAGGGAATATCACCCTGCTTAGCAAAATCCATAAAGCAATTAACGGCTACTGTGGCTTGCACAGGCCAGTTTTAGGGCTCAGCTTTAATGCATGGCAGCTTTACAGCCAAAAAATGTCAGGACTAGAGGGCTTGCTGAAGTAGATTAAATGCTCCGCTATGGAGCAATTGCCAGCTTGTCCCCATATTTTATGCTTGAAGTCACTGGGCCTCAAAAGGATGCTGTTACTCACCTAAAATCTGAATCCAAGACTTAGTTGGCATTAATTAATTTCCAGGTGTTGCTACGGAGTGCAACACATCAACACAAATTATCCACATTTGTGTGCTATTGATATTTAGGGTCTCAGGCAGTGCATGTCCTTGTGGAGGTGTGAACTCATAAGTGAGTCACCACCTTGACATTCACCTGAAGGTAACAGGGTCCTCCATGACACATCAGAGGCCTTTGGTTTTAAGTGCATATAACACACCACACATTATACATTCCCTCTGTTTTTGAGCTAATATCACATTGTCTGTATGATCTTTTGTAAAATTCCTCAGAGAGGATCCTTGTGTTGAGAAATGAAGCTCTGGGAAAAAAAAATCTCACTTTAGTGTGAACTGATTTTTTTCTGTGAAACGTTCATGGCTGACATTCCTTATCAGCTGAGTGGACGTCAGCGCGGCGATGGCCAGCCCTGATATTCCTGTTGACGCTGTGCGTGGTCAGACGTAGGGTGAAACTCACAGCAGGTTGTGATACAGCGCCCTTCACCATTTTGACAAGACATACAGTACTTCCTGTGTGTGGCTTGTTGTAACTTTCCAAGCCCTACGTGTGAAAAACACGCAGACAGAGCTGGTAAAGAATCGCTTCTCGGAAAAAGCTGACAAACACAGCAGCCAAGAAAAGCAAACTAAGTGCGAAACAGGGTGTGGAGTGTAGAAATGGCAGACTGAGAAGGAGGGGAGACACAAACTGCAAAGTGTGTCTATCTTCAGCAGCAACAATGAAAATGAAAAGGAAGTTTAAAAGTCTGTCAATGCAGAGAGATGTGAGACACAGATAGAAAGGACAAATGATTTTCCCCGATTTTAGATGTTTTATAACTTGTTTTAAAATACAAAGCTAATCAATATTTTACTATCAATAAATAGAATTGACTGCATAGGTGTGAAAAGGTGCTGCATGCATGCAGCCAAAGGAGCACAGGAGGGAAAACAAACTGTAGGTGGCAAGACACAGGAGCCCGGCTTTGGTCCTGAGTGCAGCAATTTATTTTCTGACAAGCAGCTAAAACTCTGCCCACATTTCCCTGCAACCCTTACAGCTACTACTAACTCTAACTCTGCTTGTTCCTGTCACCAGCCTCACCGTCACGTACAACGCTGCTCTCGCTCCCACCGCTCACACCCGACGCCACACCTTACGCACGGAGCTATAATGGAGCCACACCACTTGTATGACATTTAGTAAATATGATGCACAGCTCCTTATGGAAAACAGTGATTACGGCCAAACTTTACCGAACTTTTATTTTCACTGCACATCAGATCAGACCACCCTTTGAATATAGGAAATGACTCATTGAAATCGATTGAGAAATTATAAATGTTACAGAGCTTTATATCCATAAAGACTGCAGCTCCTCCATTTATTGGCGCTTGTTTACAGTGCAGTCTTGTCCAGACCAATATGGCGGCCGAAGGTCCTCAGAAATTGTATAGGAAGTGGTGGAAAAGTACATTTTGAGGTATTTCCATTTTATGCTACTTTATACTTCCATTCCACTACATGTATTTATTTTCAGTTAAACAAGCCAAGATACTGTAAGGGTTGTAACACTGCACTGTGAGCCCCTGCACTGGCCTGGAGACAAAATCGACCCCACCGATTGTCTTTGTATTAATTTGCACTCTTGATGATAACCCCACAGAGAATCGTTACCCAACTCTGCAGTTCCCCTCAGCTCCTATGGAGAGTTTTAGTGTCTTTTAGTTTAATTGTTTTGTTGTAAGGCCTGAAACTTTGCCTGTTTTTGTTCTGTTTTATCAGCTCTCATCAGCATTGTTTCCAGACACAACAGGCATCTTCTGGTGAACATAGCAGAACATTTAGCAACACAAGGGGCCAGATATTCATCCACTGTTTTGTTGACACACATCGCCACGCTTAGGCATGCCCAAATATAGCTAGCAAGATGTATTCAGACAGAAGAAACAAACATGGTGGTAGGATGACATGATGGGATTGAAGCGTTTGACAGGGAAGGAAAAAAAAAGATCTTCATCAAACAAATGCATCCAGTCAAAACATGACACAGCCTGTTTAGTATTTTCTGTGTAAAACCTCTGGCAGTCATGGTGAGTATCTGACTCATTTTATTGAACTAATTTGCAAACAGAAACTCATGAAAACCATGCATCAAAAGAAACATGCAGTTTACGTTCTTGATAATGTTATATTTCAGCTTAGATTTAAACTGGGCACCCTTTGCTGCTAGTTTTCTCAACTTTGTACATTATAATGTCATAAAAATGCAGGTAAAGCTAATTTTTAGTGCGGCATGACATTTTTTTTTTTTAGTAAAAAAAAAAAAAGTTTGAGCCTGTGCTGTTTCCTGCAGTGCAGACGAGAAAGGAAGGAGCGGTGAAGGACTCAGACAGCAGAAAGTCGACAGAGCGAGTGACAGCTAGATGATAGGGCTGCACTGTAAGCGTTTCTCTCTGACAGTGTTGGAGCTAAAAGTGCAGTGATTGTTAGTCCGGAGCCGAATGAACAAAAGCAGCCTGAATAGCCGGGGTTTGATTCTCCCAGTTTGATTGACGAAACCCTGCCAATTGTGTTTGCTGTGTCAGCGTTGTGCTTTTCCACCAGCGTCATTGTAAAGGCGAGAGAGGCTGTTGTCATGGAAAAAAAACAAACTCTGACCTTCAGTGTTGTCACACCGCTCCTCTGTGGCTGAAATTAGGTCAGGACTACCCCCTCTGAGGAACAGAGAGCGAGCTTCGCTGTGTAACTTCAAGTTTTTTTCGACACTGCCCTTTAAGCCCAGCCACGCTGCAAACAATGAAATGATGGCTATTGGTTCAGCATCTGTCTCTCTTCTGGATCTCTCTGCATGAAAAGATATTGCCTGCCTAGTTCATTGTGTGTTTGATTTGTCCAGTTGTTTCCAGTTGCTGAATAATTAGAATAGAAGAGTGTCTTTATTAAGGCCTACTCGTCCTGCAGGCATTGGATGCTGTTTTACATCAGATGTTTTAAGGCATAATTCAACATTTCGGGAAATATTTGTACTTTGTTTCATTCTTCCTGAGTTAGATGAGAAAACTGGTATCTGTGCATTATCTATGCTTGCTGGGAGGTGGGTTTTGTTACCCTTTCAGCAGAGCAAAATTAGGTGTTTATGCTAAGCTAAGCTAACCAGCTGCTGGCTGGAGCTTCCACATTTAGCAAACATGACATGTGAGTAGTGTTAGTCTTGGGCAAGAAAACAAAGAAGTGTTTCCAAAAATGTCAACGTGTTCCTATAGTCGTATAACTGTAATCAAACTTGTATAAGTACGAGTCTACGGTCATCCCCTGCCCACATATTTATCTAGTGTTTATTATTTATTATCTAGTTTTTTTACACATTGCTCCTTTGCACTGTCTGACCCGGTCCAACACTCTTGTCTCCATCAAACACTCTGTCTTGCTTGGTTTTAATCTGTGTATATAATTAGTTTCTGGCTTCTGGTCCACTGAATATGCGCAGTAGTGTCATAATCGGACATAAATATTTAGTTTGACCTGTTTTTTGAACATTTTTTTTGAATAAGAAATTGATGCTGCATGTGACAGATATTACTGGGGCACTGAGGTTCACTGAACTCACTGTCATGTTGGTGAAACCAGTTTGTGACCACTTTAGCTTTGTGACATGGAGCATTGGTCAGTAACAATACTCAGACTGTGACATTCAGATCATGACCGATTGTTTTTTTTTTTGTTTTCTTTTGCATACACATTAGGTTACAAGCAGTCAGACAATTGTAGTAGGGTGGGCAATAAAATGAAGTCACTCACTGATTATTACCTTAGGCCGTGCCTAAGGTAGCGGTTCACAGATTCGAGATTTAGTTATTAAAATCCTCCTCCTGAAAACCACTTGTCAAAACAGCTATCAGGGCTTGTTTGGTTAACCTCAGCCGTGCACCATAGTGGCTCACCACAATATCACACAGGCCTGAGAGAAACGTTGCAAGATTATTAGATTGGTCACGGACCATCCACAGCAGCTCGCCTTTCTCCCCCGCTGCCTGCGGGAGGTTGGTCCTCTGTGGGCCTGGTGGTTGCGTGGTTGTGGTGTTTCTGTCACAACTCTTGCTCTGTCAGACAATGACATGTTTAGGATCATTGGTTATATTGTACATCCTCTGACTGACTGGTATTAAGAAGAAAACATTCCCCACACCATCACACCACCTCCACCAGTCTGGACTGTTGACACAAGGCAGGTTGGGTCCATGGATTCAGACTCTGTCCCGACCGTCTGCTGCCTCAGCACAAATCCAGATCCATCAGACCAGGTCTTCACCTGTCCAGTGTTGGTGAGACTGTGTCCACTGCAGCCTCAGGTTTCTCTTCTCGGTGACAGGAAGTGGAACCTGACGTGGTCTTCTGCTGTTGTAGTCCGTCCACCTCAAGGTTCAACATGTTTTGCATTCTGAGTTGCTTTTCTGCTCTACCTTCAATGCACATTTACCATCAGTCTCCTCCATACCACAGTATGTTTTGTATGACAGAAATTAGATTGTACCTACATTATGTCCGTTGAGGACAAACAGCCCACTTGACCACTCTGAACACTGTGTGTGTGTTCAGTGACCAGCCCTGTTATCCATTGGTCCTGCCTCTATTTTCAGCCTCACATTATTCACCGTCTTTGTTTCACTCTGTAAAGTGGAGGCACTTTCCCTCATCTGTGCAGCTAATAAGTGGCAGAGTGAAATTAGATCTTTTGTGAGCGTCTCTTTCATCCAGGGCTGCTTTCATACTGTTAAATGCATAAATTGCCCTTTTGGTTTGTCATCATCTTTTGTGCTGATCACTTTAGCAGCAGTGTACAATAAAATGATTTTAAATATTGTTGGGGTGATACTTTATATAGATATACATGAAAGTAGATGTAGATAATAAATATGAATAGTGTGTTGCGAGTTGGTGCTGGTCAATGCCTGCAAGATTATGAGCTGCAGGAGCTTAAACTCTGAGTGAATGAAAGTCAATCACATTAATACATGATGTTCTGGTCCAGTTCGCCCCTCATCAGATTAGATTTGGAATTTTTTTACACTCAGTGTTGCACTGCATTATCCTATCAATTTAAAAGGTCGTTCCACAGAATTACAGAATGTTCTCACTTCTAGTGGTGCTGCACCTAGTAAGTACACTTAGCGCCTTGCGGTGGTCTGCCTCCACCACTCAGACTAGTTTCCGGCTACATCCCCGTTGATCCAGAAACATATAAAATATGAACCATTTGTGTGAAATGTTGTCACAATTGCTCTGTGAAGTCTCAAGTTATTGCTAAATAATGTTTTGTGCAGTCACACTGACCTTTGACCTTTGACCACCAAAATGTAATCAATTCATCCTTGCATGCCAGCGAATGTTTGTGCCAAATTTAAAGAACTTGCGTCAAGGCGTTACAGAGATATGGTGTCAACGAGAATGGGACACAGACAACCTGAAAACAACATGCCTCCGGCTCTGGCTGTCGCCGGCGAGGAGGCATGAAAGTCAAGTTGAAACAAATGAAACCGAGGGCAGGCTAATACAAGAAAAGAAGGGGTTCATACAACATGTTGTGCAACCACGTCAGAAATCAAAAAGTGTTTATACCTTAGCATACATTTTCCATCTCAGAGAGAAGTTCAATCCCTGCTTTCTCACTTCCAAACAGGTCTGTACAGTGACGTAGACCATGTTCCCATTCACCAGAAACTCATTATCATTATTATTATGTGTCCCTACTTTCCCAGTGGATATCTCCAGGATGTGTGATGTGGATGTGTCCTCAGAGCCCACCAGCCCCACCCTATATGGTGAGTCTTCAGACAAGTACTACCATGTGGACCGTTGGCAGAAGCTCCGCACCGCCGTCCGCAAACTGGAGTTCTGGGAAAACTTTACTGCTGAGCTAATCGGAAGCGGCTTTTTCTCCAAAGTCTATAAGGTATTCCTTCTGTCCTCTCCCCGTTTTGCCTTGTTGCCAGCCTACGTGTCACTGCCATCAAAGCTTGCTTTGTTCCAACCACTAATTGGGACATTCTTGCCATTCTGTGATTGGCCCACCAGCTTTGGAGACCATGGGGGCGCAATACTCATCCCCAGCTGAGACCTTACATAACTCCTAATGTGAAACCAGTGCTGCAGGAACAGATGATTTTCATACTTTTAGACTTTGTCCATGATGAAATGAGCTAGAAAGAGGCCACAGGATGGATGAGTAACTGGGGAAATCAGAGCGTTGATTTGTCCGAATTGAGTGAACTGGAGAAAGTGCAGCTTTGCTCTCTGATTTTGGACTGATGTAAAAATTGAATCAAAATATGAGAAGAAAACACAAATCAGTTTCCTACCTACACCTTCAGAATTTAGTTTAAAAGCTCCTGTCACACTGTCTACACTGTGTCCTTCAGGTGATGCACAACACCAGTCGGAAGGTGATGGTGGTCAAGATCTACAAAAACGATGTGGACCAAGACAGCATCGTACGAGAGATCAGCCTGCTGCAGAAGCTCTCCCACCCCAACATCGTCAGGTAACAGTCTGTTCACGCCCCCCGTCTACTGAAGCTTTTCTAACGGGTTAAATTCTCCTACAGCAAAAGAAATTGCCTGAGCTTCTCCCTCGCAACACATTCAGTTTCTCTTCTCTGTCTCTTTCTCTGTCTCTGTCTCTACCCAAACCCAACCAGACGTCACACTCTCACTTTCCCTTCATCTCAACTTCTCAATCTGTGGTGTGGTAGCAGTGTTTATGGCCACCACAATTACAGAGCAGTATAATGATAATACTCTTTAGACTTGTTTATACATACTTAAACTAATAATCAATCCCTCCAGAAAGTTGTGATGCTGCGATCGCAATAATTACTAACACAAATTCAACCAACCCCCGTGCATTCTGCACAGCCTTGCATTTTTGTCCAATCACCGCAACTTCATCCATTTCCTGCGGGTTGAACAATGTTTTGCATGAAAGCAGGGTTAAATTATTTTGTACCACATCCAACATTGAGGTGGATCCAAAGGTGTAGAGCTGCTGGACCTTGCCGATGCTCCGCTACTGTTTTGGTCCAGATGAAATAAAATATCTACAGTTGACATAATCCGGTTGATATTTATCTGCTTTATATTTCTTTCAGACCCGATCATCATTAAAGCGTATGTCAAGCAGAGAGATAATTAAAACAAATGACAATTTTTATGCCATGTGGAAATGAATAGAAACCACAGGCTGCCTGAAATAGTAGGAAAAATATATTAAAAATTATACAGGGATCAGAAAAAATCTATTTATAGATTGAGCACGCGGAGGCAGTGGAACAGCACGTGCTGCAAATACTCACAACACATCGGAAGTGTTTCCAGCAGACACAAAGAAGTGACGAGGGAGACGCCTCGGTGGTTCACCTGGTGCACATGTTGATCAATGCTTTTAACTTCACAAGCCACCAACTCATTGTCCCATCCAGGTTCATCACTTTTTATTGTTCCTCTGGAAACACTTCTGTTGTGTTAGTGTGTGAGTATCTGCAGCGCGTGTGTTGTCAAATTGATGAAGATGTTTTCTGAAGTTGCTTGGGTTTTATCTGTTTGCGTGTGTTTTCTTAAGCTGCAGTGTGTTGAGCTCTCAGGGCCAATTATCTTATATAAAGTTGAGCCAGCAAACAGTTTCTTATTTAACACGTCCAACACGCCCAGAGTAACATTATCTGAAAACACTTAAAAAAGTGAAAAATCCAGAAAACCTAAAAGAAACTGGCACCAAAAGCTCAAATAGCTTGCCAGTAGAATGTTATTAACTGCATTTACTTTGGTGCCTGTAACACAACTGAGGCACAGACCTTCTGCAGCTACAGCCAACACAAACGAGACCTTAATACAGGCCCTGTCATCTGCAGCAGTTACATAAGGTGAGAAGCCAGGCAGACATACTGTTTGCCTAAGCAATCTTAACTAAGCTATACAGCAAGGTCAGGGGCAGTAAGTTTATCAGAGTGTAGCTTTTTGTATCTGATGAGGTCATAGTGTTGGTACCTGGTACACACCAAACTAAACCGAACACAGTGTGTGAAAGTTTGTTGAAGCCTTTGTTCTCAAAACACGAGGTTGCTTAATTGTTCTTCTATACAATACCAAATTTGAAAATAATCTGTGATCAGGTTTGAAAATCCTGTCTGAAAAATATAAATAAGTTGATTTAGAGAAATCTAGAATAGAAAAGGGAGAGGTCACTCACTCAATATTTTAAATGTTGTTAAATTTGATATTAAAGCTTTTCAATTATAATAACCTTGTACTACAGTTTGCACTGAATCATGGTTGTGAAAACAATGATCCCTTTATACGATCCCTTTATACATCATTTTATACATACTGTACTTTTCTTAAAACTGCAACTTCCAAATTGCATGTTATGAGTGTTTATGAGTCTGTTTTGACCTTGTCATTTATCTGCTGGTTTGGTTTCACTTACCCTGAAAAACAGAAACAGGTTGGAAGGCATAGTGAGACTGTTCAGTTAACTAGCTGGGAGAAATCTTGAGGAACTCTCAGAACTGTACAAAGCCAGAGCTGTAAAAAAAAAAAAAAAGGCCCAGTTGATCCTGGCTGACCATAGTCACCTCCTGATGCTCCCATCTGGTCACAGATATATATATTATGTCTAGATGCAGGACCAATAGATTCAAAAATCCATTTGTTCCTGCTCCCACTGGTTTTTGAATAGTCTTATGTAACTCTGTCTTTTGTGTAAATTGTTTGAGTGTAGGTTGGTGTGTGATCACTGTATTTATTGTAATTACTTACTGCTGGCTGTGCAACAAATTGCCCCTAGGGGATAATAAAGATTACCTTGAAACTTGAACCTTGAACCTAGAGGGCAAACTTAAGGCTAACCGACCCATGAGTACTGAGTTGCCATGTAATAATCTAGTAACGACCACTGAGTATTCATAGGTCAGAACGTCAACATGCTGATGGGCGTGACAGCTGGTGTGATCCAATCGCAAGATCGTCTCCAGTTTTCCTATTGTCAAGAAAACCCATAAAAAGAACAAAACCAGCAGTGAGCGCCTCCGACCAGCAAGAGTTGTGTTTGTATCCACAGAGCTCCATTGTTAAAACAGTGAGCCACACTGTTGCACTGGCTGACATGTTCCTTCATTACCATGAACACTCACTCTGTAGTTGATTTTGACTCAATCCCACATACACCGTCCTGCTGCCAGAAATTCTCACGAGAACATCAAATGTGGATTATTTCACAAGTCAAAGTAGTCCCCAACAAATGCACTATTTCCTCTTGTATTTTTAATCAGTTTTTAAAGATTCTGGTCCTCAGTAGGAACCAGTAGACTATAAGAGCCACACACAGGATATGAAAGTAAATATTGAGAGACGGACTAACACATGGTTGGTTTCACCCTTTTCATAGGATGTTGACAACAAGAAAAATAAAGAATATCACCTACATCAGCACATCATGTTTAAAGTATGGTGACAGTTAGCTCATGTTTATCACTTTATTAAAAGGCTGCCAGGATTAACGTCATCGATAAACAAAATGAAAATATTCTGTATACATAAGCAATTTAAATAACAAAAAAACATTAAAATGAAAAAATATAAACTATTTTGATGGAAAACGTGATGAAAAAGTAATAATACATATTTGTTCCTCTTATTCTAGATATCTGGGAATCTGTGTCAAAGAAGACAAACTCTATCCGATCTTAGAAGTGAGTCCTACCCTTTTTTTTCTTGTTTGTTCTTGAGTCCTTGTTGCGGTGTACGTTCCCAGGCTGGCTTTGTTGTGACGTGAGCTGATATTGACAGTGAAATGTTGAGTGAGCTGAGTGAGGTGTTAATTATGTAACCGGACCTTGGTCCAGCAGTGAGCTTAAATCTCAGATCTTATCATAAAGGTGGCGATAGTCATAACTTCAGAGTAATGAGACTGTACATGAGAAGAAGTTGCACATAATTTGATATTTTTATATTGTCCACCTGCAGCAACATCATGTAAAATATATGACAGTTTCTATATAAATAATTTATTTTATATACTTTACATAAGACAAATGCTGCTATTTAAATTTGAAGTAGTCTTTTATTTTGACACTGTCTATAACCGGGTGTTTTGCTGGCTGTTTCAGTATGTAAATGGTGGCTGTCTGGAGGAGCTCCTGGCCAGGAAAGATGTCCCCCTGTGCTGGAGAGAGAAGGTGGACCTGGCCTGTGACATAAGCAGAGGAATGATCTACCTGCACTACAAGAACATTTACCACAGAGACCTCAACTCGAAGGTAAGACCCTCAGTCTCCTGTGTCAGACCAGTGTCCCCCACAGGGGTCATTAATGTTTCATCTCATTTCTCATCATCTGCTATCACAGCTACCACCCCGGTGGGCCGCCGCAGAGACCCCACAGGGGGGGGCACTGTAGTTGACACTGTCCCACGGGGACAGACTGAGGACTTGAAAACATTCCGGTACCTTGAAGTGTATCCGTCAGAGCCTGCGCCTCTTGAGATTTGTCATAATTGCAGCGATTAAACCTCTGATATGCAACATAAAACATCCAAAAGAATTAACTTGACAAGGACATGCTGGTTGTGCTGAATTCCTGAGCCTCATTGGCTGAAACGCTCTGGAACAGAGGCCTGGTCAGCTATATTATAGATTTGGTGTGAAAGTTTACTCCTAAACAGCATCAGACATTGTTGGACCAATGGGGTGGGGGTTTGGGTTATATCTCACATTGTCGCTGATGTCTCCATTTGTATTTACGATTTTTGTATTTAGTTAGGTTTTGTTGCTAGGCGACATCTAGTGGTCGTAGTAATTATTACAGGAGAAAAGGAAAAGTGCGGTGACGTAGTACAAAGAGAGACAAAGTCCATGTCAGGAGGAGGTTTTGGTGGATGGATGGGTCAACAAAACACAGCAATATGACACAGGAGAGCAGTGTTCAATTCCCATGTGAAAGTATCTGTTTATACTGTAACCGTGACAACAAAGACCGTGTAATGTTGAGGAAGTACTTCTTTGAACCCAAATCATGATCTTTTCCTAAATCTAACCAAGTAGTTTTTGAGCCTAAACCTAACCAAGCCATGACCATTATTAAAGAATCCATGGTAACAAAGGTAGGTACGCCGCTGTCGGTAAAGTCCACGTGTTTATTATTGTAACCATGACAACCAAGGTCTGGTACACCAAGCCGCTGTAGGGGCGCTATTTTAGGAGACACTCCTATGAGTCGGATAAGAGGGTTGAAAAAAAAAAAGACCTGTGTGGTTGTTCAGGTTGGAGGAGGTATATACAGATATGTGAAAATCTGCTTCACTCCAGACCAGAGCACATAAATGACTATAAAACATTACTTTTGGACATAAAGCAACTTCATGCAGAGTTCCTGCAAACTTGTTGTATAGTAAACATACAGTAAACTTAGAAATCCACAAGGCCAAAGAGAAGGAAAACATCCTCCTCAAAGTTAACTGGTAAAATGTTTCATGTAGCAGGTAGGTGAATAGCATGCTGGTAGCCGAACCAGGCCCTTACAGAAACTAGTTCACCTCTCTTTAGATGCTTACCTGTCTGTAATTTACCCCAGTAAAGAAAACTAAACAGACTGAGCTCACACTCTGGATTTGAAAGCCTTGGCAGCACAGCTGACAGACCATGCTGTAAGAGAAACATGATCTCCGGCCTGAGTTCCCTTCCAAGACAGATTTTTCCCCGCAATAGTAATTTGTGGTTTGTTTGTAGTCTCTTTAACTACCAAATTCTTTGGAGTTGTCCCATAGGAAAATCACATGAGTAGCAGGGTGTACATCGTCACAGTAAAATAAGGAAAAGGCTAAGTATCACAGTTTGCATGGTATGGGCATGGTAAACATCAACAAAACATTATATTTAGTTTTTTGTTTGTTCTTTGCTCATGCAAGTCTATTTTTTCATATAATGTCTAATATTGTGTAAAACCAAAACATATGAGTAAATGAGGCATGTCTCTCACTATTTCACTATTTCTCTACTTATTAGCGACATCAAAATTGTTGATGTCGCTAATAAGTATTTTATACTTTCATTATGGTATAGTATTAATATAGAGCCTAGAGATGCATTTTAATCAAAAAAGACATGGACATCTTGCTGTCCATGTTTAAATCCCTAATCGAAACTCACCTTTTCAGAACTGCTTTTTATATGTTATAATTTTGTGTGCTTTATATTTTTAGTATAATTTTAGTTTCTGTGATCATTTTCACTAATGTAAAGCATCTGTGTGCTATAAAAAGCGCTTTATGAATAAAATGTATTATTTTATTATTAATTTCATTATTATACAAAATAAGACCTTTAACCAAATTAGAGATGTTGGAGTTGTCAGTTTTCTTGCTGTGAAAACTTGTGTGTTGTCACGTACTCAACTACTGTGTAGTCATGACTTCAGCTCTTTGTTAGAGAAGATATGAAAGTCTTGTTTCTTTGATGAAAATGACCACATTGATGGTAGAAAGATAAACCCCAATCCAAGTTTCCATGATTTAAAAAGCAAAAAAAAAAAACTTCTAATCTTACACATTTCCTGGAGCCTGTTTGTCTGTGGTGTGACAAATGGTCCCTATAGCTGCAGTAATGATAATCCAAATCCCAGCCTGAAAAGTTGCACTTTAAATTTGTTGAAAGAAAGTTTCCTGCGATTGAGTTGCCCAGTGTCCTGACGTCAATGTTTCAGGACATCTAAAAGGCAAATGACATTCCAGAGCCCCCCTGAACTGATGCAGTCATTGTGAATATGCCTCAGTAACCGATTAGCTTGAGTTGAAGCTATGGAAAATTGAGGCCCCTTTTAATTAGTGCTTACAAGCTGCCTTTTTTTTTCTTTGTATCTACAAGAGCTTTCCATTTTTGTTCCCCAAACCGTTACTTTCCTTGGCAGAGAGGTGAGGGGCCTGGAGCTAAATTTAGGGGTGAAGTCTGGGACTGAAGTTTTTTCCCAGTAGAGCCTCGTAATGACAGGCTACTGCATGGAAAAGGCTTCTGGAGCAATGGGAGCCAGATGCTAAGAGACTCAACTTCCACACGCACACACACACACACACACCCAGCCACACACACTAACACACCTTACAAACAGAATTGTTCATTGTTCTCAAATCTCAAATGTTTCTAAATACTCATGCTAGGAAATTTAATGATTTAATGTTATAAAATAATGTTCAGAGCTGAGTCAAAGTCACTCCAAAACTGCGTACAGAAGAAGAAGAAGAAGTTTTTCAGTACAAGAGAGCAGATATGATCTGAGAGGTGTTTGTAAGTTTGCTGTACAAAAAGAGAAAAAATGGATGAATAGAATATGTATTTCTGTTGTTGGGGGAGACAAAACACACAAATCACATTTTCGTGTTTCTGTTCTCTATCAACAAAGGTTCTCTCTATACATGCAGAGTTATACAAATGCATCAATATCACACATATACGCCACACACACACACACACACACACACACACACCCTTCAGGCCACCCACTGTTGTTATGCAACTGCAGCTCTCCCACTGTCTGCCTGTCATCACACCTCCAGCTCTCATCCTCTAAACTCCCTGAACCGTGATTTGTCTTTTTTTTTTTTTTTTTTATTTAACAGAAATTATTAACTTTTTCCATAAAAGTCAGATATCAGTCAGTCAGAGTGATGGAGGCTGCCAACCACACAAGGCAGCTGATAACTGACTCTCTTCACAGCTGGTGTTGGTGAATTATTTAGTGCTCTGGAAAGGTGCTGACAGCAGATCCCATTGAGCCTATTGATAAGTGGAGAGAGTAAAGAAGACCTGTTTGTCTGGCAGCTGGATGTTCACTTTGTTCCAGGAACACGTGCACAATATCAATGGAAGCACATTCAAACATCAAGACTTTAAAAAAAAAAATTAAAGACATAGCGGATAAAAGAGAACTTGATGCTGCCTGCTTTTTCAGACCGTCAGCCTCACACTGCCATCTACTGACATAAGTTACATTGCAGCTGCATTAACCTGTACTCCTGTTTGCGTTTCTCCAAACTGCCTGATCCGGGTGACGTCTCGGGACGGAGGCCCTGGTGACAGACTTTGCCTGGCGAGGGGGTGGAGCTGCCGGTTAAAGATCCCGGCAGGAAGCTCTCACTAGTGGCTCAGCCTTTTTGGATGGCCCCTGAGAGATGCTCCGAGGGGAGCCGTACGACCGCAAAGGCTGACTGGAAACTTCCTGTTTTTAGTATACACACTCATGTTTACTGCTAGAAACTTCTGTTCTTGTATGTCTTACGTTGTGACTTTGCATAACAGAAACAAGTGTGACACGAAGGGCACATAAAATAGACAGACATGTAAATGACAACAAAAACAATGTGATGTGTATGGTATGTGTGCGTGTGTGTGTATGTACGTGTGTGTGTATTTTTTGAGGTTTGTATGTGATGTAGTCATATGTATCTGTTTTGTGAGAGGGTGAAAAGGAAAGTGTAGTGGACATTAATGATGTAAAATAAATATAATCGTAGGGAGAATGTAATAAAGATAAAATAATTGAAAATAAATAAATGAATAATAATTTATATGATATCCTATCAATGTAATAAAAAAATAAAAAAATAAATCTTACAACAAAAATATGCTAATATGATATAAAACATAATAAATTAAATAAAATAAATCTACTTATTATTTTCTCAATGAATCTATTAATTGGTCAGAAAACAGTTTCCTACAGCTTGTCCAAGGTGTTGTCTCGAAGCAGATATCAGTCAGTCAGAGTGATGGAGGCTGCCTACACCACACAGGCAGCTGTGAACTGACTCTCTTCACATGTGGTGTTGGGTGAATTATTTAGTGCTCTGGAAAGGTGCTGACAGCAGATCCCATTGAGCCTATTGATAAGTGGAGAGAGTAAAGAGAGACTGTTTGTCTGGCAGCTGGATGTTCACTTTGTTCCAGGAAACATGTGCACATGTGATGTCCCGAAGGTTGTTTTTACAACCAATTGTCTAAAACCCAAAAATGATTAATTTGCTGTCATATAAAACAAAGGAAAGCAGCAAGTTATCAGAAGTGAGAGGCTGGACCTAAGTAATGTTTGCCAACTTCAAACCAATGTGTCTGTCTGCCTAAATTATTGCATCCTATCTCTCCTGCTCCAGGTGGATGTTTTCTCCTTCGGCATTGTGCTGTGTGAAATCCTGGCCAGGATTCCTGCCGACCCAGAGATACTACCCAGAACACAGGTAGAGGTCAAAGAGAAACCAAGTCATCACAGCAGAACATGCTTCATATCAGGCTGCTTCTAAAGGGAGAGCAATCATACACATACACAATCTGGAAAACTACGTCACATCAGTGGATTGCAATATATAAAATATTTGCCTCTTTGTAGCTTGAATGGCATCGATCTCGGAACAAGAGATTGAAGAAGCCTATTTCCCAGAAATGTTTACTATCTAACTACTAATGTTTTGCTGTTGCTATATAGCCTACTATAGCATAAAACTTTACTTACCAGCAGAGGTGGGAGTGAATCACATACTGTATGTGCAAGTCACAAGCAAGTCTCAAGTCTTAACCTTCAAGTCTCAAGCAAGTCCCAAGTTACTGTGGTGAGAGTCAAGTCAAGTCATTGCTCGGGTCAAGCAAGTCACAAGTCAAGTTATACGAAATACTGATGATCAGCACCAGTTGCCACATTTGAATCAGGTAGAAGACAGTGGTTATGAAAAGTTTAGTTCTTCCAACATTAATGAAAACTGTTGCAGCTGCTTACAACAATAAATCTCACTGATCTAGTCCGGTCCTGTGATTGCAGCCACCCAGTGCTACAGTCATGGTCAGGCCAGGTTCCAGTTAATGGGGCAGATCCAGGAATTTTGTATCACTTTCTATAATGTATAGGATTGTTTGGCCTTGGCAAAGGTATGTGCTCTACTGAGTGCCATTCTTTTTTACTATTACTATACATCGCTATGTGAAATGAAATTTTTAGTACTTTTGGACTCAGTCCCCATGATAGCTGCCTTGTGCATCGGCCTCTGCTGGTCTGCTGCATCCAAAAGGTTGCCAGGTTTAGAAATCACCCAATCATGTTTCAAAAATAAAAATGTATCTTCTCAATATCTAGAAAGTGCAAATGTTTGATGAAAAAGTCAAGTCCATGCAAATCTCTGTTGCAAATCTAAGTCAAGTCTCAAGTCATGAATACCAAGTTAAAGTCAAATCGAGTCTTTTATCAGTATTCGTCAAGCAAATCTCAAGTCCTCAAATTTTAACTCAAGTCTGACTTGAGTCAGGTCATGTGACTAAAGTCCCCCACCTCTGCTTACCATTCTTACCAAGAGCCTCAGCCACTGTTGCATTTACAAGACAAGAGGTTATAATACATCCTCTGAGCAGTGCTTCAGGGCAGCCTGGATGCTTTAGCCTGACTCAGTATCAAAAAGTGACGGGACAAAGCTGGAATCTAGTTAGCATGCTAACTTCAGTAGAATAAAAGAAGGAATAGAATATAAATAGAAGCACAACAATATTGGTTTTGCTTTCCATTCCTAGTAAACAGCAGTTATTACTAATGTTGGCCATGTAACGACAAAACATATGTGAATATTAAATGTTAGCACTTAGCAGTTCTTAAATATGGACCTGCAATACACTTATGAGTCAAACCACACCTTACGTGTCATGTGTGAGTCAACACATGAATATTCTTCTTCAAAACAGCATGTGAATAGCAACATATGTTAGCTTGATATGTGTTGTTACCAATTCATCACAAGCTGTGAAAGGGAAACAAATTTGCATTGTTCCAGGTACACACACAGTGTGTGTAGTGTTATACATAGTTTTATGCAAGACACAGTTTCTAGTAAGTGCCTAGTAAAATGTAGTGTATAACATAGTGTGCCTATACTGCAGTGACTGTTGATGTAAATGTGTTTCAGGACTACGGGCTGGATGTGAAAACATTCAGGGAGTTGGTGAGCGACTGTCCTCAGCGTCTCCTGGAGTTAGCAGCCAGCTGCTGTATGGTAGGTGGAAACACAGTAACACAAAAACAAGGTCACAGCATTGTTCTTGCCTTGTTGAACAAAACGTGCAATGTTAATCAAAAGCTATAAGACTGGTATCTTTAATTTGTGAAGACAAATAGACATGAAGTAATAATTTGTTAGCAAGTAGTTTAATTAGTGTTTTTTCTCGCTATTGGATGGATTATTGGCTGGACTGACTGACTGACTGACTGACTGACTCTGAATGACTGAATTACTGACCATGACTGAGTGATCATATTTCCACCACTGGTCAGCAGAGTGCTTCGTCACTGAGTTGGAGTTTCTGGTGCAAACAGGTTCTATTAGGGCTGTGTTTGGAGCTGCAGTGTTGCCAACTTAGCTCATTGTCTCTAGATTTAGACACTTTTTCAAACAGACTGGCTGTAAACCTGATAAATGACTGGACTGTGTATGGATGCTGACCAAGGGGCTAGGGGCTACACCTCTTGTTTCAAGCAGTCTACAGAGCCGCTGTGGTTTCCCAGCTGCTCAGGAACTGCAGAGAAGAGGAGGAGTGCTTCCAATACACTGAGCCTCGCCTCCATTACAGTACAAATAAAGTACTTTCATTACATGTATCATTATTACTAAAGGAGGCAGAGGAATAACTAAACATGAGACACAGAGCACAGAGAGCAGGAGAGAGAGAAGTCATCAGTAACGAGGCTTCGCACTAACCGCTATGACAGACTCTACATATCAAACAGAGGGAGTTAGACGTAAAGACCTGCCTCTAATGAAAGTCTGTTACATTCTGGAGTTCGGAGATTAAGGCGACCCGGTGGCTCAGCTGGTGGAGCGTGTGCCAGTGGCCCGGGTTCAAGTCTGTCCAGTGGCC
Organism: Seriola dumerili; assembly: GCF_002260705.1. Classification (NCBI taxonomy): domain Eukaryota; kingdom Metazoa; phylum Chordata; class Actinopteri; order Carangiformes; family Carangidae; genus Seriola; species Seriola dumerili. The sequence goes on along the minus strand of NW_019174272.1, from coordinate 12,132,660 downwards.
CTTTGCTGTGTGTTATTCTCTCTCTCTCTCCCTCTCTCTCTCTCTCTGTCTCTTCTAGCTTTCTGAGTGATCATTTTACAGTAAATTGAAGAATACATTTAATTTATGTGTTTGGTGATTAGTCAGATGGCGTTGCGGTTATAATATAAAATCAGGATTTGACCATAGGCGTCCAGACATGTACTAGGTTTAGACCTAGTCTTGTTCCATACATTTTTCGGGGAATCATCAATAACAGTCATAAGGTTTATGTACCTGCTCTGTGTTAGCTTATCAATTTTAACTAGTTAAGTGGAGGCAGACAGAACGAGAGGGATGAGCATTAAGTTATGTAAAGAGATGGTCAGTAGGTCAGTAAGCCACTAAAAGAAGAAGGAGAAGTTCATTAATGTTCTTTATTTCACCCTTCAGAAAAAAACACTTTCAATATAAAATAATACAATTCAACTACATCCTACAAAATGAACATTACAACCTTCATGATAAAAGGATTTGTTGCAGAGCTGTTGGATTAGACTGCATTAGTTTTAACCAGGTGGACCTAATGAAATGCAAACTAAGTGTATATTACATGTTTCTTTACCTTTTATCATTTTGTTAAAATTGTAGATAATTAAATTCTGCTGATTGCCAGAGGCCATGCTGAAGTGTAGTACAACAGATGGAGATTTGTTATGTCTACTCTCTGTCATCATATGGCAGAACAAATGTGACACAGTAGGGGACCCTACTGAGCGTGGGCCCCTGCGGTCGCTCTGCTTATAATCTGAATATTTCTTCCACCAATGAAAATACCAATGATATAAAGCAATAAGACAAACTGCCAGAAGAACACATGTCCTCACAGAGCCACTGTCTTTTTTTCTAATCTAAGCTGGAGTCCTTCAGACGGCCGGCGTTCACAGAGTTGCTGGATGAGTTGGGAGAAGTCGCTGAGACCCTGGAGTTGCCGCCAAAATCTGATCTGACCACGAGCTGAGTGGTTCATCTGGAAACCTCCACAGATTCAGCGACAGGACCAGAGGGTCTGCGATTATTTGTCACTGTCTGGACAGGAAACTGGACTGAATATAAGCAAAAACACACCTGATCAGCTGCACAACACATGACCATGGTGGAACCTGACTTCACTGAGGTGGTGCAGATATACAGTATTAGATGTGGTTTTTAAATGAGCAGTGGAAACTCTCCTGACCTTCGTGGACATTTTGCTTTGACACATTTGTGTACATGTAAATAGCAGTATGACTTCTGTTTTCTTGTCTTCCTTCCTCTGTTTCCTGCTATTTGTGAGTGGTTTTGTTTTGTAACCGACGAGACGGATGATGAAGTCTGTTGATGTGTTTTCTGCCTCCTCTGTCTGCTTGCCCGTCCCTTTTGATTCTGCAGGCCTGGACTCTAGTTCGACGCTTCTCCAACAGGAAATTGCATTTGTTAACAGAGCAAGAGTCTTCTGCTCTCTACTGGGACTTTAACAAAGAAATCACCAGACGTTACTTAATACTAGATGGGACAGAAAAACTGTTTCAGACAACAGACAAACCATGAACACCACAGCAAATGCAGGACTAAGGAGATTATAAGCTGTTTTCTATGTTCAGAATAGTTGAACCTGAGGCAGAAACCTCAAATATGGCAAAATCAAACCCAATCATATCATGTCATATTTAATGTTGTATTAAGCACAGTAATACTGAAAGCCTCCAACATATCAGCTTTACAGGAACAAAGAAAAAAAATTAGTTTTAGGCCATTAGACTTTACTTAGCATGACGACTTTCTATTTTTAGCAGCGTGTGGCTGCTTTTGTTTTCAACTTGTGAAAAGCCTCTGGTGTGTGTGTGTGTGTGTGTGTGCATGTGTGTGTGTGTGTGTGTGTGTGTGTGCGCGTGTCATCATGGCAAAATGTGGTCCTGGAGATGCTTACTGTAGCAGGAGCTAGCTCAGAGTAGTGTGGCAGGTGTTTTAGCATCGCAACTGTACAAGATACAGTCATGAAACGTTACAGGTGTGTAGCTAACGATGTGGTCCAATGAACCCATGAGATCTGAGTAGTCATGTAATAATTTAGTAATAACTACTGAGTACCGAGTTTTTCTCAACAAAAACATACCTTTCTCAACAATAAAATTACAAAACGCGTCCATTTCCAATAACCAAATGCACAATTTAACGTCCTAATCTTTTTTTCCTTTGACATAGTTTGTTGTTATTGTTGTTTATGTGGCTACTTTGAGCTGAACATGTGTGTTTAAATATTTATGATTTTCTCTTTTGCTTTCTCTTTTTTTTTATTAATTCTGCCACCTTTTAGTGATTGGAAGTGTCCAGATTCTTTTAAGTTTACCACTTTTGACTACTTTCTGGTTTGTGTGTTGTTAGTGATTTTTTCAGGCAGCTACAAACAAAATGAACTCATAAAAAGCCACTTTTATTTTCTGCCCGATTAACTTTCTTCTGCCTTTTTAAATGGAAACATGTCAGCTGGTTTTCAGACTTCAGAGTTACAGGTTTAGTTTTCTTGCACATACACACACACACACACACACACGATAAAAGAGTGGAAAAATATAAAAGAGAATAATGAAATACAGGTAAAATACACAAAAACCCAAGCAGACTTTTAAATATAGAAATAATAATAATGAGTTGGATAACAGACTCACCAAGGAGAAGAATGTCTGAAGAGGAGAAAAATAAAAATAATCTATAACTTTATTTCCCATTTAGACATTTACACAGGCAGTTTTCTCCATTCTCCAGGTAAATTCTCTCAGACTTTTCATATCACATCGTGGAAAACTAATGTAACCATTTTCATTTATTTTACTTAAATAAAATTTGTATTGTAAAGAAAGTGTCCCTTTTCATATAGATACCCGTGTGTTTAACCAAATTTTTTATACATATTTATATTTTACATTCACTGACACCAACAATAAAACTGTTTATAAATGCTCATTAAATGTGTTATTTGCTGGGATGATTCCATGTTAGTTTTTTGTAATTAAATGATTGATGTACAACTCATCTGTACGGGGATTTGTTAAATTATTTTTCAGTTTCTCAGTTTATTGATGTAATGCTTCTGTATGGGCCAAACAGACAGTGGGAGACAGTTTGTGTAAAAAGACAGTATGGAGAATATGTAATCTAATCCTGACGTGTTATAAATTTGGATATTGTTGCCTGATGGTACGATAAGAATCACTGGACCATAGAGCCTCTAGCTGGTGTGCACATTAAAACAGGATAGATGGATGAATGGATGGATGATTTTCTATACAACAAATAAAGTCAATACATTGCCATGCATACCACAACAAATAATAAAGAAAGCGTGAATACGTCAGCTTACATTGTTAGTTAATCCACTACGGTAAAAAAGGAATCTTTAAATCGCTTCGCCTGGATTGTGTCACGGTTTGGTGGTAGGTAGGGGTGGACCCAATTGCAGCCAACACATGGGAGACAGTGCAGACAGGTTTATTTACAAAAAATAATAAACATGAACAGACGGCGTGAACAAACCCAGAACTAACAGACGAACCGACACAGACAAAGGGGAGCACAAACACTATATAGACAAGGGAGGCAAGGGTGATTGAACACAGGTGAAACACATTAGGGCGGGGCAGACAATCACCACACAGAAAACAGGACCAAGACAGGAAGCAAAAACACTGAGACACACAAGGAAACAAATTACAAAATAAAACAGGAAGTGCACGGGGAAACAGAGCACAAGACAGGGAAGACTAAACTAGACACTAGAAATACCAAAAACACAGTAAACTAAATCAAGAAAGTCCAAAAAACCAAAACCCTGGAGCCTCCAGGCTGAGACCATGACAGACTGTTTATCCTGTTTACAGAAAAGATAAGTAAATACACGATTCAAAGTTATATAACAACAACAACAACAACATAACTATTTGCCTAACTTACAATTATCTCAAATGAAATATATTAAATGGCTTAAACACATGATCTGCTTCCTCAACGGTAGGTATCAAACAGCTTCTTATGATTCTGGATCTGTTAAGATACAAAGACACAATAAATTGAAATTCACTGCATGTAAAGAAAACTTGAAGGAAAGAAACGACAAGAACCTTAAACAATGGCAAATCATCTCGAACAACTCACTGGTATCACCTCCCCCTACCTGACCTCCTGCCCTGTGCTCCTGCAGGTGAATATCTCCAACCACCCAGTCTCTCAGAAGTGACTGTAGAGCTTGAGATTCTTATTCCATTACTGAGCCATTTAATATATTTCATGAAGATTCTCCTCGTCACCATTGTCTGAAAGGTCAGGGTCCCTACAAAGACGACATTTGTTGTGCTTTAACTAATCTTAAAACTGTTGTGTATTAATATGACTGATGTCGATGAGTCAGTTCACTGTATCTATGGCTTTTCTCTGTGCTGCATTAGGTTTTACCATATACCGCCATGTAAGTCAAGTCAAGTCAGCTTCATTTATACAGTCCCAGATCACAGCAGAAGTTATCTCAGGGCACTTTTCATATAGAGCGGGTCTAGACTCGTTACAATACTAATGTGGCAAGGGAAAACTTTATTGAAACCTTGAGCAACCTTGAGCAGAACCGGGCTTTGGGTGGGGGAGAACATATTACAATGCAAGTTTCACATAGAGATGTATTATAATAATAACAGGACTAATGATAATGATTGTAGCAGTGGGTGGTGCGCAGGATCATGGGGGCAGTAGGTGGCTCGCTGTCACAGATTGAGACTCGACAGCTCCGGAGGCAGACGGTACCTGCAGAGAGCGACAGGAGGAGAGAGACGAGGAGGCAGTAAAACTACAGAGGAAGAAGCAGAAGCAGAGTCAGTGATGTGTACTGATGGGATATAGATGCGTACAGATGGAGAGGGAGAGGAGGAGAGAGATGAGCTCTGTGCATCACGGGAAGTCACCTGGCACCACACATGACTTTTTAAAGTAAAAATACATTTATTTAAGAAAACTTAATTTAGTGTGCAGTCACTTCATCAGTAATGTGTATGTGTGTGTGGATGTGTGAACATGCATGAGTGTAAGAAAACCAAATGTAAATCAACCAAAAGTCCAACCAAACCAAGTAACCTAAGGGAAGACTGACTGCTCAGGCACCAATATACAGTATATAGGTGAGCAGTCACCAGGTGTCAGCCATCACTTCCTCTGAGCCACTCCCCACATCCCAACAAGCAGGAAATTAGTCTGGAGGCCTAGAGGCCGTCACAAGGCCTAAAGCAGCATAACTGAGGGATGGCTCAAGGCACTGCTGCCATCCACATGAATATTAAAATCATCAATAAGGACTAAACTTGATAAAAACTGAGAAATTCATATTAAGAATTGCGAGTACAGGCCAGGAGCAAAGCTCACTCTAACAAATAGAACTGCCTTTGGTGTTTTCCAGATTGGACGTGACAGATGAACAACAAGGCTTTTGAATGAGTTATGACTGAGTTTAGGTTCAGGGTTGATTCATATGCTTGAGTCTAAAATGTCTTCAACTCCACCTCTTCAGCTGGTGCCTCAAGGGAAGTGAGTAATATGACTGGGGATGGATTCATTTAGGATTTAAATATAATTTAAATAGGGTAATTTGTATTATCATACATTACCATGCATGATAATATGCATTACATGCATCCCTTTGGGGAAAGGTTTGTACAAGAAAGAAAGAAAGAAAGAAAGAAAGAAAGAAAGAAAGAAAGAAAGAAAGAAAGAAAATAATCATTGTCACATCACAAACCAAACAATGTATCTATATTTGCTCAAAACTGTTCAAAGACATTTTAAAATATAATCGACAGAAAACCAAGCTTTTCTCTCAAGTGTCTTCTGTTGTGTTGTGACTATTTGCAGGACGTGTGTTGTCAAACTGATGAAGATGTTTTCTCTGTTTGTCTATTTACATGTGTTTTCTCAAGTTGCACCACCGTAGTAGATATAAGTGAAACCGAATGATGTCCAAAGATGAAATCATACAATGTCATTAACTACAAACAATTTCTATCAGTTTTATTGACTAATTAATTTTTGTCTCAAGCTGAGTAAAACCCACTGATCCATTAGTGCATGAGACGAAAGCACTGACACTGAGGGCTTCTGGTTGTTGTCAGCTTTGGTGCACTAAGCTTTGACTCCGACTATAATACAGAAATAAAGTATGGTTCATATATGCTCCTGTGTGGCTGCCTGCTTTGCCTAGTGAGTGATCCAGCCTCGACACAGTCCATTACAGCAAATAATAAACTACCATCTTAACTTTTGCTTGCTCTTAAATTATTTTCTAAGTCAGGATCTAACAAACATCTGTTGCTACAGCTGTGGGCAAACTGCTTTCATGTCGGGAGCACTTAGTAGTTTCCGAGGAGGTCTGACCATGTTAATTATGTCTTTGAAGCGAAGCTTTTTAGCATAATCAGTGTGGAAACATAAAGGAAATATTTCTAATTAATGGACCAAAGACCAAAGACTTCTCTTTGAGCCATATGAAACACCTCGCTGTTTAGGCTTTCTCCTGCCTGCCTCTCAAGACCCCCCCCCCCCCCCCCCCCCCACACACACACACACACACACAAACCGGCCTATCTTACATAAAAGCACCACACAGACCCATCAAAAGATCATGAAACATTCAGTGGCTCCTTTCAGGGTTTTTTTTTTTCACAACACGCTATGTCTGCCCTCTCTCCCACAGCATCAGAATATAAAGAATAAGCTTGATGAGGATGAATTATGCAGACACTGATCTGTTTTTGTGGCTGGTTTAGGTCTGATGAGGGTGATGATAGGCTGTGTAGCTCTCATCAGGTCAGACAGGGCAAGAAAAATATAAGACTTTACCGCTAATGCTCTTGTGCTCTTATGAAACACTGGATCATGAAGCTTTGTAATGCAATCTGACTACATTGGTATTATCTTATTTATTATTATATCTAAAATATTTTGTGATATAATCACAGTAATTCATCAGTCTAATCTAATCAAATCTATGAAGTGACTAAATTACGAAACTGTCGTCTCATATAAGAATGGAAAATTGTAGTTGGCCACTATAGCTTCAAAAAGCAACAATATAATAATCATTATTATTTATATAGCACTTTTCTTAACAAAGTTACAACATGCTTTACAGAAAGAAAAAAGGGGAATTAAAAACGAGAAAAATAAAGACATCATAAAACAGTAGTTAAGTTACATGAAAATATAGATTGTCTGTATCACGGGAAAATAAAACACAACAAAACAATAAACTGTCATAACAATAACTCAGTATTGTAAAGAGTAAGTACAAGTAAAGATACAATAATCTGGGGTCCATTGCTTGAAAAGGTGAGGCACAAGTCCCACTGTACAGGATGTGAAGATGGGCATAAAAATGTTCTCAGTTCCTTTCAGCCTGCGAGGCTTTGAATCTGTGACCTGTGAGGAGACCTTACCTGGAACAGTGAGGGGGTGAGATTATTTTCCAGTCTGTTGAATGCCATCAGACGGCGGTGAGTCAGTGGAGGTTGCCGTCCAGAAATGTTCAGACTTTCTGGGAAATAGCGTTTTGAGTGCATTAATGTGAAGGATGGTGCGGTGGATGAAACTTCTCTGGATGAAAAGGTAAAGTCATGTTTTTACAAAGTCCTTTCAACTCCAAACAGAGGGGGATGGTTTGGCTTTATATAATCATAATGGCATCAAAATACTTTAAAATACATCTTAACCAATCTGTGGGCAAAAAGGTCGAATCTCCATTTCCATTACAAAGCGGCAAACTCTCTGCTCTTTCACACTCAATTTTGAAGTAACATTTTGAATATTCAGATCTCCTCCATCTCTTACTACATATGGATAAATATTTTATGTGAATTTACAGTAAACCTCACACATATCCCTCCTTCACTTCAGATCATATACTCTATACTTTATTTTTCCTTTAAACCTTTCGAGCTCTACAAACTCTCCACATTGACCAACTGTTGAAACGACATTAAGAATTGGATGTCAAACAATTTCCTACAGTTAAATGCAGATTAAACTGAAGTACTCATTATTACTGCTGACAGCCTCCAATCAGCAATCAAGGAGAAGCTCAGTGACCTGTCCTTTTCCTCTCAACCCAGTCCGCGCAATCCTGGCATTATCTTTGACCAGTCCATGAGTTTGAATGCACACATTTATTTTAACACAATCAAACATATGGTCATATTTAACCCCTATTTTAACATCTCTGCAAAATTAGAATGCTCACTTTCAGAGCTCTACACGGCCAGACACACATTTCCTTCACCCCTTTTACATAGCATGTGGTATTTTATGATTTTAACCAGCATCCTATACTGTACTGTACTCTCTTGTATATTTTATCTGGGGTTTTTATTTTGCTTTTAATTGATGTATTTTTATTTCAAATCTTAGTACAGCATCTCTAAATCTGCCACTCTCTGACAGAGATGCCACATTGTTGGATTCAGCTTTATAAGCAGTCACCAGGGGAAAGGAGCTCACTGGTGGCAGTGTAATTGATCATGGATTATGTTTGATCTACACTGTAAATGCAAACATGGTATTTAATTAAAAATAGTAAATTGACTTAAATCAGTTTTTATCAAATTGCTAATAACACTCGCTTTTAGTAAGTTACTTGTAATTTGTGGTTGAAAAATCTCACCAGCTCAGTCTATTTGAGCTGGATTCATTTAGAAAAGTACGTTTTTGATAATTGTGCTTTTTCTTCCGTGTTGGAATGTAGGTAAGTACATTTACTCAATACTGCACTTAAGTACAAAATACTTTAAGTACTTTACTTGAGTTTTTTTTCTTTTCATATTACTTTCTACTTTTACTCCACTACATTTCAGAGGGAAATATTGTACTTTTTACATCACTGCATATGTAATAATACATACGTGATATATAATAATAATAATCACAAGAGCCATTTTCCTCCATTGAGTATGCTACCTTTACTTTTAATATTTTAAGTATTTCTTTTTGTGGTTATATGTTTTTACTTAATTGAAATTTTCACTGCAGGATCTGTACTTGTATTGTAACAGAGTAGTTTCACGGAGTGGTGGTAGAACTTTTGCTTCCTTATGGATTTGAAAACTTCGCCCGCTTTTTTTTTTTTTTCGACCTGTGGGCATGCGCAGATCCGTCCTCTCTACGCTTAAAGGTACATGTCAACAACATGCCCGCAACGGACGAGGTGGAGCTGGACCTTATTAAGCTGGACTTAATTGAGCTGGACCTAATTACTGCAACGGGACTCGTGATTATTATTTTCAGCATTCTTGTGCTTGGGACACTCATTTGGTGAGTAATATTTTACCCTTGTTTAGACCGTTTTGTTTCTGTAAGTAAGCGCCTTATTTTTCGTGCTTGCTAGTAATGATGTGTGTAGTAATGTCGGCTAACGCTAGCTGAACTATATCATGGACATAACGTGGCTAAATTTTGATGAAACTCGGTCATACTATTTTTTCAAACCACGACTTCCTTGGTGTTGAAAATAAGTAACATTAAAGACTTTTGTCACGTTAAAGTTGAGGAGAAACTTTAGTGTAACGGTCGCGGTATGGAAGTATTTCTGTGCCATCTGAGTTTGAATATGAATTTCTAAGATTGAATTTTTTCAGTATCAAAATCAGACTTTGAATTTAAAAAACCATCAAATTTCTAGCACTGAATTTGTTTTTGCCTCTGAATTTTTTTCAATGTTGGAATAAATTCAGTGTAAAAAAAAAATTCAATTTCTAAAAAAAATTCAGTCTAAAAAAATTCAACATCTCAAAAAATTCAGTCTAAAAAAATTCAACCTCAAAAAATTCAGTCTAAAAAGACTGAATCCCTGTCTCAATTCAGCCAACGTCCAGCCAATCATGTTACGCTCCATTGGTCATGTGACACCCACCCAGGTAGGACAGACCGGTCCAGCCATGGCCACAAACGCAGGTGATGGTGCTTCGGTGAGTCTGTTTACTTTATTTGCCATTTGTGTTTGTAAAATTGAGTAATAGATATTACTCGACACGTTGCACATTAACCGGATTTATTGAACAATATCTACAGTGAACTTTTAATGAGGTGGCGTTCGTGAAAACTACGTTAGTAACTAGCTAACGGTAAGTAGGCTATTAAACCGTGATAGTGTTAACTGGTGACACAGTGTTTCCCACAGGATTTTAGGAGACGGGGAGGGGGTAATTTTAACACTGTACAATTAGAGACGGCAGGTGGAGGGGCTGACTGGCAGAGATGGTAGATGGTGAAACGCTGTTTATTTATTTATTTATTTATTTATTTTCTGTGGGAAACAGTGGGTGACAGCATATCGTGGTTGCTCTAAGTTGGTGATGGCAGCTGTTGACAAACGGCTACAAGCAACAAACCAGTCTATACCCACCAGTCCTCCCATTAGCTGGCCGCTCCGGTAGCTCACCTGGTAGAGCCGGTATCACCAGGGCTTCATGCAGTGGCCCAGATTCGAGGTTCGTTCTCACGTAACAGGACAACATTTTTAGGCTATAGGTTGATTTTCTACTGCATTATTATTTCATTCCAGAGGTTTTTGTTTTTATTTTATGTACTGTTGAAAGTTGAAAATAGATTACGTTAGGCATAATCAAGCATGTTGAAAAAGCCTATCTGAATTTGTGTCTTTACCTATTGAGATATTATTTTATTGTATAACTTGTATAAAATTGTTGTGTAATCCATAAAGAGGAGGCATACCTTAAGTGTCCTCTATTTTTGGAAATCAAAATATGGTCACCTTAATTAAAGTCCATTAACATTTAGCTGTTTAAAACATAATCTTTGTGCTGCTGGTTTGTAATACCCTTCTTACTATTTCTTTGTTGTTTGTGATGTCAGGGCAGTCATGGTGACAATATTTTGCAATCAGCCCGTCGCTTATTGCAATTACTCAGTTCGTCTGGTCAATAAGGTGCAGCCAGTGGTGGCTTCACAAATCAACATATAAGGTTTAGTATTTAACTTTAATTCATGTACATAATTTTACTATACATTGTAGATGTATTGCTGATTAATAAATGTTTTTGGATACAATCCTGCAGAGAACAGAGACAGACAGAACAACTTCAAATGGAAATGACCAGGTAAAAAGAAGTTTATTGTAAATGAAGCCCTATGTATACACATGTTTACACTCTGTTGATTTGTACAGGCAAAATCAAAGTAATGATAGTATTATGTTGAATGCTCTGTTTCCTCCCAGTATTGCAGATTTTTAAGTCTAAGTTAGTAAACAGAAGAAAGCATGATGTTTTGTGTCCAGGGCTGTAAACTAACGGTCGCCACTCGCCAAATGCGACTAAAATATTCCCCTGGCGACTTAATTTTGGAGGGCTACATGCCATGGGGCAGGTAAATGTTTGTCACAATATAGCAAAACATTACTGCTATAAAATGCCTAGACATTTTTGGAGGTGCACGTTGACGGACGCAGAGGCTCTGTGTCGGGGGTTCACGTCCTCGCAGAGGCTCTGCGTCGTGACGGCGTCGACCTGACATAGTAGTATAAATCAGCCTTCACGCGTCACCACCAGCCCGCGCAGTGTGGTTCCGGCGCAGCAATGTGGAGGCACATACCCGGTGTGACTGACCCAAAAAGAAAGAGTACAGAGGAGATAGATGGAAAGGAGGATGAAAAAGGCGAAACATCAAAGATAAAAGCAAAAGTAAGAAACTTCAATGAGAAATGGAAGATTCAGAGGGAATGGCTGCAGTACGAGGAGGCGGCGGGTATCATGTTTTGTTCAGTTTGTAGAAAATATGCTAAAGAAAAGCAGCGCACCAATTCATTTGTGGTTGGCAATAAAACAATGAAACTCGAGACCGTCCGAGAGCACGAAGGAAGCAAATGTCACGCTGTTTGCACCGTGCGAAGAGGGTGTCTGCTGAAGACAGTGATGATGAGTTCTGATTAGATCATGCACTGATCCACTTTGTTCTGTTCTATTTTTTTTTTAAATTTTCCTTGAATTTTGTTATTATCATTTGTTATCAGAACAGGAGGTTAACTGGTACTGGAACTGTCCATGTTCGCAATGTTTTGAATATTCAAAAGATTAAAAATGTATTTTGAATAATATTTTGGTCTCTTTTCTAAATATATATCGCTATATAATACTGTTATCTCAATGAAAAGTACTGAAACAGATGTATATGTAACAAAAAGAGGCAATTTATTACTTGGCCGGTAAAAAGTTTACTTGGCCGGTAGATTTTTTCATCTACCGGCCCCCTTGGCAGGTGAGCCAAACAGTTAGTTTACAGCCCTGTTTGTGTCTATTCTGAAAATGTGTATGGTCCATTTCACTTAAGGCTAATGTTAAATTTTTTTATTAAATGAACAGGGTGGCCTCGGGGTTGTAAAAAGTAGTGAAAGGTAGTAAATTAAATTAAGCCAAATTAAGGCCAGTAAAAAGTAGTAAAAAGTAGTAAACGTCATCTGACGAGGTAGTAAATTTTTGAGCCTCCATCCAACTGGACCTATGCGTTTTTCAATTTGTGTAACTTACCTGCAGGCCATTAAGTTATTAAACTTTCGTGAATTTATTTCTATGTTGCGAGTAGGACCTGAGTGGTAGGAATACTATCAATGGAATGATGTACGTGCATTGGTCACGGTCGCGTTGAATCTGGGTACCTGGTTGGCTCACAGTTCGCGGGTTCGTTAGTTTACCGCAGACATGGGCAAATGTAAGTTTTCTGATCTCTGGATGGAGGAATCAACGTTTAAAGACTGGCTTCGGCCAGTAGTTGGCAACAACCGAGAGGCTTACTGCAACGTCTGTAAGAAGACTATACACATTACGTGGATGGGGGTGAAGGCGGTTAAATCGCACATGGAGTCGACTACCCACCAAGCAAGGATGCGGGGTCGTAACTCGCAGCTACCGCTGTCACTATTTTGCACCGGCACTAGTGCTAGCAGTGCGGCTACATCTACACCCTCGTCCTCAACCTCCACTGCTGACGTTCTGCACTACCACCGCTACTCTGCAGGCCGAGGTACTGTGGTGTTTGGATTTAGCAGTAAAATACCACTCGTTTAGGTCGAATGATGGCATAGGAGAGCTGTTTAGCAAGATGTTCCTGGACTCCCAAATCGCCAAATCGTTCGCTTTGGCCAAGGACAAGACCGGCTATATCATCAAATTTGGCATCGCCCCCTATTTCAAGAAGCAATTGGTTGAAGCTATTAACCATGCTGGACCGTACGTCCTCATGTTTGACGAGAGCCTTAGCGAATCTTCAAAGAAAAAGCAGATGGACATACACATTCGCTTTTTGGAGGATGGTTGTGTACGGTCTCGGTATTTTGGCTCACAATTCCTGGGACATGGACGAGCTAACGACCTGTTGCAGCACATCAAAGTAAGTTTATTTTCCTATACGTATTGGTTACATAGGGGATTTTTGGTACTATGGTATTAACTGTAACCCACAGGTTTTCCATAGTCTTTGCATACATATGATTATTATTTCCATAGTCTTTGCATTGATAACCTCTTTTTAAAACCCAATTGAAAATGAATGGAAAATGAGTGAATGTTGCATGACCATTCAAAGATATGCCCTATAAAAAGGTTGAGCATGGCTCCCATAAAGCCAAACCTATATTATACTGTATGGATCCACTTTTAATCCCAAAGCTTCAATTCTTCCTTGCCATTGCGAGAAGTTTTAACCCCTTTCTTCAGAGATACCAAACAGACGAGCCAGTGTTGCCTTTTTTGGCAAAAGATTTGACTGAGCTTCTGTTGGTAAGTATCACTGTAAAGATTTTGATTAATTCACTTGAATGTAAACATGTATTAATTGATGGAATGGCTTGGTAACTATCTGTCTGTTGTCATCATCAGCGGTTCATAAAAGAGGAGATCCTACAGGACCAAACCCCCCTGCAGCTGATCAAGTTGGACGTTTCTGAGGAGAAGAATTGGGTCTCCCTTAAAAGGGTGGACATAGGCTTGGGGGCTGAATCTGACATCAAGGTAATTTTATTGTTTATTTGTTTTGTGAGGTGAATTTGTGAATGTTGATGCCTACACAAACCAACTAGCAAATACAATTTGTTAAGTATCATCATTAATATTATGCAGACATTTCCTTCCATTGGCATGAATGTTCCTTAATGTTCCTCAATAGGCACTGCTAGGCAAACCAGGAAGCAAGATAGGGGAACTCTCTGTTCTCAGCCTGAGAAAAGAGTGTTTGCAGTCACTTATTAGGATGATAAAGAAACTGCAGGAGAAGTCTCCATTGAAATTCCCCATTGTAAGGCAGATTACCTGCCTGGATCCCACAAGGATGGTCAAAGATCCAGAGTGGTGCATCCAGCAGATGAAGGCATTAGTACAGACTTTCATCCAGGGACAGCAGCTGGCAGGTGGCATTGCAGCTGGTAAGGAAATATTTTATAGGGACAGTAGAAGTGGATAGGTTATTGAAATTGTTATAGGTCTTGTGCTAGGAATTTCATTTGTGGTTTTCTGCCTTTTTACTCTCAGAAGTGTGAAAGTATCAATGATCAATTTGTAATTTAGACAAGACCTCCATGCCCCCAGGTTGAGAGCCACTGCTTAAAAGGAGAACTCCGGCCGTTTTTAAAGCATAGCTCTGTTGATTGAGGTTACCAAGTGCTGTCAGTAGGAAAAATAACGAGACAATTTGGCACAATATTGACCGAGTATCAAAACAGCAGCTAAAGCAAACCTATGGGGGCATGCTTCCTTAAGTTTTACTTTCGGTTTGCTTGCCTGAGCTTGCCCCCATAGGTTTGCTTTAGCTGCCGTTTTGATACTCTCCTTTAAGATCCTGTTGTGTATTTATGATGCACCGTATGTACGTTTGTCGAATGGATGATGAAGCAGTTGACTGGGGTGTGTTAATGTAAATTATGAATATATCTAAATTTTCCTGTCAATGTTGCAGGTGATGTCGTCATTCAGCAATTCACATCCTTTCTCTCAGTTGTGGGCGGAGATGAAGAATTTGTTTCCTTCCAACCCCTGAGGCAGCGTCTAGATGTCTTTCTCCACTCCAAGCTCTGCACGTCCCATCCTGACCTGCTAAAGTTCTGCCAAAGTGCTCTCCTCCTGTCCCATGGACAAGCCACAGTGGAGAGAGGCTTCTCAGTTAATAAGGAGGTAGAAACCTGCAACCTACGCGACGAATCTCTTGAAGCCCTTCGCTTAATCTGCGATAAGGTGGCGATCTGCGGTGGCGTTCTGAAGGTTCCTCTGACCAAGGAGCTCCTGGCCTCTGCTGCTTCAGCGAGGTCACACTACAGGATCCACATTGATAGTGAACGGAAAAAAAAGGAGAGTGCCACACAAGAACTGAGGAGGAAAGCCGCAGAGAAGGAGTTGGAGGACCTCCGGAACCAGCGGCAGGTTCTCAGTAGTGTGTGCCAGTCACTAGAAAAGGACGCTGATCCAGTGTGCTGAAATGGCAGAAGGAAAGACAGGAACAAAAATGGCAGAGCTGATTACGAAGTCCAACACGCTTCGAAGACGACAGAAAGACAAGAATACAGAACTTCTCCAAGTGGAGAAAATGATTGAAGAAAAGGCCACAGAGCTAAAGAACTTGTGACCCTGCTTTAACTGTAATGATAATGAGCAACTTGTATGTTTTGTTAATTTCATTGGTTGTTTAAAGTTTAAGTCTGGTGTAAATTGACCCATAGTCCTGTTCAAGCTCACCACATGCAGCCCGTAGGAAAAAGAATGAGATACAACAGGACTATGGGTCAATTTACACCAGACTTACACTTAAAGTTTGCTCTCTCTTTCTCTGTGTGTGTGTGTGTGTGTGTGTGTGTTGGCCAGTTGTTGTGCCCAGTGTTCAACTTAAATTAAATTATTTTTTCTGAAAGTGTAAGTTTTGTAATTGTTATGAAATTGTTTTTGACATAAAACCTATGGACCAAGGCCTGTTGTGACCTCTTGATTAATTCAACTCCTATGGTTATGGCTTTATGAAAAAAAGTCCTAAATATGAATTTACCGAATCAATTTATGGGTCGTATCAATGTGCCACAAAGCCTGGGGTCCGGGTACTGAATAGGTCCGTCTAGCTAGACACCCAACATGGACCATTCGGTTTATGACACCAATGGTGTCAACGCGGTGCATGGAGGCTCTGACACGGTTATACTGCACCCTCAGTCCTCTGGCCTGCAGGAGGCCCTTCGTCATCCGATATCCAGAGTTAGGCTGCCTAGATTTAATCTCTCTAACACACTGATCTAACTCCTCATTTGTCATTGGGCTGTAGAGTGCCTTTACTGAGAGATCAGACTCAGCCATGCGTCGGTATACTGTACGTCTGGACACCCCCAAGAGTTTAGCAATACACGGAACAGAGAAATTAAGTTCCAGAAGTTTGCTAAGATAGTCTGGGGATATGGTCATCCGCTGTCGCCCTGCTGGTCCTTGCTCAAACTGCACAACTGCAATGTGTTGCTCCCTTTTGTCTTTTTCCAAATTGATGAGACTGTGTAGCTGTGTCAGTGCATCTAAAATAGCTGGACAAACAGTTACTTGACTGGATACAGCATTTAAGAACACAAGTTCTTGTGTGCAAGTGAACTCTAAGAAGTCCAGGTCCAGAGGCATGCGTACCACAATATGTTCCAATCGAGAGCGAAGTCTTTCTAAAAGATGATTATATCTATGTCCTAGAGAGCAAAAACAAAAAGAAAATTAACAATAGAAAAGCAACATCCATGACTGTAAGCACTATTGTTTGAAAAGTGCAATTCGTAAAACAACAGCTTCATCAAATACTTGAATAGTTCACAAATCCGATGCATGCATAAAATGATTGGCACAATAAACTCAGGTTAAACTCCTGTGTTCATATAAACAGACTGCGGACCTCGACTGTAGCGCCCACCGACTCACGCCCCTGTAACCGACAGACTCGACAAGACCGGAACTGGGAAAGTTGTATATCCGTAATCAGGGGGGTACCGAAAATGCAGGTACTGTACCTACGTTTATTCTCTTGCTCTTTACCGAGCGACTTGTACCGAAGATCGGTTCTCGTTGACAACCCCTAGCCTGTATTGAAAACAAACTAATGAGAAAAAATAGACGCGCGAATGGAACATAAATTCTGGCCAAGTGGTCTATAACCAGTTGTTTAAGGAGCGGCAGTCCGAGCATAAATTACTCCGAAATGATCGTTTCATTTTAGTAGAGAGTATGGAAAAATATGCGGAAAATGGGATCGTTCAGTCACCTCAAAGCACGAGCTGTATGAAGCAAGGGCTTCTCGTTAAGCATGCTTGGCCACAATACCACTAAAGCAGAGAGCTAAGGCCAGCAACGGGAGACTGGTAGTATAGACTGCTTTCGTTCGCTATCTGTAGCCGCTCGACACACCATCTCCACACTCAACCAACCTTAGCTACAACCCACCATCGATATGCCTGTCACCCACTGTTCCCCCAACAGAAAAAATAAATAAATAAACAGCGTTTCACCATCTACCATCTCTTTATCTCAGCTAGTTACTAACGCAGTTTTCACGAACGCCACCTCATTAAAAGTTCACTGTAGATATTGTTCAATAAATCCGGTTAATGTGCAACGTGTCGAGTAATATCTATTACTCAATTTTACGAACACAAATGGCAAATAAAGTAAACAGACTCACCGAAGCACCATCACCTGCGTTTGTGGCCATGGCTGGATCAGTCTGTCCTACCTGGGTGGGTGTCACATGACCAATGGAGCGTAACATGATTGGCTAGATGTTGGCTGATCCAGACCAACCTATTCTATTTCCGGTCTGACTTGTGCTTGTGCCTTGCAAATTACTCTGTTAACTGGTCTTTTCTCTCTCTGTGTATTATTAGACACCAGACGTGACAGTACTTCGCTCTGTTGTCCTCAAAGGCATTCCCATTTTACTTGGTGACGACTCCAGTGAATTCTTCAAGACATGCTCTGTAAGTACTTGCACGTAAGAAAAAGTTTGGTCTGCATTAAAATAGAACTAAATCTGTGCTGACATAGAATTGGAATTCTCAGCGATCTTTGTTTGAGTGAAGTTGCGGAAGTTTTTAAGTTTTTCCTCGTAGTCGGGAGGGAGTTGCCGACACAGAGTCGTCCGTGCCCTGATGGACAGGCCTTTTCATCTCATAAACCTGAGACACCACAATGGTCCACCTCTGAAATCTTCAATATTTTTTTCGGTTGCGATTGCTTTTGCTTTCAGCCGGATCTGCACAGTGGAAACACCTCGGCCGTCTGCTCTCTGTGTGTTCACCCAGTCTTCAAGAATGTTTTCCAGTTCAGGCCATCTGCTTTTATGTCCTCTGAAAGCTTTTGCCGTCTTTTTACATTGACTCAGTTCTTCCTGCTGCCGCCTCCAACGTCTCACCATCGATTCATTGATATCAAGCTTACGTGCAGTAGCTCTATTTCCCTCTTTGACGGCCAGATCGATTGCCTTTAACTTAAAAGCCACATCATATGCGTTTCTCCGTGTGTTTTCCATGACAGTTCAAAATCAAAATCAAAACTACCGTGTCTTCTTCGGCGCATAATCTTTCCCCACATGTCTGTCTCACTTTTGCGCTTCCCGCTAGAGTGCCCCCCAGAGGCCATTAGAGCGCCCCCTGAAGGCCTTTGGCCATTAAAAATCTATAATTTAGCCGCATCGTTGTATAGGCCGCAGGGTTCAAAGCGTGTGAAAAAAGTAGCGGCTTATAGTCTGAGATTTACGGTAATAACAATATCAAATCTTTATTGTTCAGCCTAGATCTGTCAATGATGCAATTATTATCTTTTTAATAAATGTTGTAATGCAGCTGAATCAACCCAGTGAGTTTTCTTTTAAAGTATATTTTTGTGGTGTTTTTGCCTTTATTAGATAATAACAGCTAAAATAGATAAGAAATGGGAGAGAAAGAGAAGAAGGACAAGGACCCATTCAAAGAAATTGGTTTGTTTAATTTAAGTGAACTTGAAAAATGAGTGAGTAGTAAGTTGTAGGTATTTAGTAATTCTAAGTGGGGTTAAATTTGTATCAAGTAGTCCACACAAAATGAAAAAATTAAGTTAACACTAAGGATGGCTATTAAGTTACATGAACTTAATTTTTTTTTTTTAGTTGTACTACTTGATTTAGTACTGCACACTTAAAATAAACAAGCTTTTCTAACTCACTAATCTTGAGATTACTTTGCCTAATTTTTTTGAGGCAACGAGTTTGCATACTTTTTTTAAGTAAGGTCAACTAATTAGATTTTACAGTGTAAACAAAAGGTACAGTCTATATCTCACTGCACTCCCAGAGGCCTTTACATTCAGAGGTACGGTTGCTTCGTTCAGGGTGAAGGTTTTACTAGAGGTGGCATTAATATGAGGTACTTCATTCATTCAGTCATTGTCTTTTAAAACAATTTGGAAACTTGTATGTAAACAGGTTACAGTGCCACTGAAGTCTTCAACTCGAAAGGAAGAACAACACAAATATACTGTTCTGTGCTGTAGACAGACATTACCCTGACTGTCCACAGGGTGGTAGTGTTTGCTCAACCAAGACTCTGCCACTGAACCCACAGCTCCAACGTCTGTGGATGGAAATGGACAGTAATGTCAACAGTTTACATCTTTATTCTGAAACCAGTGACTGTTAATGAGTGGTCAAGATGAACAACAGTGTCATCGACTGCACTACAGTAACACCTCCCTGGTCTAAAAGCGATTCAAGTCTGCTTGTAATGTAGATTTTTTCAAATCACTGTCAAAATGTGTGTGTGTCACTGAACACATAAAAACAAGGTCAAGATGTCGGTGACTGATTGTGTTTGAGGAGTGAAGCCAGTGTCACTTCTTGTTGGAGAGCATCTTTTTACTAGTTAACTGCCCCATTTTTGTCTGACTTTAATGAGGAGACAGACACTTTGTAGGAGCACCTCACCTTTAATTGAGAACCAAGCAGCGACCTTTTGTTTGGTGCTACAAAACAGACATCATTTCTGCTTTTGTAATAAACAAATGTATTCCCACTAAATCTAACCTGGCGGCTCACAATGAAAACTACAGCTTGCTAAACTTCCCAAGCAACTGTCTTCAAGTTAGTCTTGTATTATTCTTTGGGACTACTGAAAGAGTGATTGAAAAAAATAGGTGGAAAAGCGTAAATATGTAAAATGCACTGACATCAAAACTAAAAATGTAATTTATGTATTATGTAAAAGATGTCTCTCATAGAGAATGATCACCTAATTATTAATTAATATTAAATGTATTAACATCTTTTCACTAATGGTTTTAGTTTTACAATTAAATTTAAATAGATAGTCTGTCTGTCGGCCTCTGTGACATCACCCACATGTTCCTGAAGAGCGGTTTGAAGCTCACAGTGAACTGCTCCGCCGTTGCCATCTTGGCAGTGCCTGACTCCGCCCTTAACTCCCGGCTAATCCAAAAATGTACAAAGAGGTGGGGCCTGTGTGGAGCTGAGACTCCGGTGCATGTCGGTTTGTGGCGAGTATACGCTCACCCACCGGTCATGCAAAGCAGTCACACCCTCATTTATACAGAACTTTAAGCTTTGATAAAATGTAAACAGGTGAGTTATATAAAAAATACAGCCCCGGTACAGTTGTCATGAAGGAGGAAATTAGCTATAGAGACCAAAACAGCCTCTTTGCACCAGGCTGTAAACATGTTTATTTCTGCTGTTAAAGTGGAAATTTTAACATGGGAGTCTATGGGGATTGACTCACTTTTGGAGACAGACTCTCATGGGCATTAGAGGAAGTGCAATCTTTCAGCACTTTAGTGTTGGCTTCATTTTTCAGCCCTGGAGGTTGCTTCAGTCGTTCAGGGGGCTTTCAGACAGTAAGGAAAAAGTAGTTCTCTTATGTGTGCTGGTGCCATACCATGAAAACCTTGTATGTGATTAAAAGTACTTTAAAATGGATTCTAAAGGAGACTGAAAATGACACTAAGATTGGTGTGATATGTTCTGGCTAGTACTCGGGCTGCTGAATTTAGATCAGTTTGGAGCTCCTCCACAGCTCTTCAGGCAAGTACACCAGGCATTACAATAATCTGGACGGGAGGATATAAAAGCATGTGTCATTTTCTCAGTGTCACTAAAAGACAGAATCAATCTAATTTTGGAAATATTCCTTAGTTGATAAAAACACTACGAAACACCACTTTCCTCACATGTTGCTCCGGGCTCCAGCCACAGTTCAAGATAATACCAAGCTGACTTTATGTTTGGAGTGAAGTAGCATAGAGTGGCTGCAGTTGTGTGGAAATGTGTTCATGGCCAATGATGATGACAATCAACTATTGTCTTTTCAGAGGTTTATTTATAAAATTATGGGGCATCCAGTCATCCCTGTCTGCTTAGCAAGGCAATGACTCATGACTCCTTAAAACATTTCAGCCCTTTTTTGTCATCACAGGTGAATCATGCAGCCAAAATCGCATGATTGAATGAATCATAGTTGATCATAATTCCACCATTGGTCAGCTGTATGCCATGTGACTGAGTTGGAGTTTCCCCATTGGCCGCTGCTCTTTCAAAATTAATTAGTTTTTATTAGCAGCGTGTTTACAGCCTGCGGTGTTAAAGATATAGAGACTTTTTGGGCCTTTATCTACCTCAAAGTAACAGGCAGATTTGTATTAAAGGCAGGTCTTTATTTTTAATTCCCTCTGTTCGATATGTGTAATTGGTCATAGCCATATTTTAGTACATAGCCTTGTTTTGATCCCCTCATATTACAGTTACTACATTATGTGTTAATACAAACTCAACACTTCCTGTGAGCATTTCAGTTTAAAGCATGTCAGAGGACAGAAACCTTTCATTTCTTAACAGGGTTTTTATTGCTGTGCTGCAGTAAGCATATGCACTAATGCGCTAAATGCACTTGCGCCATTCACTTTACACCATGTTGCAGTTTAAATCCGATACCGATTATTAGTAATCAAGAAGACCGATAACCGATATTTGGAACCGATATTCCAAAACAAAACTACTGCTTCAAACATAAGGACTCTTGCAGTGGTGTCCGGGTGATTCTGTTATTTTGTCGACCACATTTATATCAATGGAAGTAGGCTAAATAACAGAAACACCTCCTCTCTGTATAATGTAGCACAGCTCAAGCAAACAAGAGCAGCAACCATGCATGACAACACACAAACAATCAAAGCAAAACAGGCCACAAACAATATAATAAATCAAATAACAAATCACAGAACATTTTGAGCATAAACTCAACTACACAAATAATTAGTAGCTGGTGTCATAGTTACAGTTCGGAATTGCAGTTTGTTCACTTAATAAATAAAATAAATGTCTATGTTTAATGTGTGTGCATGTAAGTGTTTCTCTACACAACAGCGCTGCTCAGATTCAGCCTTCATGACATCTGTCCTAGTTATAACCAACGAGAAGGTTAGTCTCATTTGACATCTCAGTCCCAGTTGAGTGTTTGAAGCGGATAAGGTGTACAAAGCAAATATCTTTGTGTGTGTGTGTGTGTGAGAGCGTGTGAGTGATTATGTGTGTGTGTGCAGGTAAGGAGTGTATGCACTGCCTCCTAGACATAGATTTAAATATGATGAGCCCACACCTGGTGAGATAATGAGTTTCTGGACTTGTGGCTGAGACTATAAAGATTAATATTCCTCCTGTCTCACTGAGCTCATAAAAAAAGCCATAAAAACCCAGTTATTCAACGGTGTGAAGACAAAATATGAGGGTCTCCATGTATATGTTTGTGAGGATATGTGTGTTTGTGCTACCTGAGAAAATGTGTAGCTTTGTTGTGATGGCTGTGTTAAGGATAGGGTAAGGGGCTATGCATTATGTCAATGTTGGTTTCCCACGAATAAAGTAGAAAAAGGACATGTGTGTCTGTGTGTGTGCGTTAGTGTGTGTCATAAAGGATGTTGAATCAAAGTTAGATTGGCGTATAAAAGCCACTGTTAAGGTTTTTTATGAGTCTTTCTGGTGTGGGATGTTATCAGTGCAGTAATCACTGCAGGCCTGACAGAATGTCTTCCAGCTTAATGCTTTGTCTGAAATGGGGGTGAACACAGGAGAATGGTGGGGAGGAGCAGATGATTTCACTCCTGGAGGAGTGAGGTACGTTTACATTGACCTTCGTCTTACACCTCAATAAAAAAATAAACCAACACTCCCTTGCAGAAAGTTTACACATGGTTAGCACGGTTGATGTCCCCACCAAGTCCAACATTCACCAACTTTTTGATCTCCTCCAACTCCTGAGGGAAATAACTGGCTCTTAAGCTGCTAATGCTCCACTATGTTCACCAGCTATTTGCTAATTTTGTCTGTACATTGGGCTTATGTAATCTTTATTGCTGAGAACAGTCGCATGCTTTAGCTAGAAACCAAGATTGACGAGAATGGTGAGTGTAAAACCAAAAGCAGTTGTGGGCGGTAGAAAAGTAAACAACAAGCTCAAAGACAGAAACATGCTCCACGTAACTGAGGGAACTGCAGCTGGGTGATCATTTCCTTTGGTTAATTTATACTTGTTACTAAAAATGATGTTGCATTGGAGATTCAACTACCTCTTTTTATCATACATGCAGTACTTGTCTCTTAACACCTAAGTTCACTTTTACCTTGATACCTTGAAGTTTGTTGATGGTTTTTAAGCATATCTGGTATGAATTTTAATAATAGCAACATGCACAGTATTATAATCACACAGGAGTATGTTGATGGAGGTTTAGCTTTAAGCAACTACATCAATAATAGGAATGTTTGATAAATGTTGCCATCCTTAAATATTGACAATGAAGGACCAAAGACAGATAATGACAATGAAAACACTTGAAATGATCTGTAATGAAAATTAAAGCTTTTTGTGATAAGATGATTTTGTTAATGAACAACATTTCTAAATAGAAATCCTGTGTGTGTGTGTGTGTGTGTGTGTGTGTATGTGTGAGTCATCATAGTAACAGAAGGTCCTCATACTGAATAGCAGACACACTAAAGAAACACATCATTTTAACAACATCAACAACAGTGGTTCATTTGAAAATAACATATTGGAAAGACTTTCTGTTTTGGGTTTTCCATGAAGCTTAATTTAAAGTGCTAGTTCTGGTTATTTGATGTGGGGTTACGCAAAGTACCTATGTATAGTCATGGTTGCATATTTATACCTTGGAACTGCAGTGAACCAATGACAGGGACAACCAATGGCTAAATAAACCTGAAACCTTGTCAGTACAGAGAGTGGGAGTTTGAAATAGCACAACCACCGACACTGTGTCAGTCACTGCCAGTTGTGAGCTAACAAACAACATGATCAAATAAAAGATGCTAACTACGCTAATCGTTCTGATACATCTGCACTGTAAAAGATTTTTGTTGTTAAAAGCCTGGCTGGTGTTAGGGGTGTAAACAGTGACAGAAAGACTGTTTTGTGAAGATTGTTTTGTGTGTTACCACTTACCTTTTACCAATGATTGAGCCTTTTAATGTTTTGTGTTTTATAGTCAGTTTATAGTTTTTATCTTGTGGGAATTTATAAAAATAATTAGTACAGTAACAGTAGTGTATTACTAATAAACAGTATTTTACTGTATTTTTTTTTCCTGTATATTGTAATTTGACCTATTTCTACTGTATTTTATTATACTGTATTGTACTGTAATATCTCCAGTTAATATAGATATATTACAGATAATTAATATGAATTATATAAATTAAAACTAATGATAATTATTACCATTTACTACAGATAAATTTAATATTATAGAATATTATAATTATAAAATAATCTCCAGTCACTAATACTGTATTACTACTGAATAAGACTAAAAATCAAAAGGCAATCCAAACTATTCTCTTAATAAAAAAAGTTTTATTTATATATCAATATTCACTCATATCAAATAATCAATAATAATTTCATTAACATTAGTTACTGTATTTGAGGAAATTCATGTTTTTAATTGTTTTTATGTGTTATTATTTTTATGATTCAACTTTTATTGAGTTTTGAATTTTTTACAGCATCAAACTGAAGACCAACAGAGAATAAAGCAAAAATAAGATACACAATCTCTTTGTGACAATAACAGATAAAAGTAAAAACAATAAAATAAAATACAATAAAATAAATACACAAACGGTCCATGACAGGTAAAATTAGTCCATGCTTGATATGTTAATCAGTCTGTCCAAGGGACAACCACAACACTGCTGCATGTCTATTCATTGTCCCATGTAAAATTCACTGTCCACAAGTAATCTTCCAGTAAACAGATCCCTGTATTGCACCCAGTCTACCTCCACCTTCATTTCCATGCCAGTCCCCCAAAAACAGCCCCCAACGATCAGTATGTGCAGGTACATTTCAGCTACCCTGTAAAGAATATTGTCTTAAAAACATTCAGCATTTCTCATTATATTTATCTATATCATTTGTTATACTATAGGATATCCTTTCAAAAGCAGCTACTTTGCCTAGCTCTGTAAGCCAGTCTTGAAATACCGGACCCTTTGCATCTTTCCATTTTCTCATTATCATCTGTTTACCAACCATTATACTTGTCTGAGTCCAATTGGATAAGGGTTTTACAATACGGGCCATGGGTTTAGGGTTAACTAATATGTAAAGACTGGGGCAAAACTCAAAATCCACTCATATGACCTCTGTGATAATCTCTTGAACCCTTTTCCAGAATGTCTGAATCTTTGAGCAAGACCATAGGACAGGCCTATTCAATTGGTGGCCCGCGGGCCACATGCGGCCCAGATGCAATACCCGAGTGGCCCAGCTCGTGGTTCAGACAAAAAAGAAGAAGAAGAAGAAGAAGAAAAAAAAAAACAGAGAAAAACACATTTTGCGTGAATAACCCCTACAGTACTTCAGACAGTGAATTATTAATAAACTTAACATAACTTAACATATGCATAAATACATTTTAAATAAAAAAGACAATTTAAAAGACAATTAAAAAAAAAAATCGCGACCCGGCTCCCGTCGTTCACTTCAAAGAGCCGGCTCTAATCCGGCTCTCGTTAGTGACCGACCCATCACTAACAGATATAACCCATGTTAGCATCTCAAGCATAGTGTCTCTCTCAACCCGTAAACGAAGAGTTGACGATGAAAACCGCCGTTTTAACCCTGCCTGGACCGACAAGTATTGTTTTATTTTACCGCCAACTCCAAACGCCAAACCTATGTGTTTACTCTGCCATGACTGCGTTGCGGTACTTAAGGAGTACAATATCCGGAGACACCACCTGGAGAAACACCCGACTTTCTGGGCAAACTACCCCGAAGGATCTCAGCAGAGAACTTTAAAAGTGCAAAGTTAAATTTCATCTTACAACCGGAGCAGTACTATTATGGCGCGAACATGTACAGCACAAGAAAGAGCCACAGCAGCCTTCCTTCGTGTTTCGTGGATTTTGGCAAAGAAGAAAAGGCCATTCACAGACTCTGAAACCTTGAAAGACTGCATGCTTGCCGTCGTGGATGGAGTGGTAAATGACAACACAATTAAAACAAGTGTAACATCTGCGATTTAAAATGTGCCCCTGTCAGACACTTCAAACATTCGCAGGGTTGAAATTCTTGCTACAGATGTGTTTGAAACGCTGTTGACAGAACTGAAGAAAGCTGATATCATGTCTATAGCAGTAGATGAGTCCACAGACAGAGGGGATACTGCACAACTGTGCATATATGTCCGTTTTTTTGACGGTAAAATCTTCCGAGAGGAATTGCTATGCTTATCCAATCCATCCAATCCTTAGCGATCCATGTTCTGAGTGTGTTTGGATCAACATATACTTGTGAATCAAGCTTCTCACACATGAACACAATAAAAAGCAGCTCTCGCTGCTCCCTCTCTGACAGTACTCTTCACCAGTGCCTTCGGATTGCAGTGACATCTTATGAGCCAAATGTCACTGCTCTAGTTCAGAATAAAAAATGTCACTTCTCGCACTAAGTACTATTAACTGTGGCATACATGTCAACATAAAGTGGGATGCCTAATCACAATCACACGTGTGGTGATTTAAAACAGCGTGCACTGTGGTGGACGTGTAGTATTCATTGTTGATTGTTAATTACTGTTATGACATGTAATGGGTTTGTGCACTAAAAGCCATTGTTCTTTTTTTAAGTTAAATGCACCTTGTGATGTGCCTCAGTCAGATATGACCAGAATGTTACTTTCATTTCATTTCAAAAAGGAGACAAAAGTTTATGACAAAAATATTCTTTTAATTCATTTAATATTCGTTTGTGAAAAACAGCATTTCTACTACTTCAGGTTCTGTTTATTTAGAGAAGTTTATAATGCACTTTTTGATGTTTCTGTGTCAGATATGTTTATTTTATTTCAAAAGAGATAACAATGTTATCACCATTAATGTGCACTTTTTCTTTTAATGATTTACATAAGAAAAAAATGTTTATTCTTATATTTCAGAAGTTAAAAAGTATTGCTTCTACCTCAGTTCAATTACTGTTCTTGAATTGTATTTTATGCACTTTTTGATGTGGCTGCGTTATAAAAAAATTTAAAGGGGAAATGATGACTAAACATCACTTATTTCATTATATTTATTTGTGTTGGTTTGAAATTTGTCATTACCTCCTGCTTATTGACCGCTGAAAATGTCCGGCCCAGGTTAAGGTCTCGGTTTTAAAATCTGGCTCAAATGAATTTGTAATTGAATAGCCCTGCCATAGGACATGTGTTAGGGTGCCCAGCTCACCTTCACACCTCCAACAGTCTGGTGTTTCCTTCAAACCTAGCCTGAATAACCCATTTGGGTACCAGCAGAATCGATGAAGGATTTTAAATTGCATTAACCTTATTTTGATATCCCTGGAGACTTGTTTAGTGATTCCAACAATTGTATCCCATTCGTTTTCTTCAAATGTTATGTTCAGATCCCTTACCCATAAGGTTTTTAGAGCTGTGTTGGATGGATAACCAGAATTATTCATAAGCATAGTATAGTAATGGGAAGCCCCATGTCTAATCCCTGCAATCCGCAAAATCTCTTTAATGAGGTCCATGCCCTGGGGTGGTGTGTGTGTAGCACCAAAAGTAGTGACAAGGAGGTGTCTCAGCTGAAGATATCTCCAAAATTGATTGTTGGCTAGCTTAAATTGTTCAACCAAATTGTCAAATGATTTAAGGACACCATCTTTATACAGATCACCCAGAGTATTTACCCCCTTAATCACCCACTCCTTCCATATAGGTGAGGATTTACCAATAAGAAGTTTTGGGTTGTCCCACAGACCAGAGGATAAACTTAAAAAGGGGTTGATCTTAAATATATGCGACACCTTTCTCCATAGTCCCTGTAAGTGAGAGATAATAGGATGGGATCGAGCATTTAGAGGCATTCTGGCTGACAAGAATAGCAATGGAGGTAAAGAATTACACATTGACTGCTCTATTGCGTACCAAGGTGGCGCTCTCTCCGGAGGTAATGCCCAATGTGCCAAATGCTTCAGATTGAATGCATAATAATAGAACAAAACATTTGGTAGTCCCAGGCCACCTTTCCTTACAGGCTTCTGCAATTTACGCAGGTGTATTCTTGGCCTTTTACCATTCCAAAAAAAACTTGTTACACAGAGCCTCAAATTGTTTGAAGTATTTTACAGGGATATTTAGTGGGAGAGACTGAAGTAGATAATTAACTCTGGTAGAACAGTTCATCTTTATAATATTGACTTTACCCCATAATGAGAGATAAAGTGGAGACCACCTTTCCAAATCTGTGCCAATTTTTTCTAGGAGAGGTTCAAAATTACATTGCACTATTTTGCCTAATTGTCTAGGGAATAATATTCCTAAATATTTTATTCCCTTAGGGGGCCATTGAAATGATCCGGCTTGAAATTGTTTTGGGGCAGTAATTCGTCAAAGGGAGAGCCTCAGACTTTGTCCAATTCACTCTATAGCCAGAAAAACTAGAAAAAGATCTTATAATTTTGAGCAGCGCGGGAATAGATTTGCCTGGGTCCGTGATGAATATTGAAATATCATCAGCATATAACAGAAGTTTGTGTGTGGTCCCCGCAATAGAGACTCCGGGGATATTAGGGTCTTTACGAATTGCTGCAGCTAAAGGTTCTTGTGCTAAACAAAACAATAATGGGGAGAGGGGTGAACCTTGTCGGGTTCCGCGACCTAGCTTGAAATATGAAGAAATTAAGCCATTAGTCTGTACAGCTGCTTGAGGCTCATTATATAACAGTTTCACCCACTTAAGAAATGTTTGCCCAAAACCATAAACCTCCAGCACTTGAAAAAGGTATTGCCACTCTACACAATCGAATGCTTTTTCAGCATCGAGCGAGATGGCTGCAGTAGGTGTATTGTTATTCCTAACCATCCACATAACATTAATCAGATGTCGAATGTTATCCGAGGCAAATCTATTACATATAAACCCAACCTGATCTGTATGTATTAGCGTAGTTATAACAGTGCTGAGACGATTTGCAAGGATTTTGGAGCGTATTTTAGTGTCTATTGATATCAAAGAAATTGGACGATAATTTTTACAGTCTGTGGGCTCTTTGCCTTTCTTCAAGATCAGTGATATTAGAGCTTGAGATAAAGTGGGGGATAACACTCCTCTTTCAAAAGCTTCATTATACATTTGTAACAAAAGTGGAGTGAGCTCATCCATAAAACACTTATGAAATTCTGCCGTCAACCCGTCGGGTCCGGGTGATTTACCAGCACGCAACTTTCGGATAACTTCCTTTATTTCTTCCATAGTGATTGCAGAATCCAGCATCTCACGGTGTTCTACATTCAAAGCTGGGAGGTCTAACCCCTCTAAAAATGAAGGAATGTCTTCCTTTTGGCAAGAGGATGTGGAGGTGTACAGTTCCACATAGAAATTTCTAAAGGCTTCATTTATGCCTGACGATTTTGTCATAAGGCCCCCACTATGAGACTGGACAGCAGCCATGGACTCCTGTTGCTTAATATAGCATGCTAAAAGTTTCCCGGCTTTGTCCCCAGGCTCAAAATACCTTTGTCTTGCTCTAAAAAGTCCAAACTCGACCTTCTGTGATATTATCCGATTATATTCATATTTAAGCTGTGTAACTATTTTTAAGTTGTGTGGGGAATAGTTCTGCTTTAATTTGTCTTCTGCCTCTCCCACTTTCCTCTCCAAGTCTGCAAGTTTCCTTGTGTTTTGTTTTTTCCTGTGCGATGAAAATTGAATAACATGTCCCCTAATAAAAGCTTTCAAGGCCTCCCAAACTGTGCCTACTGATGGGACAGAGGCAATATTTGTTTCAATAAATAACTCTATTTGTGTTTTCAGCATAGCCTTAAAGGCGTAATCTTGCAAGAGGGAGGAGTTGAATCTCCATCTCAGGGATTTCGTCTTATCATAATTAGGGGCCAGATCAAGCGTTACTATTGCGTGGTCTGATATTAGTATGTTGCCTATTGCACATGACATTATAGATGGGAGTATTTCTTTTGAAATAAAAAAATAATCGATTCTTGTAAATACACCATGAACTGCTGAAAAAAAGGTATAATCCCTCCCAGTGGGATTAAGCAGACGCCACACATCCACAATACCCAGGGCTGAGCACAGTTTTTTAATCGTGAGAAGTGATTTTGGGGGTCTAGTCCTACTATGGACACTTCTGTCTAAAATTGCATCCAAAACAATATTCATGTCCCCAGCCCAGATAATTGGATAACTTCCCGTCAGTCAGTGTACATTCAAGGTTAGCAAAAAATAAAGGGTCATCAGCATTAGGGGCATATGTATTAGCCAGTATTTATTTTCTCCCTTGAACTTCAGCTAAAATAATAAGACACCGCCCCCAATCATCTTTCACCTCTTTTATGCATTTAAACTGTAAATGCTTATTCACTAGAGTAATAACGCCTCTGCTTCGGTTCGTTCCCGGACTACAAAAAACATATCCCCCCATCCTCTACGTAATTTTTTGGAGTCCTTCACAGACATATGGCATTCTTGCAAAAAAACAACATCATACCTGGTTGATTTCAAACTGAAAAGAACCTTATTCCTCTTGATGGGGCTTCCCAAACCCTTGACATTCCAGGTGGCTAAGCGCAAATTATTATTATGACTAGACATTGTTATATTGCATAGAAATATATAACTGTGGTAGTGAGCAGGTTCCATATCTTAGTTTCGCAAATGAGACTGTCTTGGACGTACAAAAATGAAAAGCAAAAACCAGACAAAAAGAATAATAGCAAGAATCACAAATAAAACTAAGGTGCATAACCATTAACGCACTGCGCAAACCCTGATAGCAGTCTGTTCATCAGTGGAATGTCAGATTGGAGGCATATACACCAGCGCACAGAGGAGCATGAGAGAAGCAGTGCACACAGAAACTGTGCTGAAGCTTACCTCTTGAAATCCGCCAGTGCTGATATCAGCAGTGTGTTTGGTGGCAGTCAGATGTCGGCGCACAGAGAGCAGGTCAGAAAGAGACGGCAGGTTTTGGAGCGCATCATAGATGTCATCAAGGTTCTTGGGAAGAGGGGGTTTGCATACAGGAGGTCAGAAAAGGAGGCAGCATATACTCTGGAAGACCACACAGTTGATCATGGTAATTTCTTGGAACTCATACTTCTACTGGGGAAGTATGATTTCTGTTTAAAAGAGCACCTGGACAGCTGCATTGAGAACATCAAAAAGTTGCATTTGTCTGGTGGCACGAGAGGCAGAGGCTCCCTTGTAACTTTACTCTCCAAAACCACAGTCAACTCAGTGATAGATGCAATTCACCATCTGATTCAAGAAAACATCTCCAGTGATATCAAGAAAGCAGGAATGTTTTCAGTTCAGCTGGACACAATGCAGGACATCACCTCTCAGGATCAATGCTCTATAATTATGAGGTATGTTACTGATGTTGTTCATGAGAGGCTTGTTGCAGTGCTGAAGTGCAGTTCATCCACTGGACAGGCCTTTGTCAACATGCTGTCAGAAGTTCTGGACAAAATGGGCCTCAGCAAGACCATGTGCATTGGAAATGCGACTGATGGGGCATCAAACATGCAAGGCCAATACAAAGGATTCTCCTCACTGTTGTCTGCACAATCTCCAAACCAGGTGCATGTATGGTGCTACGCACATGTACTAAATCTGGTGCTTGCAAACACAACCCAGATTGTTATTGAGAGTGGGTCCCTGTTTGCGCTTCTCAATGGCATTGCGGTATTCATCAAAGAGTCATATCAAAGGATGAATGTGTAGGAAGAGTCAGGCCGAAACAAATGACGTAGATGCCTTGCTCCTATTGGCGAGACACGCTGGTGGGCCAAGCATGAGGCCCTGAAGAAGGTGTTTGGCTCCTTTGGAAAGCCGGAAGATGGTCTGTACGTTGATGTGCTGTTGACATTATCAGCTATACAGAAACAGGCAACAGTGAAACCATGTATCCGTGTCATGGCCAGAGGATATATGCAGAGTCATTGCTCAAGTATGAGATGATCTTGACGGCTCAAATCTTCCTCCGCACATTCTCACATAGTCTCTGAATCTGGTCTCAACAGACTCCTCATCTGAGTCTGGGTCTGACTGAGGCTCAAACGTGTCTGAGTCTCTCTGATGTTTCCTCCACTGACCATCTTTATACTCTCTGATGTTTCACCTGTTTCAACCTGGAGCAAGCAGGTGGTGGGCTGGGATTTGTCAATAAGGAAGTAAGAGTAGATGTGCTTCTAGCCCCAGTGTTTGATTTTAATTTTTTTTCACTTTTTATGTGGGGAAAGCACATTAAACAAAATATTAATCACAGCAGAGGATTTTTACAGAGTTTAAAACTGGAGAGGAACGTTAAGGACCTGTACGAATCAGACAGTATTTTATTGGCATCTGATTCCTGCAAAGTAATTAAAGTTTAAACCACAGGCTGTTATTACTGTAAGTTTTACCGATCATTGTTTACATAAAATTCCCAGTCTCAGCAACAAGTAATGCCAAAATCAAAATAAATACACCATAAATATAATTTGAAAACTTTAATCTGTTACAAATGGAAAAATGACTAACTCCACAAATTGAATGCTTCCGCTTACATATTTCATTAGTGTCTGCAGCTCGTCTGGTGCGTGCCAGGCTCTTTCAACATATCAACACACGGAGCCTTTGATCGATGAACAGCCTGGAAATGTCAGACCCCAGGCGTGGAAAAAGCAGGCCAGAGGGATGCAGCGGGATTCAGCATGGCGTCAGAACAGTTCCCTGCAGATTCACAACCTATGGCCTGAATAGTTCAGACAGATGAGACATCTGTGAAATAGTGCATGAAGGTGTGTTGTGGGGGATGGCTTTTAAGATCAATATTTGGAGATAAGAAAAGTGTGTTATATCAGTCATTGAGTGTGCAGCGTGAGCAGTGAGATCCTGGTTGATTAGACTGTCATGTGATGTCGGTTCGAATGGCTATTTTTGTTTTTTGTGTGTGTGTCAACACGACTTTCACGATAAAGAACAGGAACATGTTTGTCACGAACTATTTTGTGTTTCATTCCCTGACTATTAAACAGCCCAGATAGCTGTTTGTTTTGAATAGTTTTCAGGTCAAAGTCAAGAGTCAGTGACCAGTGTGTGTGTGTGTGTGTGTGTGTGTGTGTGTGTAAAATAGGCCAGTTGGAGATTCTGGTCCACAAGGAGGGATTTGGCCAAAGTGATCTAATATCAAAGACTGAAGCACAAATTGATTTTGGAGGATGGATTTTTGGAAGGACATTTGTGTCAGATTGCAGCTGTTCACAGCAGTGTGTGCATTTTTGTGAAAACACTGGACAGGCAACCAGTCTGCCACGGGGGGCAACTCCCTATCCATCCTAATTGGCAAGTGCCAAGCACAAAATCCTGTACTTTTCACAACAATGTGGAATCTTATAGAGATGAAACGATATAAAAATGTCACGATCATAGTGACGAAAACTGTTACGGTTATCAGTGTTATTGCTGTGTTGTTAAAATGTGCTGAAAATGTTCAATAAGTAATCACATTAAACTTGAAATCCATCCACCAATTGAATGTCTGCATTTAAATATTAAAATAATATCATGTCCAACACATCTGTGCCACAGATGAGGACAAGGGACCAGTAATAGTACTGGGGTGGTCTGCTGCATGAGCACTTTGTGAACAAGGGGATAGTAAATGTGTTGTTTTTATCTTCCGTGCTGTAACGTCTTTCAGAGCAGAGACACTGTAGACACACTTGTCACCTGTCCAGCACAGTGCTGTTACACTGCGTTTGGGGATGAAAGAGTGAGCCGCAGCCCCGACGTAAGTTTTAAAAACACGCACTCATCGATCGCAGCGCCTCACATGGAGGCTCAGCAGCTCACTCTCTCTCTCCTGCGTCTGTGTGTGCGCTTTGTGGTCATGCGACATCGCTCCGAAAGGTAAACTCGTCTGACAGTGGAAATGGTTGATGAAGTACAGAACTTCACGAGGTAAATTAACCACAGTAATTAACCAAAATCAGATAACATTGTAATTCCAACAAACTAAACGTGATCATACATTTGGAGGCGTCACATAATCATCATGTATCTGTAGAACTCGTGGCAACATCTTCTCAGTGCACACCCGTCATCAGCAACTGTCAGGTAATGAACAGGAACACTTGTCCACCATGAAATATTAAAGTCAAGTTATTTAAGGAACTGACCGACATGCAGGGGGAGAGTTATTGGTGTTGAGCCCCATTTAACTTTAGGTTCAGGCGCTCCTGAAAGATACCTGACGTATTCATTTGTCTCCCTGCAGATGACTCACCCTTAAAGTGCTGAGAGAGCTGGAAAGAGCAGTGGATGTGCATGAGTGCGAAGGCGTCCTGTCAAAGGACAGTTGGAAGGAGATATCTATAAAGCACTGAACAATGTGAAGGAGGGAAGGGAAGCCAAAGAGAGAGTCTGGCCATTCCTAGAGGTTGGACAATACAGATGACACCCCCACCCTCTAATCCCCACCGAGCCAAGTTTCAAGTTGATCAAATCAGCTGTTTTCAAGAAAATTGAAGGACAGTAAGACAGAAAGAGATTTCTCCATTTATTAGTAGGATTGGAGTGCACCCACTGACGGAGGATTTACTGGTGTGCCAATAAAAGGATGACTGGAGATAGATCAGGGCTGGCAGAGGAGCAGCGGACTATCGTTGGGCTTCGGTGACAGAGTCGTTTGTTATCCACTGACCACAGGCCAAAGCTGGCTCAATGCCGGCGTGAGGACTCCAGCAAAGGAAAATGTGAACACACAGTGATTAAGTGCAGCCAAGGAGGATGCAACTCGAAGAAGATGATGGTGAGCACCAAAACTGGGTTTGTAGGTTGTATGTTGTCCGTTGTGAAGGCTTGTGGATGCCATGCACTGCACATACAAACCCACCTTGTCACTGCCTTAAGGTGCTAACAAAGGGGAGGACAACTTCAGGGACACAGTGACAGCAGTGATTTTACTGGGAAATAGGGCCATTCTGGTTCAAAGTCATTCATTAATTCATCCATCCATTATCTATACCGCTTATCCTTGTTGGGTCACAGGGAGGCTGGAGCCAATCCCAGCTGACATTGGACGAGGGCAGGTTACGCCCTGGACAGGTCACCAGTAGATCACAGGGCGGACATACAGAGACAAACAACCAGTCACGCTCACATTCACACCTATGGGCACTTAAGACTCACCAGTTAAACAAATGTGCTCGTTTTTGGACTGTGGGAGGAAGCTGGAGCACCCAGAGAGAGCCCACACAGGTACAGGGAGAACATGCAGACTCCACACAGAAAGGCCCCAGGCTCGGTGTTCGACCCCAGAACCTTCTTGCTGTGAGGCGACAGTGCTAACCACTGAAGAGCCCTTCATTGATTCAGGATAATGGAAAAAAAAAAAAAACATTTCTGTAAATTCTGTGTGGAGTAAATTGGTAATTGTTGTTACTGTCACTCATGTATCTTTTCTCTTGGATCTTTTTAGTTTATTGTAACGTTTTTAACTTAACTCACCATTTGAACTTAATTATCAAATGACGTGTGAGATATGATATGCAATACACTTTTAACTCACTTTTGCTGTCACATGAACTTAGCTCTTACAGTGGTAAAATTATGACATGAACTCTACAGCACATAACAATGCAAATGAATACAATGACTAATAATCTTAAACAATGACCTCAAACAGAGACGGACTCTAGCTTGCATTGTATGAATTAGCCAGAAGTTTATAACATATATGAAGTACTCATAGTAATGAATCAACACAACATATTTAAAACATAAAAATTCTGTTTATATATGATTTTCTTATTCATTTCTTATTGATACATACATGTCTATCTTTTATACTTATATATATAACATCAACATACACTAACAGGCTTTGGGATGGATATAGATTTATGTAATGTATATCTACAATATGCATAAACATACATGTTTGTGTTAGCTACACATACAGTAGATGTCAATATATCAAATTGTTCGATATATAATGTATACATATACTTATATGTAAATATATGACTTTACCTCATATGTACATATATTTCATATATGGAAATTAAATACATGTACATTAAATTTGTGTATGGGTAAATAAAATGTGAATATAAAGCTAAAGGAAGACAGTTGTACAGACAAAAACTACTATTAACATACATTCACATGTGTATGGTGTGGTATGGGTGGTAATGGGGGAGTAGCGGGAGAAAAATGAAGAAACTCTGGCCTTCACTTGTCTGTGTTGAGTGACGAAGAGAAGTGTGATCCTCCCACTGGAGTCCCAAGGTATTACCAATAGATAGTCAAGGAATTAAACCAGGCAGACGAGCTGCATCATCTGTCTGCATCCTTCTTTTCCTTTTTTAATCAGGACTGATAATCATCTGCAACCAAAAACTAAATTGCGTAACCATGAAAATATAATCCTGCAATATCTTTAGACAAGAATGAAGTTAACCCTTCGCATGAATTATCGCTCGCATACTTCTTTATTTGTGTCTTACATATACATGTCACATATTGACCAAAGAAGTGGTGGCTGTAGATCCAGCAGTTTCACACAATCACCTTTTTCTTTGGATGGCCTGTAGCTGTCAAAGCTAATCTTTGCATTAGCAGCAGGAAAAGGAGAGAATGGGATGAATTACTGCTGCAGCTTTAAGAAAATGTGTCGGGATGCCTCAAAGGAATGTCAGGGAGAATATGTCCAAGTAGATCAGTCCCCTGAGTGTACTTAACACACACATATCCTCATCCAAAGACATGCAGAGAAGCCATAATCATACACAGGCACAGTAGCCTACTTGCAGACTAACACCTGGGAAAATCAACCCTGTACATTTTGAAAGAAAATGTATTTTTGCTCTATATATCAAGGACTTGTTATCGGATGTATCTGCAAAATTAGGTGACAATGTATTTAATTTGGTTTTTTGGTTATGCTCATGTGACTCTAAGCACTTAAGGTGAGGGTAAGACTATGAAGAAGACAGCTAACAGTGATACAAGAGAAAACATTTTTCATTTAAATCACAACCTGAAAGTTGCAACAGATGATTTTTTTTTGATCCGAGCTATTGTGGTTAACTTGCAAACAGCTGCCTGTTTACTCATTCAACAGTTATGGAGCAACATTAGCATTCATTTCATGTCATGTTTTTGGAAACCTGACAAGTCCAATATTCACTGTCATTCTAGCTCTGTTTTTGTCAACCAACTCCTGAGGGAAATATCTGTCTCTTCAGCTGCTAAATGTTTCAGCAGCCCATCACAAACCTCTGTCCGGAGGTTTTTCAGAGCCTTTTGAGTGAAAACAGATGAGGCATGTGGAATCAACACTATGAGAAGGGTAAAAGTGAATAAAACTAGAAATGTTGCAGGATGTAAACTACGTGTTGGAAGATGTTAAAAATCTCTGTAGATGTAACAGGTACCGAACTGCAGCACCTGTAAACAGCTATAAATATCCTGAAGTACAGGGAAAAGAGGATGACACATGGAGACGTGGCTCGACTTAGCTGAGTCTTCCGCAGTTATATTTATTTCCATTATTCACTGAAAACTGTTAGCACTGTCCGTTTCACATTTTACCAGCATTTACTGTCACTGTATATTTATTGTCTCTCGACATTTTTCCATGCTCATAACACATATAAAATAAATCGAACCAAAAACAAACACACTTTTTCTCTCTGTCACTTTCATACTGCTACATTCATCACAATTGCATCTTAAATGCATTGACAAGCTGATAATATAAAGCAGCACTCGGACTTGCATATCACAGTGATTTGTAAATAGACACCACCTTACAGCTTTTGAACTCATGAATTTGTGTATTTTAACCTCAGGAATTAGTATATTTTAGTTTATGCGCATCTTAACTTATGAATTTTAATATTTAAACCATTTTAAACAGTTCTTTACACAATCCACTTTAAACACGCTAAAATAAATCATGGAACCTGTTCATCTATACTTTGACCCATAATAATGGAGAAGTGTGGCCACAAACCAACATCTAACCATAAGCTGTTTGCTAACACAGTAACTAAGCACGGCCCCGCCAGCACCCCCACTCTCTGCAGGCGCCCGTTTTTGTAAACGTTACGGCACAAACTACCTCACCATTCATTTTTTTTACACTTGTACTTGAACCAGATTTGTCTCTGAACCTTTACTAATAAATTACAGTAGTTTCCGTGAGGTTTTGACACGCTAATAACCTGACATACAGGGAAAAGAGGAAGACACGTGGAGACTTGGATCGATTTAGCTGAGTCTTCCGCAGTTATGAGCAAAACCAGCAGGACATGCGCCCTCGCTACAGTCTCTGTGGCGAACCCTTACCTCACACTGCCCCCTACTGTCCAAAAAGAAAACCCTGCTACTGCAATTACATCTCTGGGTTAACAAACAATATTGCTTATACAAAATAGGCTTTTTTTTGTACTTCTACTCCGCAGCAATGGCAACCATTAAAGCCTTTACTTTACAACATTTAGGCAACAGTTTTGCCGGAATTTGACAGAATACTGTACCTTCAGGTAGCCGCTATATACGGATGGAGACCTTATTGCAATACAGCCAATCAGATTGGCGCCTGCTTACAAGCATGAACACGCACCCTGTCCTGCACCTTAGCTGGCCCAAACATTCACCAGGCGAAAGTGCCCTCGGTCCAGTTGGATGTTGGTGTGCTCCTTACTCCTCAGTGCCACGAACATCACACTGTCTGCCCATGACATGTAGCTAAAGCAAGTTTGTTTACTTTGCCTCTTGTTCCCTACAGTGTAACACACTCTGGCAGAG
Organism: Seriola dumerili; assembly: GCF_002260705.1. Taxonomy (NCBI): domain Eukaryota; kingdom Metazoa; phylum Chordata; class Actinopteri; order Carangiformes; family Carangidae; genus Seriola; species Seriola dumerili. Next base: position 12,093,234 of record NW_019174272.1, on the reverse strand, counting down.
TGTCAGCTGCTGTCAATCAAACACAGACACTGACACACCCCTCCAGTCAGATGAGAGGAAACAGAGCTTTTCTGATATTTCCCCAAAGACACTTTTGTTTTCTTCCTTTTGATTAAAAACAAAAGAACAGAGAGATGAAGGAAATGAGTTTTCAGCTGGACTAGGTGAAATTTTCAGTGTATGGCTTTGACTTGTAATGGAGTATTTTTTCAGTGCTGTATCGCTTCTTTAACTTCAGTGATGGATCTGAATGCTTCCCCCACTTCTGCCTTTTTCTTTACCAAGGTACTGCAAAAGAAATGAAGGCTAATAGGTGCAAATAACTATGTTTCCCCTGGGGGCCATTTACAGGTGAAACATCTATAATAATGTCAGAGTGAATTTACAGAAAACAACTCTTGCTCTGTTTTAACACAAATGTCTTGTTTATTTCCTTCTTATAGTTCAGTTAAACGAACCCATGCATCGATAGAACAGTTATACACAGTACATACTGTATGTCATCACTTTTAATTACCCCTGCGCTTCACACAGTGCAGTGGAGGCATGATGAATTCCACAGTGAATTGATCGTTGGTGTGACTAAAAGGTCACAGGCTCGACAATTATGTTATGTAATGTGCTTCTGAAATATTTATTGGGCTCTTGACCACACAAACGCCCACCTATTTTTATACTGATGAATTGGATGCTGCCACCGAACAAGCAGATAAATATTTTCCAATACAGTGTCCTTAAGTGATCTGTCTCCGGAGTGGGATTTCAATGTATTTGGCCAGTTATTTGTACATTTTTCATCCTTTCAGACCTAAATCATTATAAAGCATCAGCTTTAATTGATATTAGACATTACAATAGAATTCTTAAAAAGCTGGTCATCTAAATGCTATAGAATAAATACGTTTCAGAAAGTGAAGAGAAAACAGAAGTTCAAAGACAACGAACTGGATAAAGCGAGGCCTGAATTGGTATGACTGCTGTTAGATTGTTACATGTGCAGTGTCATGTCATTACTGTATGTGATGTGTTGGCTGGTTGTGGACAGCTGTTTCACAATCTCTTTACGATTGGCTATTGTTTTTGGGCCTAACTTTAGAAGGGTCTTCTGAAAATCTCTTCTGCTAATAAAATCTATACTGCAACTCGCAAACACACATTCTCAAGTCATTCTGCCTGCACAGTAGGACCAACTGTATGGGATCTAGGGAACAGTTGTGTGGCTGTATCTCACTAAGTCTCATGTACACTGCTAAGATCTGAGCCAATTTGATATTTTTGACTTCAAATCCTGGTATAGGATGAGGGACAATGAAAGACTTTAAAGTTTTCTTTGACATCTCTTCCATCCATCACATCGTCACAGCTGTGGCATTTTGATTGGTTACACTGCACTCAAGATGCAACATCTGGCGCTGAACGATTAAGCCAACACGTGGTGTCAAAAAACTGCAGTTCCTCAAATGACCATATAAGGCAGACTCCAAAAGGCAGTCTATCCTCATAGACTCCGGAACACCTGGAGGAAACTTCATTACATCTGGCACAAATGTAACTCTGTGTCACAGTCTTTGACATAAATCTAGGGATTTCTGGAGAGATCTTCAAATGGACAAAAGTTTGTTCAAATATTGGCAAAGAGGTGGAGAGTGTGGAGCTGAGACTTCGGTGCATACTATAGTGGTCATTCAAAGAACTGCACTTTTTGGTACTTCAGTGTTGGCTTAATTTTTCAGCCTCGAAGTTTGAGGCTTGGTTCTCTGCAGAGTGTCACCTGCATTAAACAGCCCTCTATGGCTCAAACAACTGATCTGTGGTGTAATACAGTGTGCAGTGTATGTACACTCATGCGTAGGAATATGGAGGTTGAACTCTTGAAAAAATGTAGTGCCATAGGAAAGAGCTGTTTGATGTTTGATGGCAAGATAAAGCCATGAAAATACTCAAATAATGGCGTCCACTTCAACCGATATTTGGGGTATTTTTTTAGGTGGCTAAAATACTTTTTTTCTGACGTCCCCATCCACAGCAGTACAATGCTAACGCTAACTGTCTGTGCCAGTGATCCTGGCTGTTTCTCCAAACTAGCAGCACGTCGACTTCAATCTACTGCTGGTAGTACACTGACTAGATAGATAGATAGATAGATAGATACTTTATTTATCCCCTAGGGCCTAAGGGAAATTCATGTAATATATAGACTATAGATAAGAACCTCACATAACCCTATCAAATAAGCTGAAATAAAACTAATCTGAAATCGTCCTATGGTTAGATTACTTATCTGTCTGACCTTCACTTATTTACTTACAAAAATAAATGGATCTCAACAACTTTTGTTTCTTGCCGCAGTATGACATATAGTAATGACAGATTTCTCTTTTTGCAGTGCAGTGACCAGTCAGTGAAAGTGGTGGTTTGCAGGGGGAGAGCTGATGGGACTCCTGATGATGTTGAAGAGGTCAGGCTGAGGCCAGCGATGCACTTGCTGATGAAGTTTGTGCTGATGCTGTAATGATGTCATGACGCCAGAGATGAGTTCAATAATGAAGCTCGTGCTGAAGCTAATAAGGAGTGTGATGATGATGTTGTAGGTGAGCAGCACAAGTACCATCATTGGGAAAATGACAGTAATTTCATACGATGAGGGTTACGCTGGTAAATTTAGGGCAAGACGCAGCACTGCTTATCTGAATATAGTCAATAAAAATGTGACTGTTTAAAAGAGCAAAGACTGAAACACAATGACAAGTCCACTTTACTGGAGAAATTTATTTCAACCGTTTAAACAAATAACTTAAAGTGATTAGGAAGCAGCTGTGAAGAGACTGATGGTGCTGTGAGTCAATATGCACCACTCACTAAATCCATTTCTTTTCAGTCTTTTCTCTTTCTCTCTCTCTCTCTCTCTCTCTCTTTGTCTCTCTCTCACACACACACATAGATAGATAGATATAGATAGATAGATAGAGAGAGAGAGAAAGAAAGAGAGAGAGATCAGATGTAAACATGTTCTGACACTATGATCTATACCTGGAGTTCAACCCAATTAACCTTCAAACGAAGGCTGGAGTGTTAGGAGATCTGTGTGTGTGTGTGTGTGTGTGTGTGTGTGTGTGTGGAGGGAAAAGAAGAACATGAGAGACAGAGAGGAACAAATATATACTCTTTACACCAGCATTAGTGTGTATATGCAGGTTTTTCTTAAACAAGGCTAAACCCAGAGGTGGACCAAGTCCAGCGCTCAAACATACTCTAATACAGGTGAAAGCTGAGTTAGNTCTTAAACAAGGCTAAACCCAGAGGTGGACCAAGTCCAGCACTCCATGACTTGAGTCACAGCACAGATCCTCCTGCTCAAACATACTCTGATACAGGTGAAAGCTGAGTTCAGATTTTTACTTAAAGAACTGCAGCACTTGCTTGTAAAATACTTAAGTATTTAAATACATGTTTATAATGTTAACACATTGTTGTATTTTTCCACATTTACAGATTCAAATGACTGTGAAACAACCTACTGAATGAACTGACTGACTGTAGGACCTGTAGAATACAGATATGCTTCAAAGTCAATGGAAATCACCATAAAAACACAACTGAATAAACAAAAGGAGCCATTGTTGTTTTTGTATTTCTTATGCTTTAGGCAGTGATGAAGTCTGGCCATGGTAAACAGCAAATATTTAAAATGAAAGGAAACTTTCTGTATTTCTAAACCTTCAAACATTGACTTCAGATAGTGCTGTGGTGCTGTGGTGAAGAATCTTCTGCCTCATCTTTATTTAACATCATCATTAGGACACTGACAAGTTCAAACATGACTGACAGTGGAGGAGTTGAAAAGTAAACTCAAGAGAAATGTAGTGGAGTCAAAAATACAACATTTGTCTTTTATGTGTAGTGAAGTTAAAATCTTCTAAAAGATTCTTCTTCTAAAAAAAATACTTTAGTAGAGTACTCAAGCAACGTCGTTACTCTCCACCTGTGGCTAAACCCGCTAAAAAAGATGGTTGACTCCCACTGCCACGAGTTTTGTTTTTCTGCTGTGTCACGTTCGACATCACAAATACGCCAGAAAACAGAACCAGTAAACCAGTGACTTTGTTACAAGAGTTAATTACTCACTCACTCTCACCTCACTATCTTACCAATGTTGCATCTTGCAGTGTTGAAGAACGAAGCCGCTGTTGCGTTTTGTTCCCACAGACTGTGAAAAACTTTTTTACATGCTGAAGTGTGGAACTTCGACGCTTGTCGTTGCGTCGCGGCCCTACGGTGGCCGACAAGAGCAAACGCGCCGCAGCAGCCCAAAACACTTCCAATAGGAGAAACAAGCTGCAAACGATGCAGATTCAAGAACACATAGGAAAATACAAAACAAATACAACAATGGGAACGTGCTGCAAATGAAAAACGTTCTGCAGGAAGACAAAGCAAAGACATGAACAGCAAACACGCTGCAAATACTGAAACGATGCAACAACCAAAAACACACAAACTCACAAAACAAATGCAACGGAAAGAAACGCTGCATATTCAGACAACACAACGGAAGTGCTCCAGGCCTCTTGGGGGAGCTCTAAGTGGAACGCCTTGACCATAAGCTTGAGCTTTGACCCGATGCCAGACCAAAGATACCCCATACAGAAGATAACGCAATCCACACACAATACAACACTAGATACAGAATTAATTTGCGCCTGATTTTGCCGCTCGTTTTTATCTTCTATTCTAATATCTGATCAATCCAGTCCAGGATCATATCAGTCTAATAATACTCTGTTTTCCCTCCAAAAACAGTTACATGATAATAATAGGAATAATATTGTTAAGGAAAGAAAAACAAGTTTTATTTCAATTCAAACTTGCATTTGTTTTGGAGGGTTTGTGTGTTTTTGTTGTTGCATCGTTTCAGTATTTGCAGCGTGTTTGCTGTTCATGTCTTTGCTTCGTCTTCCTGCGGCATGTTTTTCATTTGCAGCACGTTCCTGTTGTTGTATTTGTTTTGTATTTTCCTATGTGTTTTACATCGTTTATGAATTTGCTGCTTGCTTCTCTTATTGGAAGTGTTTTGGGCCTCTGCAGCTCGTTCGCCCACCTGCATTTCACGTTTCATCGCTGCTGATCAGAGCTGGAGCCGATAAATATCCCAGACAACCACAGATTAATTTGACTTGGGAATCAATGCTAATTGTACCTTTTCACATAGAAGACAAAATCCAGATGTCAGTGAGAGTTAGTTTTTTTTTTGTCCAGTGTGAAGGGAAAAAAGAGAGAGTGGGGGGTGCTTAAGAAAAATTGAGGAGAACAATCACACTCAGAGCCAGTCACAGCCAGTGGAAATCCTCTCTGAGAAGCGCTGTAGGGCAAACAGCAGCAGGATTTAAAGCCTGTGTTATTGTAAAGGCCTTTTATAGAAACCATAAACTCTGCTCTGTGATCAGCCTCAGGGAGGGAGAGTTGTCAGTGAAGAAGAGCTCCTCAGAGGGAGGCTGAAGGTCAGGGCTGCAGTGAACTGTGCTGTACTTTACACCTGCTCTTGACACCGATCTGCAGCAGGGTGTCAAATCTCTCCAATCAGGAGGAAACCTTCACAGTTGCAATCAGAGAGGTCTGAAGACTTCTCCTCATGTGGGATGACAACAACAACCTGCTGAGGAAAGGATGGAAGTGGAGGGCTTCAAGGAATCTTTTACTAACTTTAGTGAAACTAGTTGCATGTGGTGTATTAACTACTCCCTACTTGTGTCCTGTCATCACTGGCTGTATGTGTCTGTGTACTATGATTAGTTCAGGGGTTTTCAAAGTGTGACATTCTACCCCCAGAAAATTGACATTGTCCCCATTGACAGTACTGAATCGGCTATGAGAAGCTTCCATTTGCAGTGTACACATGAACGTACGGACACCTATCACTGGATTAGTTTGGTACTGAAGAAAACTTAAAGGTCCCATATTTTACACTTTTCTAAACACATTTAAAAAAAATGCTCTTTTGTTGTTACTGCATGCTTTTGGCACTTGCGTGCATTTCGATTAATTAAAATATATTCACAGAATTTTTTAATCAGTATTTGTCAGTTTGTCAGTGCGAGACTGTCCTCCTGTAAAAACCGAGCCCACGGGTCGTCTGTGCAGCAGGTTATTATGACCCATAGTTACGTTTTGTTGCTAGGCGACATCTAGTGGTCGTAGTAATTATGACAGGAGCAAAGGGAAAAGTGCGGTGATGTAGAATAAAGAGAGACAAAGTCCGCGTCAGAAGGAGGTTGAGGTGGATGGATGAATGTGAAACAGGAAGAACGGTGTTCGATTCCCATGGGAAACTAGCAGTTTATGTCGGTTTATTATGGTAACCATGGCACTATTTCAGGAGACAGTCCAATGGGTCGTATCAGAGGGTTGAAAAAACGACCCATGTGGTTGTTTAGGTTGGAGGACTCGTTGGTCAGTACAGTGTATGTAAATGACTGAAGGTTTTGGGGCTGTATACACAAGGATAAAAGACTTTCAAAAACTTTCCTCTTTCCCTGCTGCTTCTCTCTCCCTCTCCCTCTCTCTCTCTCTCTCTCTCTCTCTCTCTCTCTCTCTTTTACTCAGGTTCTCGTCCTTCAACCCTCCTCTCTTGTTGTCTCACTCATAAGATGGCCCTCACTCGCCCCTCAGTCTCCCTGGCTGCATCTCATCTCCCGACCGTTGAGCTCTGGCTTTGTTCTTGCTCTGGTGTGGTCTGGTTCCCTCCAACCTCTGTTCAATTATTCATCACATGCTGGTTACTGTAAGGCTGCCGACTTCAGTGGGCTACAGTGTCCTCATATGTCTGTTTGTGTGTGTATGTGTGTGTGTGTGTCAGTGTGCACGCTGAATTCATAGTCAGCCTATACATCCAAGTGTTTTTGTTTGGTCTGTGCCTTTAACATGTTGAACCCAGTCAGCCACAGATCAGGGGTTTCAGCATGCGTTTAATGACTCTTCCATTCTCCTAGCTGCAGGTAACAATGCACATGTGGAGCCTCTGAACATATGGTACCCCCATCTGTTCGGTTAACAATAACCTTTGTTAATAACAGTGGAGCTGCAATGCATATTAGCACTCCAGGGCGCATTTATATTATATGATTTCTGTTTTTGGGGACAGAAAATATTATTTCCAAAAACTGTTATACGTTTGAAAATCACACATCCCCACACATCCCTCCTCTCATCAGGAAGTGCAAGTTCCACTTCTACAATGCACCTACGCCTATACCTTCAGCGTAGCTACTACCTATGATGTACCTACACTGTACCTATGGTGTCGATTCAACAAATCATAGAATTATAAATTGGTCTTTCAAGGTTTGGCTCTATGGAGGCAACATCTATCCACCACTTTGGTCCAGACTGAAACATCTCAAGAGCTACTGGATGAATTACCCTGAAATTTTGTACCGTCATTCGTGGTCCTCAGAGGAGGAATCCTACTGAATTTGGTGATTCATTAACTTTTCTTCTAGCACCAATGGGAGGTTGACATTTTTGATTTTTTGTGAACTATCTTGACAACCATTGGATGAATCATCATGAAATTTGGAACAGATATCCATGGTGACATGGTGAGCCCAATTACTTTGATGTCACCCTGAGGTTTCCTCAAATGCCACCACGAGGCTTTGAATGCAAAATAGCAACATTTATTGGATGAATTACCATGAAATTTATTACACACATCCACGTCCTCCTAGGAGTGAATCCTAATAATGTTGGTGATTTCTCAGCTTTTTATTTAGCACCATCATCATACTTTGGTTTAAAACCAAATCTATGGAGAAACGACATTCCCATCAGCCTCAGTTGCACTTGTGTGAGTGCTAATTAGCAATTATTAGCAAGCTAACACACAAAACTAGATATTTGATTAAACAGTTAGTGCAAATATTAGTGTTATTACAGTCAGATTATTGTTCAGTGATCTGGTCCAACACAACAGATTGTATTTTGAACAGATTACAGGAGAATAAAGCAGAATTATCCTCCACCGCCGATATCAAACAGCACAATAATCGTTTGGCTTTGTTAAGTGTAAGAAGCAGGTTACACTACTCTTGTGGGCTATATCAGGAATATTATCATAACTACAACCCACACATACGTTTTAGGAATTTATCATTTTTCTCAGATAGACATTTTCTGACTTTCTGTTGCCACCATGTGGAACTAGTTTAACGGTTAACTATCAAGCAATGTTGGCATGGAATTCATTCCCAAATTTCTTGACATCAGAAAATAGTACAGTATTTTTTTTTTGGGGTTGGAAAAAAGTTATCATCGTATTTGTTTACATTAAGAATAGTATAGAACACTATGACCTTATTGTTTATGAGAATTTTGTTTTCTGAAATGGAAATGGGGAGCTATTTCATCCCACTTATTTATTTTTGATCTTTTAATCTTTCTGTTAATTAGCGGATTGAATTGTGAAAAGTTTTATTTTATAATAGAGCTATTGCATGTATTAGATTAGGTTTTGAGTCGGTGTTGGTTGTTGTGCATCATAGCGGTTGTGTTGCGTGCTGCAAGTCTCATTGTGAGAATGAAGGACATGGATGTGTATTAATGTATCCATTGTCATTGGAGAATTGTTTTTGAATTTAATAGGACCCCAGGAAGAGTAGCCAGTGTTACAATACAGTGGCTAATGGGGATCTAACTAACTAACTTAATAATAAAATAATAAACTAAGATGAGGAACATGGTAAACATTATGTGTGCTAAACATCAGCATGTTGTATGAGCATTGACTACACTCTGACAGAGGTGTGAGCATATATATATATATACTAGTGTATAATAATTGTAATAATGACATCACTCAGTCAATAACTAAGACAATGACACAAGTTGTGTAGAACTAAGGTTTACTGGAAAGAAATGCTTTAAAAACAAAATTATTTCTTACAGGTACCCACAATGTGCAATGCAATCACATTTCTTTGCTAGTAATTCAGTTACAATAATTTGCCACATTGGATTCAAGGTCCATCTATAATGTCTATTCTAAGGAAAAACCCAAAAGCTCATCAAAGCTACCCAGATATATTTGTGACTATTACTAGTATCAAAATCAACAGATACAGTATACAGTAATGTTAATTGCTATTATACCTTTTCATAATAAACAAAATAACATATGGATGATGAACCTGTTTATTTTTGAACCTTAGTGTAACATCTATCACTCCTACAGTCTCTAGCTATTTTAAAATCTAATGCTCAGACTTAGAAGTTGATACAAAGTGAAACAGACATTACATAAACACATTATTTTCCACTCTTCCGAAAATACAATCACAGCCTGACTGGCGGTGTCAGGGTAATGAAAGCAGCATCTATCCATCATCCTCATCAAACTCAATCACACTCCCAACTGAGCCCTGGCAATCTGCACGGAAACCGGCAAGAGCTTGGAGGGTGGGGGGTCCGCGTCCCAACTGTGACACACAGTTTCATTTGGAAAATAACAGGAGAGGGGAGATGTTCAAAGACCAATCTGTTGATTTCTTTAATTACTGTAGGTTCTCATGAAATGGAAATGGCTACCAGGCAGTGAGCCAGCACGACAAATCAAACTCTGTGTGTCGCTTGCTTGGTCAACACACTGGCGCAATGGGTTTACGTTAGGAAACGTATTTATTCTGCCCAAGATGTGGTTGTTGTCTCGAAGTTGCCAGCATCCACAAAAGATTGCCAAGGCTGTCCTTACATGACTCTCTGCAGGGACCCCTGCTTGACTCCTTCAGTGTGAGGAAAAACATTATGTTAGGTTGCGTCTCCTGCTTCCTCCAGTGCCCATACAGTAGAGCTCATTTTTTACCTTAAAACTGCAGCTTATAGTGGAGATTTTTTAGCCTCTTTTAGGTCATTGTTTTGGTTTTTTTCCATCCACCAATAAACCTCATCACCAGCAGCATCAACCCGCTGCTGCCCACCCAAAAAGCTCTGATAAACCCATTGCATGCCACCTGCTCAGCACCTAACGGTAGATAGACTAAGTTGGTGACTTTACCTACTAGCTAATGTGGAGCTAGATGCTAGTTGCCAAAAATACAACTTAAAAGGAATGTGAGTCTGATGGATGTGTAAAGGGACGAGGGCATTCGCTTGAATGGAGACTGGCTGCAATCTGCCATCCCACCAGGGCGGAAAGGCAGAGGGAGAGCCATAAAAGCTTAAAACACCATCCTGATGACTTTATCGAAAGCAAATAGACACTACTAGCTAATATTTTGCAACATGTTTTCTGCTTTACTACTTCAGATTAGTGCTAATTACACAGATAATGTGATGCTATCAAACATTTTACACCCTTTGAGCTCTTGCCTCACGTTACTGGTGCTGGTTTGTGTTTCAGACATGTTAGTGTGTTATCTGATCACAGCCTCGGGGAGACTTAGTTGAGCTTGATGGCAGATAATGGACCTCTGTTTCCTTTGTGATCACAGAACTCATTAGAAATCCTTCAGGCTCGTGTAAAATTTTGAGTGTATCTCAACTTGCTATTAAACCCGGCAGCAGCAGGATTAAATATATTGACTTGAGACACAGGTACAACAGTTGAGCAGGTATGTAATTAGGCTCTGGGGTTTGGACTTTACTTAAACTCATAGCAGAGGAGAAAGCAGAGGAGTCCTCGTGAGCACTTCAGGAGCCAAGCAGCGAGCAGACCCCATTCTGCTGTCAGTCTTCCACGTATTTATCACTTTGTTTCTGTCCATCATCCACAGTGTGGTAAAGCAATAGCCGTTAAAATTCAAAGGTATTACACACTAATAAAATACCTTGAACAATGTGCTCTATCCTTTACATGAAAGAAATTGAAATAACCTAGCGAAATATACACGTACACAGTATATTGCTACAGAGATCTGGAGAGCAGGTGATGTCTAAACAAATACATATCAACATGAAGCAGAATCATGAATGTACAACAGTTACAAAGGTCAGATCCTACCTTTAAGCAAAGAGATAGCTGAGCACACAAGACAAAGGCCATGAGGTTCAACAGTCAGGATACAATGTTTGAAGGAACTTTAAAGTCTTTTGATTTTAACGTGAGTGGACGTAACATTAATTTTGAGGTTGGTGTAAAGACTGTGAACACGCAGTACCATCATCGAGAACGGCACAACTTACTGGCTGCAGGAAATACTCGATAGATTCAACATAATGTAAACTGCCACAGCGCTGACTCCACCAGTATGAAAACAACATTCCCGCACAGATTGTAAAACATTTTGTGCGAGAAGAGCTGAGTTTCACTGACACGAACGATCGGACGGTCAACCGCGACTGAAAAAAGTGTAAAGTATAAGTGTAAGTATAAAGAGTTGTTTATTAAGTATTTCTGAGCGACAGTGAGCATGATATGACTCTGTTGTTGTACTGATGGGATCGCTGCTGTGAAAATATGCAATATGTCGAATTTAGCTTTGCATTAACAGCAAACCTGCCGATAAAACAGCAGCAAGGACCGTTTCTCACTAAAACATGATAAAATACACTGAGAGACATTCAAAACAAAGCCCCGTTCCTAAGATAAGCCTGTTAGAATTTACAGATGAATTAATGGCACAAACCAGGAATAGTTACTTATCAATACAACTCCTGCTTCTCTCGGGTGATGTTAGAATTGAAACCTACAAACTCACCAGTGCCACCAGCCACTGTGGTCTTAGCTGTCTACGGTAATTCCACCAAATTATCACAATTAATTTAGAGAGTGATCTGGTGACACTTGCTACGTTGTGGCACAACAATGAGTTGACAGCAGTGTGTCATGTATGTGCAACGTCTGGGAAACACTGCCTGCCTTGTGTGTGTGTGTGTGTGTGTGTGATGGCTACTTCTCTGCACTGCTGCAGCTCGCACGTGTGTATGCGTGCACACTGCCACAGCTCTGCTATTGCCAGACTCAGTCTTTCTACACAATGTCCGTTAATAATAGAATGTTTGATTCCTTTTCAATATAAATTTTATTAATCTTTTTTTACCCTTATTCAAAAACCCAGAGAGAGAGAGCACACCAGACAAACACTGCCATTCACCTGTTAAACCATTGTCATAATATCTTCATAGCTAACATTAGGTTTCTGATATGATGGCCGCCACTGTCTCCACATACAAATGCTAAAATGGCATATTCAGATACATTCTATAGATAGAAACTAAAAGGTGACACGTTTATGTAATTGTATGCTGCTGGTGTGATGTCAGTATAACTACCAACAGATCTTTCCACTGTCTATTTTTGCGAGTGAAAAAAAGGCGAGACGCCAATATTCTAGATGAGGAGAGACAGTGTGTCCGCTCTAACCTGTTAACGTGGGCGCCAAACTGAAAACCAAGATGTACATAAGCATTTTCATGCATTTCACTAGCACAGACAGAAACTTGAAGGGCACTCAGAGAGCACAGACCTCAGCCAAAGCCAATGTAGAACAACATACAGCAGACTTAAGACAAAAAAAAAAGTCTAACTCATAATAAATGATCAGGATCTGCCCAAAAATTTCCCCAGCTTCAATTTTGTGATTTGATTTCTATCTTTGTGAGGACATTTGAGAGTCTGCAGAAGGAAGTTCCAGAACACACACAAACAGTGAGTTTTATCAAATGATGAACCTGCATATTTGAGGGAGAATATATATAACAAGAGGACATGGCCACCTCAGCGCAAGCTTGAGATGGAGCAATGTACATGCCACTCATCCTGTCTGACACTACACTTATTCAGTACCGACACCGGCGGTTACACTGCTCCAAAACAGTTTTTCGACAACACTCTCCCCAGAAACTTTTACTGTTAAAGTAACTTTATGCAGCAGTTCATTATCTACCATTAGTGTGAGTATTTTATAGCTATACAGTGCAATAGGGTAAGCCCTTCTTTAAAAAAAATAGAATTGCTTTTAATAAATACAAGATAGGCCAATAATGCAACATCAGGCTAATACTGGCCTTTGTTGTAAAATGGGTTATAAGTCTGATATAATGGACGAAAGCATGTAAAACCTTTATTGATGTCTGTCTGGTGAAATTTAAATTTTTTTTTTTTTTTTTTAAACATTTTTTTAGTAAAGATAAAGATGAGTTCATTTGTCATGAAGAGTGTCACTCAACATGTGAAAACTGGTGTATAATACACCATGTGTTACAAATGTTGAAGGTGAGAGATTGAAAGACATTTACCATGCAGGGAGGGTCTAATAGAAAAAGACGATATCCAGTTGCTTTATGGGAAACATGGGATGCAGTGTTGTTGGAGTTTGGCCCAGGGATTAAAAGTCGGAATACTTTGGCCTATGCTGCTTCGTCCCTTTTTTTAATCTCACAAGTCCCTCAACTTTATGGAAGCCTGATACTAAATATCTATGTTTTTTTAATGGTAATACAACACACACATCATTTCAACTCCAAAATCTAAGATGTTCTGACGTTTTAAAATGGATATCAATGCCAGAAATGATTACGGCAAGGACTGTATTTTGAGAGACAGACCTTCATATTGTGATATTCGCTAAAATGAATTTGCTAGAGCACTGTTTGTAAGAGTATATTAACACAACAACAACAATTTGGTGGTGAGGAGAAACAAAAATAACATAGTATAGTATCACCTCTGCCACTCCGTTGCTACTTTGAATGATTCAAGCTAAGTCTTCAATAAGAAATTCTCATTTACTCCAAAAAGTATGAGTAAATCGAGAGTTGAATGAATGAATTATACAGTACAGTATGAGTGTTATCAGTATGTATATGTGTCTATTTCCTACAAAGACACTGCCCATGGTGTGCAGAGTCTGGCGTCATAGTCTCCACCTGCACAAAATGCAGGTAAGCTAGTGACACACGCGCGAAATACAAACACGCTAAAAAGGATCAGCACCCGTGAACCGACAGCTCAAGAAAGAATTGCAAGTGTTGGCTCAGCAGGGTCAAATGTAATGCTAAGAAACATGCATGAATACATCCGTCTGTTCAGCTACGGTTGACCTGAAAGACTATGAAAAGTGTAGAAAAAACCTCCACCCTTCACGCACAAGCTAAGGTATGACATCCCTGACGCTCATGACGTTCCACTGAAGACGGCTCTGTGAGGAGTGTGTGGGCCTTGGATTCTGATCTACAGTATGTTGCGAACAGTAGGCTAAGTACAATTCTTAGTACCAAACAAGGGATTTAACCTGAGTTAATACAACAGTCTGTACAAAATGCTTATACAGTTATTTAAAGTTAAAAAAAAAAAAAAAAGCTGGGTTAAGTCAAGACACCTAACTTTTTTATCAGACTAATTTAATGTCTAGATTTTCACACGATAGCATGGCGAGAGATGCTGGGACGCTCCAGTAAGCACTTGTTTATTTACATATAGGCTCTAATTCCATTGCAAATAACCTCCACACTTGACAAAGAAAAGACTTCCATCCTATAATGCTCCATCTTGAGAGAACAGAAGAGGCAAAGAAAGGCAAAAAAAAAAAACAAATAGATAAACAAGATCTGTCACCTTCTAAACTCTTTCTGTTCTCTGCTGTCACTCTTTCATCTAGCGTCCTCTCTGAACTCAGGAATCTAACTCTACTTAGTGTCGTTTGACACATTTAGGATAGGATGATGAGTCCTTTTGCTTCTCCTCCTTTTTCTTGTCCCTCTCCTTCTCTTTTCTCAGAGAGACAGGTAGAAAGTGAAAAATGGATAAGGGAAGTACACCACTGGCTGAAACTACAGGGCCACCGTGTTGCTTCAGAAGGGACAAACAGACCCAAACTGCGCCGCTGCTCCAGTTCTGCCACAGAGCCGGTCCAGGCGCCCCTAAGGCGCCCTTCAACCAAACGCCCCGTCACCGTACAACAGTAGGCTCAGATATGAGATAACCGGCCGACAAGCCAACAGGAGGTGGGCGACGTCACAACAGGTCGTCGTAGTCCAGCAGCTTCGAGTGCTGGCGGCTTTTCCACAGGCGGAACAGACGGAAGTCAAAGTACATCTCGATCATCTCTTTGCCTGCAGCGAAAAAAAAAACCAAAATGTAAGGACAAAGTTTGTTGAGCAGTTGTGTTGAAGAGCAAAGACTTGCCATTTGGTTGGTCTTGACAGTTTTAGGTACCGCTAGCGGAGTGAGTGAGTGGGCGAGCGAGAGCGCTGATGTATAGTGATTGTGTTTAGTTACTTCAGCCCAGCTGCAAAATCTGACTGTGTACGGCTGGGACAGAAAGAGGCTCTCAGAAAAGAGAAAATGAAATCAACATTTTCTTTATTAATTAACACTATTGCAAAAGTGTTTAATATACACACATATCAGTATTAAAGTATGGACCTTTTTCAAGATACAAGGGTATAAAAATTGTAAATCACTTCTCGCAAGTCATTTTTCTGGTGTTATGTGCAACATTTTTTTTTAGCACAAGATGCTTCATGCTGATGAATTCTAATCTAATACTTTCTATGACCTAGAAAACAATTGCTTCAATCTGCTCAAGGCTATATGTGTGTGCACTTTAGCCAAGTAATCAATATGCAAAATGCAAAGAAAAAACTGGGCAAAAAGATATTGTACAAACATCTCGCCTGCGGCTCTCATCAGATACTGAGGTTTAAGGGCTGAACTCTGCCCTACACTATTAAATTAGTATTTTTTTTTTCCCTCACATCTTTTAACATTCAGTCCAGTCTTATAAATAAAATACAAGAGCTGAATGCTTTCACACAGCACCACAGGTCGAATGTCTGGAAGAAGGATAGAAAGGCGGAGATGAAGCAGAGTGTGGTGGGTCAATACAGGATAGGAAAACCCATAGAGGCAATAATGACATTTTAATAGGAAAATAATTAGCGTGGCATCAATTGATGTCAGGAAAATGACTGATGAGGGATGCGCTGAGAGCTCAGCAGAGTTCACACCTGTATTTGCTCACACTCCCTAATGTGCTTTCTTCTTTGCTGAACAGCTTACTGGCATTGATTAATGCCCGCTATTAACATTCAGTGGGTGTACTGGTGAGGCCGATTGCTCTAAATCAATACAAATACTGTATGCATGTTTTTTTTGTTGTGATGCATGCAGCTCTTTTATGGTACAGGAGGGGTAACCACATGTTTTCTGTGTCAAGACAACAGGAAAACCAACAATATTGCATGTAACTATAGGCAGTGTGTGTGGTGCTCTCACCCTGTGCTGAGAGCTCTAGTGGGGACTTGAATTCGACCGAGGAGGGTCTCATCAGCCTCTTCAGAGTCTGAATAAGCTGCAGGGAAAAGGGCAGAGATAAAGAGAGAGAGAGAGAGAGAGAGTTAGAGTGAGGGAATACTGGATTCCAAATGCCATCAGTTATTTTGAAAGGAAAGCAGACAAACCAGTGACAGAGATATGACCGGATGGAAAGAGCAGGAGGAGCCCCCGCAGCACTTTGATTCTGTTCATGTAGCACCGCAGCTTTAGCGTATGTGAAAAGGTCAATGTGCCACTTACATGGCAATAGCTGAGTATACATGAAAGGCACATATGGTAATGTTTTCTGTTCATAAAGACACATCTGTCAGAGTGGATCTATAGTGCGGCAAAGGCCTGGCAGAGCAGGGTCACATACAGGGAGGTGGTGTAGCATAAAGCCACTAAATCACTGTTATGTTTAAAAGCTGACACAGACCTTTGTTCTAAATTAATTCATGACACAAGTAAAAGCCTGATGGGTCTTAGCGAGAAAATGTGTTTTACAGGACAAAAAGCATAATTTTTAGAATATTATTTAGAATAATATTTAAAGGTCCCATGACCTTTAAATATTGAAATATACCATATGATATATATACATACTGTATGATATATCTAATATATGTTTTCTAAAATGTAAAGATAGTGAGAGCCTTCCCAGAGCTTTGTTTCACAAGGACTGGGCTTCATTAAAAAAAAAAAAAAACCTCACTCAAGCACTGACACTTTGTATAAAGGCAGATGTCCATGTGTTGTTTGATCATAAAGCAGGTTTAGGTTCTATATTAATACTGTGAAAGTATCAAAGTGCTCAGTCCACAGAGAAATGCACACAGCCTGTATTCAGAAACTGAGCCTTAAAACCAGCCGTCAGGACTTCTGGAACTTTGTGATGTCACAACAAAGCAGTCACTGCTCTCAGCCATGCCCCAAGCCCCGCCAACCTGGACCTACCATCCAACCTTGCAGGATTTAGTTTCTCTGAGTGTTTACTTGAAATCTGCTATATTTTTTATTAGGTCACTCAGAAAACAATCAGCCAATCAGAAGAGAGGCTCAGAGCCTCCTCTCTTCTGATTGGCTGTTACTAGAGCTACTAGAGGAAGCCCAAGAGAGGGGATGTAAAACTACATTTTGATGTAGTTTTACATCAAAATATATCTTCTTATGGATCAACACTTCAAATAAAACATGAAAAGTTTAAAATATAAATATAATACATTTCTATCTATAATAAATTTATTAATATAATATTGCTAGCCTTAAAGTAAAGGCTTTTGCTCATTCAGAGGTGTCTGATTTGTAATAGCCTATTTAGACATGTAAAATATTGTGCAACCACCGTGGCTTGTGAGATATTTGACACCTGGAGCTAAGAAGGAGCTGTGATGTCGCTGGAGTCTGACAGTGAATTGAAAAATAATGATCCATGAAAGAAGAAAAGTGGGCTGAGATCTCTTACAGGCGGGAAATGTATTTAACTGTGAAACAGTGATTAACAATCATGTGAGTGCAAAGGATGCTCATCTTCTTTTTTTTTACAGAGAGTTTTCTCATCAGCTTTATTAGTTATTATTTCTGAAGCCTGTTTTCTAATGTCTGACACAGATTGACAAGAGATTATATTGGGGCTCTCTTTCACTCACATACTGGAAGTAAAGTGTTTCGATGGACATTCATAATTGAAATAAGAATAAAAGAATAAAATTGAAAATACAGGGAGTAAAGTTTCAGTCTGAAGTATTAAATTACTATATGATTGTTTTTATCCCCTTTTTTGATGCCACACCCCATGAGGAAAAATCATTTTAGCCATGCTGACTGTAGATTTTGGTCTGTTGGTCGGTCGACCACTTTGGTCCAGACTGAAATGTCTCAACAACTGTTGGATTGATTGTTTTGCACAGACATTCATCTTCCCCTCAGGATCGATTGGTAGGATTGTCATCACTTTGGTGAACGTGTGACTTTTCATCGAGCGCCATCATCAGGTCAGAATTTTAATTTGTCCAATACTTTGAATTAACATCATAATCCAATGGATTGCACCAAGTGTCAAAGTTTGAAACTGTCAGCTCATGAATGAAAATCCACTGTAGATACCGACGTACTTGAAAAAATATGCTGGAAAAAAATCATCAACACAGACTGCACTAACACAGACAAAGGCTGTACTGCCATCTTCCTCACATACAGCGAACTCTGGCTGATCGAGCAAGAAATTGTGCAGATACACAAGGAGCGATGCAGAAGAAGTCCTTCCAAACCTCATCCTCTTTAGACTGTATCCTCATTAAAATGGTGCTGTGGGCCATACAAGATGTACAACAGTCTCTCTTCGTCCATGGTAACTGCTGACTGGGAAACGGAAATGACGTCAGTGTTGATTCAGTGTCGATTTGGACCATTGAAAACAGGTTGGAGGTGGGGCAAGTGCAGATATATCCGCTGACACATGAAGCAGGTTAGGACATGTTCACTGGGAAACACTGACACAATCTGATGTTCTCTCGCTCGCTCATCGCTGTAATACGTTCTGGCACTTCGTAAGAAGCTGGAAGAAGACGTGTTTTTCAGTCTCTGGGCTCATTTAACTTCAGCTTCAGCCTTTACTTGAATCTGACAGTAATCACTTCAGACGTGTGTCATGTTAGAAGTGATACAGAAATGTTAAAATGCCTGACCGTGTAAGATTGTAGTCGTGATGTGACGAGGTGCTTTCGTTTGACGAGTGGAAAACATTAAAAATGTCTTAAAAATATATTTTTTGAGTTAACGTTACCCTCTACTTCATCAGAGTATCAATTGTATTATATGAGCAAACCTGCCCTGCCCTACCACAATGTCGCTGATTGTATCCGAGAGCTCAGCTAGCTGTGTCCCATTTCTGTGGTGACAGTCTACAAAGGATGGATAAGGCTAAAGAGGATTAATCATAGCATCATCACCAGCTCCCATAAACCTCATAGACTCAAACTCATGTCTCATGCTGGGTTTGGGATGCTGACAGAGCTTCTCTTGGCTTGAGGAACCTGTGAAATGCCTTTTCGACATGCTGTGACGTGCTCAGTGTTGAAATGTGGATTTGAAAAATGGCAGCCCCTGAAATGGGACACAGCATGTCTGTGCTCCCCGAGTCGCCAACCTCTCCGTGCGCTCATGTACTTATATGTGCCGTTTGTTTTTTTTGTTCTTGGCAAAGAGTTTTATGACGGAAACACACAAGATGAACGGATGAAATGTGTCCTTCCATCACTTCCTGCAGGTTTCTACTGCACACGTGTGTCTGTGCATCTCGAAGCCCATCACACTTGATGATACTAAGTCTACTGCTTTTGGCAAACACACTTTGACTGCCTCCTCCTCCTCCTCCTCCTCCTCCTCCTCCCTGTCCTGCTTCTCACTCCCTGGGGTCTGGTCCAGTGCCAGCTGGTGTGCCATCACACATGGAGCCTTGCAGCATTTGCAGGTTTCATCTCCGCAACACTCTGCTGTGCATCCATCGCTACACAGAGGAAAGGCTTAGATTTTTGTGTATGCAGTGCTTTTCTTTCTTTAATGAAAATACACAATTTTGCAGACTTCCTCTATAAATAAAATTAAATAATATAATAATTTTATTGTCGGTACAAGAAAGCTAACTAAACAATTACTTTACAATTATAACTAGCTTTAGAATTAGGTAATGTAATTGGTCTTTCACTAAAGACTGTACATTCGGCATGTTGTAATTACAATCATTTAATAAAAGAAATTTCAGTATAAAAGTATAAATCTCTTCATTTGTTGTTTAAAGTTTTGTTTAAAATTTGGATGAAAATTTAGATGAAAATGCATGGGCATAGTGTATATGCAATGGAATAAAAAAATGTCTCAAAATATATTTTCCCATATTCAAGCAAAAAAGACTTTCACTAAATCAGTGTTAGATATGGAGGTAAATTTTAGTCCATGTTATGACTAATCTTTTCATAGATAAGAAAATGTAGAATAAGGAATAAAGGATAAGTTATCTCCAGAGAGGATGTTTGGGTATTTTTCTGAAGGTTTTTGGGGATTTTTTGTTACATATTTTGAACATTTTCAATTGAGGACATTGATGGGAAGATTTTGTTCTGGGGTCCAATTTTACAATTTACTTCTTCCAAATGTGTTCTTGTTCCTTCATTTTTTTTTGAGTTCTACATTTTGAGAGATTGATTGATGGATTGATTAACTGATTGGTATTACTCTCATAGTATCTGTGTGTTAAAGGTGAAGCTTGAGCCAGCAGCCAGTTAGCTTAGCTTAGCTTAGCACAAAGAGTGGAAACTGAGCTAGTTGTGAGCTAACAAAAAACACCAACCAGCACCTTTAAATGTTGCTAACTGAAATGTTTTTATCTTGGTTGTTTAACCCATAAAACCAAAGTGCAACAACATCATATTGTGTCTTTATGTGGGGTTATGTCCCGTGCCCCATGTTTTTTGGCAGGTCCAGTTCTGTTCATTACTGTAAATGAACTTACATTATAATAATATTACAGCAGTAGATGTGGACCAGCCAGGTCTGTTGATAGCAGTGGTGGTACTGAACGAGAGGGGCACTGAGTAGAACTGGAACTCAGTCGAAAGGTGAAAGGCGACGCAACCCGCCTGAGACTTTCTGTGCCGCTAATGCAACCTGCTCTGGAAGCTCAGCGTCGACATTTCCCGGTGGCTTTAAAGTGACAGGCCATCAACAGAGCACGACTTCTCAAGGATGAGGTCAGTGACACAAATGCTAATGCAGGGAAGCTTTTAGCAAGTATTAATGTTTTACTAGAGCTGTCGATCTGATTTATGTTGGATTCTGTTTGTAAACACACCATTCAGAGGTGGCTCCTCCTCCCCAGCTCCACGAGAGAGAGAGAGAGAGAGAGAGAGAGAGCACTGGTGGTTGAGCGAGCTAGAGAGTGAATGAAGAGAGACAGAGACAGCGATTTAACCTGGTCACTACGTTTTAATAGACTCCTGCCCTCACACCCTGCGCACTGTTATTGGCTGGAGCTGAGAACCCTCTGACCAAAGGCTGCAGCACAGAAACATCCCCTACAGCGACTAATTGGTGTTAACTAGATATTTCTATTCAATCATATTAATCCATAACTGCTCCTGTGCCCACGGGTCATCTCTCCAGCAGCACACCTGCAACACAGTGTTAATAGTGCTGAAGCCTAAAGCTAGCAGCACCATACGGCCTCACAAGCACGGGCGAAGGTGAGGTTGGTCGGAAAGTAATAGGAAGAAAGAGGGAAAACAATAATTCAGGCCAGGGAACGTGACTCCATCCCTGCGCTCTCTCTCTCTCTCTCTCTTCTCTCTCTCTCTCTCTCTCTCTCTCTCATGTGACTGTTTTCTGAACTCATATTTTCCGATCTCTCATCAGCTACGGATAATCATTATTATTATTGATGGCCATCATCAAAGGTAGGTAGGTAAAGACAGGGCTGGCAGTAGCAGCGCTGCAGCAGTAATGGTGTGGACACACACCGCAGACGCAGCAGTTCAGCCAGGTAGCCTCATACGCAGGTGAGGTGACGAAGAGGTTATCGACTCATTCCTGCTTGGTGCATTATCACTGGTTTAAGCTGACTGTTGATGGTGCGGGCCAAAACGACCATCAGGTCACCGGGAAATGTCCCGGGATGACAAATGACAGCCACAGTGGGGTTTGACAGAATAAGTCACCACATGCTGTAAACCAGCATGTAGAGTTCATGATGACTGGTACTGTTGGATCTTGGCATTATTTGGAACTATTATTATTATTATTTGAAACTGGGTTGGATTGGTTCAAGACAAGTTCAGCTTGTGGGGAAAAAAAAGGACAGTTGAGTGTGTTGTTTAAAACACAGACAAACGCTATGAATTGTAAAAAAAAAAAAAAGAAATTTGACTGGTGAGAGTATTATTTTGTATTTTATAGTTATGGTGCAGGATGAGTTTTGCAGGGTTGAATGGTTGATAGCAGGAGCTGTAGGGAGTGATGCTGGGTGGAGTGGAGCATCATCTGAAGGTAGATCAGTCAGTCAGTCTATTAATAGTGGCTTTCCAGCTGAGCCTGCAGGAGCGCACACAGGCAGCAGCAGGGGTAAAAATTGTTAAATGCAGCGAATAAGCCCTTCCCTATTCATATCCCTCCTCGTTTTACCTCTACTGAATCACTGTGGAGAAGATGCCAAATGTCACGGTGACTGTCACGGTGCACTGCAACACACCCGAGCCCAGGGTGACTGAATTCCATCACATCATTTTATGTGAATATGTCCTAATATGTGTAATGCACAATGTGTGTGTGTGTGTGTGTGTGTGTGTGTGTGTGTGTGTAGCTAGAAAGCACAGGTCAAAGCCTCCCTGGTTGTATTAAATCAGTCTGATAGCAGGTTAACGTTTTCCTGTGACGTGTAAATCTCCACCATAGTTGGAGGTTGTTCGTATTGTTTCCATTCTATACACTTTGCAGAGCCGAGCCTGATACCACACACACACACACACACACACACACACACACACACACACACACACACACACACACACACACATATATATACTTTGTGAATATCTTGCCACCATGGTCACACAGATCTACAGTGGGAGAGTTGCACAATAGCAAAATAACAACGATTGTTGTAAATGTGCTTCAAGCAGCATTTTGAAACACTCACGTATCACTGTCAAATTAATTCAAACACCTGGTTGTAATTACCACAAACAAATAAGAGCAAGGTGGAGATTAATGCAGGGCCAGTTAACAGAGTTGTTAATGTCTGTAATTTTACTCATGTCCTCACCCTCAACGTGGGGGTGTGCTTGTAATAATGTCAGCACTAAAAACAGTGAAACGTTTAATGGTAATGGTTGTGAAAAAACATTTCTACCCTGTATATTATTATTATGATCATTATTATTATTATTTTACCAGGATTTACCAGGAGCAAAACATGGATCACACACACACACACACACACCCACACACACACACACATACAGTATATACTGTGTGTATATATATAGATATATATCTATATATATATAGATATAGTGGAGAGAATGATGTTCCTGAGGTTTGAATTGCATCAAAGCAATCGAGAAAAACTGTAACATCGAGGACAGGTTAGCTGGGCAGCGTGTCCCGGTTTTGGTTTCTTTAATGAAGTCTGACCGTTATCAGAACATCATTGTGTGTAAAATGTGCAGGAAAACCAAACAGCGTCCCGACCAAGAGCGGGAACACAACAAACTTCTTTTATCACCTTAGCTGTTTCAACCCTTTTGATTATGCAACACACTGTGTGACAAAACAGTACAAGGATACAACCCGTATAGTTTCATTTCTCATTCTGGCATCTAATACAGTGTTTCTTGTTCTCAATGTGGAACATCCCACTCCTGCGGTACAGATAGATAACGTACTCAACAGTACGGACATTTGACGGGAGAGAAAATTGTAACAGCCTCATATTTATTCAGGAAGGTGCCACAATCTATTTTTCCAATGAGTTCTCATTTGATCACATTCAAGCTTCACCACTGACTCTTTGTGTGTATGGCTTAGTGAGAGCAGTATTGCAAGTCATGCACAGCAAGCTGCATGCACATAACAACTGCATTTAAACAATGGGATGTGTTCAGTTTATCACTGATTTAATCAGTATTGTCATGTTGATCCGATTGTAAACTAGGCAATAATATAATTGAATGCACAACTGTGTACAACTCGATCTGCAGTTTAATCAATTAGTTTAACATTGATTTAGTTTGAAAAAATCAGTACTTAATTCAATGTTAAGTCAACGTTGACACAAGTCAGATGTGGAAACAACGCTGCAATATCAACGTTGTGATTCAACCTTGATTTATGACGTCGTCTCACCCGCTGAAACGCCAAGTGGGACATTTTCATTAAGAAAATGACTTTCTCTGTTGTTCATGTCACACTGTGCAGGCTGTAATTATAAGCAGCCAAGTGGCAAAACTCCTTCATCAGCCTCCTGGTTTTAAGGCACAGTGTGAGGAAGTTCTGACTCAGCTGACCGGTTCAACCCTGACACTGCCATCTGAATAAAATCCCGTATTTACAATAATACTGACACCACTTACTTAGACCTACATGGAGCAGCGTAATCATTGTTGTTACTCGTTGCTAGGCTTGGGATTCAATATTATTTTCTCTAACTGAATCATTTTGTTATTAGGTTGAGCTTTGAACATTTGCAAATTACTGAAGTTATAAATTACTAAAAGTCAAACAATCAATTTCTATCTTCTGTCGCCTTTTGTTGGCAGGAGAGGAACAAACAGTTTTGAGTGGCAGCTTAATGAATAAATGAAGCTCTACAGCCTGTAGATAACCTGAAAATATGATGAGCAGCAGATGATATGATATATGATATGATGTCACATGATGAGATGAAATAACATAACATGATATGACATAAAATTATATATGATATGAGACATGGCATGACATGATATGATAGTACATGATGATATATGATATGACGTGATATGAGAAATGACATGACATGATATGATATGACATGATATGGTATGATATATAATATGATATGATATTATATGATATGACATGATATGCTAGTACATGATATGATATATGATATGAGAAATGACATGACATAACATGATATGATATATGATATGGTATGATATATAATATGATTATATGATATATGACATGAAATACCATGATATACAGTAAATTACGATATGAGATATGACATGACATGATATGATATATTTATGACATATGTATGATATATGATACAATGAAAAATATTTTGAAATCAGGTTGTCTCTACTAACACGCTGTTTATTCAATGTGGTGGAAATCCGGATTCAGAGCCATTAAGCTGAAAATCTTAAAATATTGATATTAACAGCATAAAAGTTTAACTGGGACATTCCTGCTACTAACACTAATGTGTTGTAATCTGTGATATCGTTTTACTACAAATGATTCTCTGCTATATCTTGTACTACAAAAACACTGATCATTCAGTGGTGTTTGTGGCTAACAAATGATTTGTCACTGCACATAAAAAGAAAACCAGAGGGTTTTTGGAGACTTAAACAAAAAGAAAAGTTGAAATGTTGCTTGGCTGTGGTGGTGTATTAGTAAAAAACCAAATGTAGATGGAAACAGATTTAATTAATAAATCATGTGAATCATCTGACTTGTGTTTCACTCAAACCTCCATCACAGCAGACGAAAACATCAGATCTGTGTGGAGCGATAAGGAGAACATAACCTTTCCTGATTTCATACATGAAACAAACATACATGTCATGTTTCCAGCATGTTTTCTACGCGCTTTTCACAGTGTGGGGATTGATTGGAGATCTTTTACTGACATCATCTCATTGCATCCTCTTCTTCTTCAGTGGTTTAATGGAACCTGACTGGAGCATCACAGCCGGCCGTGTACACATTAATCCACATTTTCTCTTGCTAAATTTCTGGAAATTTGGTTTAAATTTGTGCTACATTTAGATGTTTTCATATTTCATGCCTCCGCACTGGCGACAGCCAGAGCCAGAGGCGTATTGTTTTTGAGTTGTCTGTCCGTCTGTACGTATGAACTCGTGGACACGATATCTCAGTAACGCCTCGACAGAACTTCTTCAAATTGGGCCAAAGGTCAAAATGTGGTTTTGGCCTCGTGGACGCGATATCTCCACAGCAACGCCTTGAGGGAATTTCTTCAAATTTGGTACAAACGACCTCACAAAACACTTTTTAGCCATAACCCGAGACCTCACACAGCAATTATGACAAAATTTCACACAAATGGTTCACATTTTATTTGACTCTGGATAAACTGATGTAATCTGAAACTGTGAGGCGGAAATTCTAGTTTTGCAGATTATGGCATATTTGTTGTGTTGTTCCTTATTCTATTGCATTTGTTTTGAAACCAAATTTTCCATGCACCGTTGGCAGAGCTTTGACTTCTCAACCACCATAAACAGAGCAGATGTTTCCGGTAGATGCATCATAATAAATTATTCATTGTATCGCAGAGGCTGCCAGTCTCCTCACTGATGCTTATTTTTGCTAACTATTAAAAAAGAATTAGGATAAAAATAATTCTATATTTGTCTTATTAGATGTGGCAACATTAAACATCTGTTTTGTGGCTTTTCTCACCATTGTGTCTTCACAATGCTTCCTGCTTCACACTATTCAAGCACCGTATTTCTCACCATCAAGGTCAAGAGGTGCACAAGAATTCAAGATGCCTTAAATGCTCTTTACCCGCCTCTGATATCCTGGGATTATTATTCATTCCTAATTCAGACTTCTTTATGAAGAGGACAGGAAAAGCTCTACTGTACTGAAAGTGCAGAAGAGTGAAGGCAGCAGTGGTACAGTGGTTCTAGATGGGGCTGCACGAGGAAATATGAATATTTTAGCGTGTTTGCATGTACGTATGTTTTATGTGAGTGTGTCTGCATATAGCAAGTCTCTGTTGGGTCGGAAAGGTCGTGGCAGGAGTACTGGAGGAGGTATGTGTTTGTGGGTGTATGTGTGTGTGTGTGTGTGTGTGTGTGTGTGTGTAAGTGCAGCAAGGGTGAGTGGGTGTAGCTTAATTAAATGGGTGTCTCATCAGTCTATTTTCCTGTCATTCAAAAGTGGTGTGTGTGTGTGTGTGTCCTCTTTGTCATTGCCCCCCCCCCCGTGCTGTGTGGCAGCCTGACAGCAGGATCGGAGCTGCAGCCAGGCAGCAGAAGGTGCTGGTGAGGTCAGAATTCAAACACTTGACTCTAAGAATCACTTTCCTTTACATTATTGTATCTTCTACGTGCAAAACTGCTCCCCCTGTCGTTATACGTTTATGCAAAAAGTGCTCACATCATTACACTCTGCACAGCTCTGCCGTGTCGAGGGACAACACCAACAGACTGTCTCAATGATTTATCTGCAACATGCTAACAACAGCATATGGCTTTGCGTGTCTCCGCGCATATGAAGACATTTCAAGTCAACCTTCACACTAACTAGCAGTTACTCTGGGAGTCTTATTTGCTCTTCATGAATCAGAAGAAAAAAGACAACTACCTTTTCTCCATTAGCGCTGCCCAACACGTAGCAGCCCATGATGTGGATGAGGTT
Organism: Seriola dumerili; assembly: GCF_002260705.1. Taxonomy (NCBI): domain Eukaryota; kingdom Metazoa; phylum Chordata; class Actinopteri; order Carangiformes; family Carangidae; genus Seriola; species Seriola dumerili. The sequence continues at coordinate 12,065,831 of NW_019174272.1, read as the reverse complement.
GGGCTCTGGGTTCAGCTTACTCATCAGCCTGCTGAGCCGCCGCCAGAACCTGGCCACACCGGAGAGGCGCGGGGGAAATGAGAGAAGTGAGTTAGTAAGGTGGTTAAGGTCAAAACTGAGTGAATGAGTAACTGCATGAGGGTCACGATTATAAACGCAATTTGGAGGCACCTTATGGTTGGAGATTTTCACGGTAGGATTTTATGCCGACTGCCATTATTTAACTGAATTATTTGTGTTTGTTAAATTGCTGAAGGTTTTAATGGAGCACAGCTGACGGGACCGTCAGTCTTTGTACTGTATGTGTAGCATAATTATCCAAACCCACACTAGATACAAGCATGCTATGAATTCAGGATTGAACAATCTGCTGAAATGACTTTGTTCTCTCTCTGTCATTATCATAGTCACAAAGAACATATGCCGCATTTTTCCATAAACATTGACTTTCTGTGGTTGAACCCTGAACAAATACACACAGATTATTGGTTACAGCTACAAAAATGAAGCAGGTCTTACTGGATCATGTCTTCTTCCTTCTCCACCTTGGCAAATGTGGCCACTTTATTCTTCAGCAGATATAAATGTCCTGGACCTCCCTGTGGAAAGGTGTTTGTGTTAAGATAGATTCAGGTATAAAAGTATAAAAGTCACTTCATTCTTTCTGATGTTGTAGAACTGAAGTAATATTTTATCTATATCTATAATTATATATTATCTATAAAATGTCAGTTCACCACTGGGCCTTCAGCCACCACACAATGATGACAAAATATTTAGCTCCAGTTTCTGATAAAAACCTGAGGAGAAACAGCTGCTCCATTATCTTAAAGTAAAGAAAACGTGTCGAGCATAACAACTCAGTACATCTTACAATGAAGTGGTTTATTTAACCAATTTCAATTCCATGTGCATAAAAATAGCAGGTGTAAATGTGATATTGGATATTGATTATGCCTAATATAATTCATCAAGGCAGCAGGAGGTGTGTTACATTATTCAACAGGACTGCAAATGAGAGCAGAACGCAGGTGGGAGACACTATCAACAAGAAAAAAAAAAAAAAAAAAATGGAGTTCACTAGTTCACTGACTGTACCACATCAATTCAGACCTGCAATACTCCTTTTATATCCCTGTAGTAACTTAGAACAGATGCATCTGTGTAAACTGTCCTGAGTCTCTCTGTATACTGGGAAGTGTTGGCAGAGTATTTATAAGACACCCACAACGGGCCAGTTGGTCCAGTCCTCATTTTACTCATAGATGAGTCTGATGTTAGTCAAACTGCTTCACAAAAATAAAAAGACTGACTCATTTCAAGTTAAAATCATTAGATATCTTATCACCAGGCTAACTCAGTCCTAAGACAAATGTTACCACGGTAACAATCAATGACACCTGCGCTGACCACCAGTACTCAACAACAAAAAAACAGGAAAACATGGCTCATAATTTGTGGTTTGATAACATTGTTATGGAGAGAGCAACGGGAAGGGAAGGAGTTTTAGAGGTCCAGGCAATTTTTTTCCAAATCAGATTTTTCTTTTTATGGTTTCACTCTTTGCTGAATTTATAAAGTAAAATGTCCTTGAAACTGTTGAATTCTTTCTAAAGACAAACACTTTCTGGGGTAAACGGAGCTGAGCGGTTGGATACAGCTCCTCTGTGGGACTTTTTTTTTATTTTGAAAAAAAGTCTTAATTTACCCAGAAATCCCTGCACCACACTCTGGCTTAAGACAGTCAAGAACTAGACGGAAGTATTGAATTTTTTAAATGTAAACTCAAAACGTTCCTCTTCAGCCTGGCTTTTAATCAAATATGGTTTTTAGTCATTAGTCACTTTATTCAACTTATTTTATTGTAATTATGTACTATTTTATCTCTCTTTTATTATTCATTTTATTATGTTTGTTTTTGTTTTCTACTGAAATTAGAGCTTTGTAAATCTATTTTATTGTATCTCACTGTCAGCTTTTGTCCTTTTCTTTTTAGCTTATCAGTGGTCTGTGAAGCTCTTTGAACTGTACTAACCTGTGTGACAAGTGCTATTCAAATTAAGTTTGATTGATTGATTACTTGATTGATTGACTGACTGACTGATTGATTGACTGCTATTTGTTATATAAGACAGTCAAATTCTATCTTTGTGAAACCAGACCCGGGATCAAACCTAGCTCAGGCCACTTCACTGTTATGATACTGTATACTATCATATTGCATATATGTCAGTGTTTGTGAGGCAGAAAAAAAAAAAAATTATCCTATGTAACTTATTTCAGTTTGTCCTTCAAGCCATGATGACTAGTTAGACAGTACTAACCTGACTTATTTTAACCCAACACTAATTTAAAGGAAACCATGACCTAATAATGATGTCACACTATTTCTCAGATCTGTCTCTGCTTTCACTCACCTGACAGAAAATGAGCATGTTCCAGATTTTACAGCCTTTCCTGTAAGCAGTCAACTTTTTCTCTATCTCATCTGGAGGGAGGGAGAGAGAGAAGGAGAGAGAGGGAGAGAGGGAGAGAGAAGGAGAGAGAGAGGTGTCACTTTTCCCACTCAGCCAAAATGGTGAGACACATAAACTGGCTGTCTCTTGAGACACACACACACACACACACACACACGCACACGCACACACACTCGTGAGTAGATAAACAATGAGTCATCTCTGCTCGCCAACAAGCTCAAACGTATTCCACCCTGGTCTTTTTCCACATTTTCACTGGGAGAGTAATTTTCACTTGAGAATTAACGTTTTAAAAAAAAACAAAAAACACATGTCGCACTCACCGAGGATGTCATCAAACGTGGCGCGTTCATGGTCCTTCAAATGCAAAATTAAAACAGAATTATTATTTAATGAAATCCTGCTGAGCAGAAAAGGATTCAAAAGGGAAACAACCCGCTCATTTTCTATAAAGAACATTAGTTCATTTACAGCCATTAACAGAATCACATTTCATTTAGACATTAGTGCTGATCATACAACCTGCTAGACGTACAACAAAAGAACAAGGAATTTACATTTCTATCCCCTAGACTGGTTGGTTCCCAACATCTGGCTCGGAACCCTTCCAAAGGGTCGCAAGGTGAAGTAAGGAGAGGTCAGGTGATTAACCCATTTATACCGGATGCTGCGCAGCGCAACATCGCCCCTCCCGCCGGTTGCTGCGTAGCGCAGCATTGTTGATTCCTCGTCATTTTCATGACACATGCAGCATATAAATATGTAAAATATGTATAAATATATCAAGAAAATGATGAGGAATCAACAACGCTGCGCTACGCAGCAACCGGCGGGAGGGGCAATGTTGCGCTGCGCAGCATCCGGTGTGAATGGGTTAACAGGGTAGGTTGAGAACATCTTTTTTTTCCCCCTCAGACTAGATTAAAACTTTACTTTTTGAGAATTACAGGACAATTTCACATTTTCAGGAGCAAGTACTTGTCCGACTCCCTCTAAAACGAGTCTAATTCTCAGTTGTACTGAAGTTGACAAAGTACAGCTGAGAAAAAAAAAGACATTCTTGATTTTTTTTTAAAGCTTGGGGATGACTTGCAGTTTCATACATCAAACATGTTTTTGTGACTTCATGTGGAAGAACAAAAGACCTGCACTTCCTGCAAAGCTGTCATCATGCATAATACAGGCTCTCCCACACAGCTGTGGACTCTTACCAGATGCTTTAACTGAGTAGAACATGAACATCCACTTTAATAACCATTCTCAGTGCAGATAAAAAAAAGAGGCCAACACACACATCAGTGTGTGAGTCTTTGTTCAGTCTGTTCCTCTTGTAATGTAATATATCAACACATATTGAATTTCCATATATGACATATATGTACAAATTAAATAAAAACGTGTAAAAATTTGGTATTAAACCTATTTGTGTTTATTTGAAACTAATGAACGGCTGAATAAACGGATACAGCACAAAGTGTCATAAACTGAATACAATGGTGGTGTAAAGCTGCTGATAGCTGATACTCACATAAAGAATGGGGATGATGGAGGGGTCATCCCTGCGGATGATGTTGGGAACATATTCAGCCTTTGGGACCTTGGAGGAGATCAGCTGTGGAAAACAGGAAACAAAGACATCTCAGCGCAGGTAAGAAAAACTTGATGAATATATTTTGTACAGCACTTGACTCAGGCAATTTGAAAGATGATTACCAGGACCCTCACCATGACTTTTGGTGGGATGAAGTCCTCTCCTTCACAGGCTGCTCTCTCCAACTCCCTCTCCTCCTCCCACTCAGCATCCTCATCCAGCCCTTCATCTAGAGTCCCTGACGAGGTCTGAAGCTCACCACCTGGCTCAAACACACACACACACATACACACGCACAGGAACAAAAGGGCGAGATGAAAGGATAACACACAAATGCGATTAGAGAAGGTGCTCCATTTAAGAGTGCTGCACCTGTTATTTTATTTTTCCAGCACAGAGGGAGGAGCAGAGCAGTTAAAATCAGACCACACAATAACACCCTCCTGATGCGCTCAGCCAGATGCAGACGGCTACGACACAAAGCAACAGGCAGAGGGACAACAGGTTGAAAGATGTGGACGGCTGTGTGGATGGATGGCAACAGCCATGTACAAGTACAAAGAGGAGGAGTGCAAACACACACACACACACACACACACACACACACACACACAGGCAGAGTGGAGCTGTAGGCCACACACACTGTAAACAGATACACTTTAGTCACTCAGTGACTACAATGGGAGCGGATGTGCGTGTCAGTCTGTCTGTTACTGTATCCTTGTGTGTGTGCTTGTTTTGATGTGAGTGTACCCATATGTTTGGTTGCGTGTGCGTACTTGCATGCATGTGTCTGTACAGCACCTAGTTGTATATTCTCCCAATTGCAAAAGACTATGTATGTTTCCATATGTATTTCTTTATGCGTCTGCGCCGCAGGCATATTGTTTTCAGGTTGTCCGTCCCATTCCTGTAGACACATTTCTCAGTAACGCCATGATGCAACCTCTTCAAATTTGGCACAAACATTCACCTGGACTCAGTGATGAACTGATTTGATTTTGATGGCTAAAGGTCAAAGTTCAAAGGTAACGGCGACCTCACAAAACATGATTTTGGCCATGTGAACGCAATAGCTCGAGAACTCCTCAAAGGAATCCCATTAAATTTGGTACAAATGTTCAGTTGGATTCACGGATGAACTGATTAGATTTTGGTGGTCAAAGGTCAAAGGTCAGTGTGACCTCACAAAACACTTTTTAGCCATTACTTAAGACTTCACACAGCAATTATGACAAAATTTCACACAAATGGTTAATTTCAAGGCGGCAATCGTATTTTTTTTTTTAGTGTGTAAGCAAAACTGCACTGCATCTATAGTAATGTCTGCTTATGTGTTTAAGAGAAGAGTCTGCAGAGAAAACTGTGTGTGTGTGTGTGTGTGTGTGTGTGTGTGTGTGTGTGTGCACCGTGTAGAGTAATTGTCTGTGTCTTTGTTCATGTCTGTGAGTGATGGAGATTGTGTCCACTCACTGTCTCTGGAGTCATGCAGTGAGTCAGGCTTGACAGGGGTGGGGTCACTCCACGAGCGGCTGAAGCTCTTGGCTCGACGTTCGGCAAAGGCTGATGGAGTTAGGGGGGGAAAAGAGTCACTCACATGCACGCGCACACATACACACACACACACACTCTCCAAAGCATAATTGACCTCACAAGTCAAGTGTTCGGTCTTGCTGAGCCAGTGTTTGTGAAGAAGATAAACACAAAAGTGATTTTAATGTCCCTGTCACTGTACATAACTGACCTTACTGTTTTATGTTAACATATGGCTAAGTGGTATTTAAATTACTTTAATTGATTGATTGAAATTTTATTGTGTTAAAATGATATTTTCATCATTGTATTGTCTAATTTATTGATTCCAATCAAACTCTAGTGACAATTTAACAAAATGTATTAAAGGGCAACTCCTTCCTGCTTTTTCAGATACATTTCTGGCTGAATACTCAGCTAAATCAAATTAAAAAAGTAAATAATTTGGCAGAAAATAATAAGTTTCCAAAGCTCAAGGTGATGTCTTCAGTCCACATAAGACAAAGATGAGCAGCAAAATCTTGTAGTTGAATTTGGAATCTGCAAATATTTGGCATTTTTACTTGAAAAGTTACTTAAACTGTTTAATTGATCACTAAAAATAACTTATAACTTCTGACAGAACATTCAGAACAGCAAATTTGTTTTTATTATTTTTATCATATGGTACGGTAGATATCAATATATCTCAATATATACAGAGACATAGCATTCTTACTAATATCGAGGTATCTGTTTGTAGAAAAGCTCCAGCCAATGGTACAAATAGGTGTTTCATCTCAGTCTGGGTTAATATCACAATGGTTTCCAAAGACTATAACTGGTCAGGCTATCTGTATATGTTTCCTGTCCTATTCCTGCAAGATGGGGTTGAATTCAGAACTATTTGCATATTTTCTTGTCTAGGCTTCTAAACTCCCTCCTTCACCCAGTCATTTGAGTGTCAGGATATGATGAATTTTCATTTTGAATATAGAGGGACTGTCAGTCAAACTTGGAAAATGGTGGTACCAAAAAAAAACTTAACTCAAAATGAACTCAGAGGTGTCACAGATACAGCAAATACACTGATGCATGGAAGTGCTCAGTCGATCAGTCATAAATTACAGCACGCAACTTTCCTGGATATGATCTATATGATAAATTCTTTTTATAAAGCAAATGTGAGTGAGTGCACAGTCACAGTAACACACGACCACTAACATACTGTACACATACACCAGTCGAAACGAGGAGTTTGAGGAATACGGTTTCATGAACATACTGTAGCAAAATATTCCCATGCACATGCACAGTACTCCATGCATAAAGCATGAAGAAGTTCTGATACACCTCAGTTCCGATGTTATGATGATACACGCTTTAGAGCATGGATGCATGACAACGTAGTGACATCAGAACACATACAGTACATGCATAAAGAGTAAACTGAAGGACTTACTCTGGGCCTTCATCCTGCGGCTGCCCACCATCCGAAGGTGTTTCCGGAAATTTCTTCCATTTTAGGGAAAGAGAAGGAGGAAGACAGAGATATCAGGACGTAGGGACGGAACCAGAGAATGAAAGAATGTCTCAAACCAACAGACACGAGTGAATACAAATCACAGACAGAGGACAAATCTGAATCCCAACCACAGATGTCAGGCAGTTCATTACATAATGAAAGGATTACTTCAACTGTTTTGGGAGTTTTGGCCACCGGTCAACATCTTCAACAAGTGACCAGATGTGATGAGAAGACTGGTACCAAAATGACCTCTGAGGCTTCAGTGGAAGCTCTGCACTGTGCACATCAAGCCCCCAGGAACTGAGCTTTGCTATGAAGCGATTTGGTTTTAGTGGCTGCACAGAGTATTGCAACTTCTATGTCAATTGTGTGATGCACACTGACCCAAAAAGCATGTTTCCCATGCACAAACATTGTGCTGACCCCTGTTTGCACTGAAAAGATGCTAAAGTAATTATTTGTGCTGCTGAATTTGTAGAACCTCTGCAATAGCAAACTGGCCTCATATCAAGACCAGAGATATTCACGCAACTTGCAAATGCAGCTGCAAATGCACGTTTGATAGAAAAACACTGAGTCTGAAATGTGACAAACCACTGCTACCAACATTAGCATTATAGCTAAGGTTGGCTGTTTAGTACAGCGCCACTGGGATTTTCAGGATGGTTAACACTTCGCTGCGCAGGACCCTTGTTTTTCTGCTGTAAAGTGAATTCGCCATCCGATGTGAAGGCTAATAACCAACTCTAATAAGCATGCTCTATGGGCCCAAGAACACAGAAGCATAAAGGAAGTGTGAAGAAGCCCATGAAGCTTTTTTTTTTTTGCATAATGCGCCCAGTGACTATTGGAATGAATGGAGCGCCTCTGAATGTGGTATCCAGGTCAACTTAAAACAGCCCTGGTGCACATGCTAATGGTTGGCATACACTATGTTACAGATTAACTTGCAAGCCTCAGTTTGTACCTCTCATTTATCAACAAAACCATCAATGATTCTGAAAAAGGAGTGCTTGGTAATACTTTAACCATTTGAATAAGACAAATATTTCAGCTGCTACATTATAACAAAGATTTTTTTTAACATTCCCCAACAGCAGCTGTATTACATTCAAACAATGATGGTAGCCAAAACTTATGGATGCCCTTGTGTAATTGCGAACATTTATTATCATCTACATGGATGTACTATATTATTTTATACATAAAATAATATAATGTAAAATACCATTTTTTTTATACATAAAATAATATAATGTAAAATTACATTTTATATGTAATTGGAAGACGGTCAGATGCTCAGCTCTTTGACTTTAATATAATGTTAATACACAAGATGCACTGACCTGTACTGACTGGAGTTAGCATCTTCCCAGCTAACTAGTGTGGTGTTAGCTTGCCTGCCACAGTAGTAGCCCTGTGAGATAACTAATTGCTATAATTTTTTGAGTCATGCCTGATAATTGCTACACAGTGCATGCTAATGTCTTAGCATTCAAAGAGGACACAATTATCTCTCTGACAGTAAAGTGGTTTTGGCATCAGTTGTTGTTTTAGACACCGGCCCAAACTCCCCAAGAATCCAGTGTATTGCTTTAAATGATGAGTGTTTGAAGTTACTCAGACATGTCATCTCAAACTTTTTCTATACTCCTTTAAGAGTCAAGTCAAAAGAAAAAATCTTAAAAAGGAACAACTGTTTTTGGACTCATTTAAACAGGCTATTTGAGACAGACATTGGATACATGATCATCATCAGTTTTGGAAATCTCAGAATTGAATTTGTATCTTAAAGTTGACTCTTTTCCCTCTTCATCTTTCTTTCCTCTCCCCTCTCAGCTGGTGACTGGCATAGCTTTTCCAGAGTTATGCCTCTGATTATAAAGTCCTAGATTTTATTTTTTTCATGAAAGCCGATGTATGATTCATGATTTGTACCAGCAGAGAAAAGCAGCAAAACAGAGAGAGAGAATCTGAAAAGGAAACAGAAAGGAAGAGAGGAAACAGAATACAGAAACAGCTGTAAGTGGTAGCAAGTGGAACAATGTGCGGCCTAAAACACAGCTTTTTATTATTCATCAAAGCTTGTCTGACTGTGGGGGTTCAGTGTAGTGCAAGTAGGCCTCGCGCTCTCTTAAATTTTTGTAAATCTTTAAGTGAGGCTATGAAACTAAAAGCTTCTTGCAGCAGAAAGTACACACTGCCTCAGTTGGGGTATTGCAAAATTACTGGTGCTGAAAGGAAAACGGATTTTACACATGAAGATCAGTTTACTCACAACCGGGAGAACTAATCAGCCTGTGAGCTTTGTCGAGTCAGAGATGATGTCATCACGGGTGATCTCAGACTGGGCTTGAGACTACACATTTTTAAGAGTTTGAAAGACATGGGCCGTAGGGATTTACTACGCAGGGAGGGTCTAACAAAGAGAAGCTATTGAGTTGCATTATGGGAAATGTAGAGTTCAGTACTTTTTGAGAATGACTCTCTTTCTATAGATATGATGTTTTTATATAATACAAGACATAGTATGTGAAATAATCGGTCAACACCATGACTGAGTGTTTCCACCTTGAACTGCAGTGAACCAAAACAGATTCACACAGCCAGGGTTTCATACATCACAAACCTAATGAACCAATCCTGTCAACTTGTGGGGACGGGGGGCAGGGCTAAATAAACCTGAAACCTTGTCAGTACAGAGAGCGAGAGTTAGCAATGGCACAACCACTAACACTGTGTCAGTCACTGCCAGTTACAAGCTAACAAACAACATAAACAAATAAAAGATGCTAACTACGCTAACTGTTCTGATACGTCTGCTAGTCTCTGATTCTGGTATCAACAGTCTCCTCATCTGAGTCTGGGTCTGACTCAGTCTCTCTGATGTTTCCTCCTCTAACCATCTCGATACTCTGCAATTTCACCAGTCACTGAAACCTTGTCAGTACAGACAGCAAGAATTTGCATTAGCACAGCCGCTAACACCCTCACCCTGCCAGTTAAAAGCTAACAAACAACATGAACAAATAACAACGCTTACCGTTCTGACACATCTTTCTGGTCGCCGATTTTGGTCACTACACATTGGAGTGGAACTTAAAGCAGATACAGCGTGGTTGGCTCTTATACCAATCCTTAGGATCAACTCTGGACATGTCTAGGTGCATTGTTACTTATATGATACTGGATACCAAGTATTTTGTTTCAGATTTGTGGAGCTGTAATTTTAATCACACATTTGTTGTGTCGGCAGGGTGATGAAGCTTTGTGGTGAACTAAACAATGGACTGATGTGAAACAAAGCCACGTGAAACTGCTGATACGGCTGGCCCACTACCCCACAGCTCATTATTTTTAATGAGCCCCACCTCTCTAGTAAGTCACTGCTATCTTTTCCACTTCATAACACTGAAGGACATCACCATCAAGTAAAAGCATCACATTTGTGCATTAAAAATAAAAGAGAGCCAACATTCAAGCTAATATAATAGTGTAACCCTAACCAAACAGCAATGAGGTTCACAAAAATGTGAAAGTAAATGCAAAGCTGACACCGGTCCACGTGCATGTTTTGTTTGTCTGAAGCTATTTTGTGTTCAGGGTGCAGTTTGAAGGCAAAAACATGTTGACGTGTCAGTGAAGATTGCAGGAGTCGAGGAGGAAGAGCCTAAAATAGAGGGATGACTCAGAGCAGAGGGGGATCCATCAGTCAACCAGCGTTGTATTTTCATACTTAGCGACAACAGCTTTTGAAATCACTAACACCCGTGAACCAAGACGATCGAGTCAAATTCAGTGTGTTCGTGAGTACGTGTGTTTCTGCCATTCTGCAACTATCTCACCCGACTCTCTCCGTGCCGCTGTGACCTTTCCAAAGGCTTTGCAGAGGAAATACGTCTTGCTTATTCAAACATGCGTAAATAGATTTGTGCAGCTGAGATGTAACTTTCTATTAAAAGCATTCTGAGAGTTTGTCACACAACTCCGTACATACACACACACACACACACACAAACAAAGAAACATAATTCTCCTGCGCTGTTTGAAGAACTGGCACAACAAACACACACACACAGGCTCACACAACAAATGGCATGTCTGATTTGTTGGTGGATGTGAGGTCTGTTGCCAACTATTGATTGATTCGTTCACTTTGAGAGCCAGCCACAGAGCAGTGAGCTACGGCCCTGTATTGATAGACCTTGCTTTTACTCGTCAGTGTTCAGTGAAGAACACTGATTAAACCTGCCACTCACAGCCTCCAGGATTCACAGCACACACACACACACACACACACACACACCACAGGACATTGTTAAGAGGTTTGTGATGGCCTTATAACAGCAGTTGAAGACAGGAGTGAAAAGACTGTTTTGTTTTATGTGGAAAAGTAAATGGTCACCAGTATGTAGATCGAGGCAAAGACAAATGCACAAATAGTGTGTGTGAGTGTGTGTGCGTGTGACTGTGTGTCAAGAGTCAACGTTTCAAACTGCTGAATCATCAGAATAACAGCAGACAGAGGGTGTAGAGTGAGTCACTGTGTGTTTGAGTATAACAATAGAGATATTTGCCCCTAAGCATGAGATGATCTCATTAGCATTTGATGCAAAATAAATTAAAATAAATTAAGAGAATCGAAGAAGTGTTCCACATTACTTCCGTATTATTCTACAATTTAATACAAACTGACATTATCAACAAGCTTATTAACTACGGCTGTTCAGTTAATCGAAATATTATCAAAATTGCTATGTTGCCAAGGGCAATATCCAAATCACAGGAGCTGCAAGTTTTTTGATGAAGGGTAAAATGTGTCACAACAACAGACCATAAAAGAAGCGCTGTGGTGCTACAGAGACGCCCCGGCCTACTGCTCATATTCTCCAGATGTAAAGGAACGTGGTTGTGTGGAACAAGACCCAACAAAAATCACATCATCACTACTTTTTTTTTTTTCTTCAGTGAAAATGAACTGCAAAGTGACCATTCACACTGAAATCACGACTCACATCACAACAAACAATATATATCAAACTAATCTCAATATGATTTTCTTGCATATCATTCAGTCCAATTATTAACCATGTCTGATGTTATTGACATTTTTTTTTTTTTTGCAACATTTAACTCCACGATTCACTAATGCATTCATAGTTCACACAGTCTTTTCACATACTATCAGCATCATTTTCTAACATGTTTAATGTGTTTAGAAAAAAATCTCTGAATTTCTTTTACACAGACTTTAAATATAAAGAGACTGACGCCGGGAACACACCGCCCAAGTTGCTTGAGTATGGCGGCTGCCGTCGCTGAGCCGCTGCGGAGAAGCACATGTGTGTGTTCACACCGGCTGCGACTCTGCTGCTGCAGCTCTATCTCTCTATAGAGTTTGCAGGTTACTGGATTATTGGTTTTCTTTTCATCATAAATTAAATTCTTATTTATTTTTGACAGAAAACATCAGTAAAATGTCACTGTCTCCACGTGCAGCAGCTAAAATGGTTCAAAATATATTTATATTTCTTCACTACTCTGACATATTCAGATTCAGCCAAGATATAGACTACTATATTGGGAGATGTCAGTTTTATGCAATGTCATTATGACATGTTCCTGGCCTGGTGTCACGGGTGCGGCAGTGTTTCAGCGTTTCTGTTAAATGAGGAGAAAATAACGAATTGCTGACAAGATGAAGACAATGACCTACACAAGAGCTAACATGGGCACTCATCTCCTCTGCTATCGTCAAGACTTGACAAAGGAAAAGGACACACTGGGAAAAAAAAAACTGCCACAGGACCAAAAAGCACTTCTGAAATCATTTTCAAAAACTAGAAAGAAGAAATAGCCGCAGACAGCCATTTTCTGTAGATGAAAGCAGTGGCTTTAGAAAGTTGCTTACACTGCTGGAGGCAAAATACTAAGTTCACTCAAGACAACACTTCTAGTGTAGTCGTACTAAATCTCTACAGAGGAACAAGACTATATGTGATGGAAAGCTTGAGAGCAGCCAAATGCATTTTGCTGACAACAGACTGGTGGACCTGCTGCACACATCAGAGTTATATCACAATAAGAGCTCACATCATGAGGGGGAACTGGGAGATGGATGGCAGTCTTGCAAACTCACCCATAGATATCACTGGCAGCTGTATCTGAGAGTGGAATTTAGACTATATATTTCTCATTTAAGGTTTATATTTTATTATAGGGTTGTATTTATTTCATCTGTTTTGCTTTGACTTTTTAATGCATATATGGGTATATATATATATATATATATATATATATATATATATATATATATATCATTTAAACTAGTGCCAGCAAAAGGAAAAACAGGAATAAAGCACAACTATTCTGCAGTCATACATTCTTGTCAGACTGGGCTTGAACCTCCCACGTGTGTGTCACTGTTAAATGAAAATATGTAAATATTAATACATTACTGTATATCTATCTGAGGGAGAAAGTAACTATATTGACTTACAGAATGATTATGTGTATCAATTCATCTTTACCAGTAGTGTCTTTATATAATTCATGATAGAAATGTTTGATCCTGATTAGAGTTAGACTGTTGGCCATGATTTATTTATTCATAGTTTACTTATTAGTATTTTAAGTTTCCTTTGATTATGGTTTTATCTTAGATTGAATAGTTTTATTGAGACTGGATCCCAAAGTGTTTGTAAGCAAATAAAAAAAAGTCAGTGAATCGACATCGGAGCTGTCTGAGCCTCTTAGTTGGAGCTGACCGGTCGACTGCCAGCCGTTCACATCGCCCTCTACACAACGCAGAGACTGGAACTATCATGTCGTAGAAGAGATAATACGGGGTATTGTAAACTGTATACTCAGGAGCAACTGCACCCTGTTACATAGACCTGTTACATCACACTGTGAATTCTCAATTAAAAGCCATAATTAATGGCAGCAGGAACACATAAAGGCAGGTTACTAATGAAGTCCAGGTAAAAAAAAACATTGAGTGGAAGGATCTATACTGCAGTAAGTATAGTCAATACAACATAATGTACATTTCTGCAACCCTAATAAGAGAGTCACATGTAAGTGATGTTAAAGGACTGACAGTGAAACTCAATATTTCCTGCAGCTGTTTCAAAATAAAAGCCTGTCAGACACAGGAGGGAATATCAGTCACTGGAATGCTTTTAGTCTGAAAGATGCGTGCTGGAGGTTTTGACTTTCATTAACAATAGCGTATCAGGAGTCGAACAAAAGCACTGCAAAGTAGAGCAGGGTTCTCTCTGCATTTGAGCTAAGTAAAAACTCCACATACAGACACGGTCCATTAAGAAAAAAAAGAGATTTTAAGATATGATATCAGACTCATCAAGAAGAGTATTTCTTTGCTGTGTAATAGGGGAACTGTGACAGGGACAGTTTTGCACCACACAGGACAGGACAGGACAGCCGGGACACGGTACCTCTCCATCATGGTGGCTGCCTCCTGCTCTCTTTTCCGCCTCTTTCTCTCAGCAATGCCGCGGAAAGCCCTGCCGGGACGTCAAAGCGTTAAGTGGTTTTGTGGGGACATAAAGGTTTGATGTTTTAGCTGCACCTGACCTAATACCAAAGAATTTTTGTCTGAACCCAAACTGACCCGAGGGGGGGGGGGAATAACCTTTACAGAACTTATATGATGTAAGTCAGAAATCATTTATACTTTTAGTTTTGAGCTACAGTTTTTTTTTAATAGGTACTAGGCCTTACTAAAAGTGATAAAGCCCTCTGGGTCTCGTCGGGTTCGGGCATAAATATAAACTTCCAGTCAGGGTGGGAGGGGCAACAGTACAGGGTTGAGGGTGAGGGGTTTTAAGTCCATAAGGGTTAGTGCGGGGTTTGGTTAGCTTTGCTAAGTGGTTAGCGTGGTTAGAGGTAAAAGCACAGGGACGTTTTATCCACCATTGTGGATATTCTCACGTAGTACACACACACACACACACACACACACACACTAGGACCACAATGCAAGATAGAGGTCTACAAGACAAGCTTCGTAACCAAGAAACTGCCCATCCTGCGTAATCAATGCGAGTTAACTTTACTGCCAAGTTACCAGTATTAACCATTCAATTCCTAATCCTACGTCACCTCTGAGTCTTTATGTTCATTTTATTTAGAGACAAATTTTAAAGCATTATGTTTTGTGCGACTGTCTCGACGTCCATTACTTCTCATTCTGCCAGTGTGTACGTTGGTCTGCGTGGGTGTGCCTTTCCCAAAGGGGACAGTAATGGCTCTGACAGGGTGTCAGACATAATGAGAATCATCCGTGACAGTGTATGTCTGAAAAGAAGTCTTGTCCTGTCCGTCACTTTCTCCCTGAAAAGATGAACATGTTGCCAGACTCTTCCTTTAGCCTCTCACACTTTCCACCATCTGCCATCAGCTCTGAAAGCTCACAGCGCTTTTCCTCTTTGTTGCCACCAAGCAATCCAGCAGATTTCCCAACCAATCCAACCCTTCCTGTGAATTAAACTCCGGACCTATTTGGTAATTTACATCAAATTAAACATGAGAAAGAAAGAAAACAGCCGAGAGATTTCAGAGAAACGTTAACGTAGCTCACATCAGCGAGATAAACACAGCGACCGACCAAATCTGTCGTCTGTTACAGCTTCTTTAGACAATAAATAATAATGTCATTTACATCACAACTCTTGAAAGTTGCACTTATTCAAATTCCACTTTTGGATTTAAAAACTTTCCCCCACCCCCTAGTGTTTCCAAGTGGTATTAATGTTGGTGCCGCCTTCACAAAGACCGGATCGCTGTCCGTTTTCCTCAAAGCTAATGCTCAGGATAAAGGCAGTTTAGTAAAAATATTTGGTTATATTAATAAGTAGGCAGGTTTTGTTACTTCCTTAACTAGTGCTATCCTCTACCTGTTTTGGTTGCGCAGTGGCAGACGCGCATCCTTTGTGTCGTCAAACCTTTACGAGAAACCACTCTAAACACAGATGGTGTCCTTATTCTACAGCCATTACGTCGTGCAATCAACATTTATTTCCTAATAATGAAATATGAAAATGAAAATAAGTCTATTGCCACTTTAAAATGATTCAAATTTGAGTCCTATTCGAATCCTGTCTGCTATATTTACGTGAGTAGACTCCTCTCTTTTATAAAGCTAAAAGCAGCTTTAATGCTACATATATGAATACAAGTTGTTACTTATCCCATTCATCAGCTTCACCCGTGTCTATCTTTAGATGGAACAACAATGAAAGTGGTTTTGCTTGAAGTGATGCTTTGCTTTGGCCAATATGCTTTTCATGATGGTTGCGTAAGCTAATGGCTTTAGGCACACATTAAGTGTGTAATAAGCCATCTGTGTTGCATTGTGCTGGTGTGTAATATGAAAGAACACTTTAATTAAGCTACTGTCATTATTCAGACACAAGGTACCTCAATACTGCAGCGCTTTAACTTGATGAGCTATTTCTGCAACTCGTGAATATAGAATGTTCCTGTAAATTCAGTATCGCTGATTATCATTTCATTCCCACAGTATGTTCCCTGCACGTCACAATCTGTAACTTCAAACACCCAGTCCGGCAGACACTGAGGTTGAGGGGGTGAAGGACACAGCGGACTGAATAGCACAAAGCCACATGAGGAAAAAGGGTTAAAGACATGTTACCTAACTGACAGAGTGAGAAAAAGGGAAGAGCAACAAGGAAGAACAGTGGGGGCGGTTCAAAGAGTTACTCACGATATTCTACAGTCGTGGTTTGGAAAGCCGCCACATAGAGAGGAGAGGAAGAAGAGAAGACCAGATGAAAAAGAAGAAGTTAGCAACGGGGCCAGTCAGATACTCCACATACACTTCAGAGACTGCTTTATGTTCCAGTTCTCGACTTCAGGGAAGCAGAAAAAAAACTCACCTCGAGTGGGAAAAGTCCTGATCATAAACTCAACATGTTATTGAACAAGGACAGAAATCGAACTAGGACATGCACATTAAAATCAATGGTGGAAAAAGAGGAGAGGAACATACAGTATATACAGTATATGTCGAGGACTGTCCACAGGCAAAGGGTTTCTAAAGCAAATGTGTAATCAGTCAAACATTAACAAATCCTGTCAGATCATATTCGATTTACAAGACAGTGACCAACAATTGGAATCGAAGGCCCGTGTCAGGATCATATATCAGTCTGACCCAAAAAAAGGAACAGGGACAGATGGAAACAGATGGAGAAAGGGAGGAGAGACGCTGACATATGGAGAGAGAAGAGAGAGCGTGGGAGAGACGAGGGGAACGATCGTGGTGGGTGAGCTTTGACTGTTCCAGGGTCATAATTACAAGATCTGGGTGATAGGTGATAATTAACGAGTCACAAAGAGTGGAAGGCACTTATGTGTGTGTGTGTGTGTGTGTGTGTGTGTTTTTAGTTATTTTAGTCAACTGTCTAGATCGATGCACATCCTCTTTCTTAATCTGGTCAATTCCTAGATTATATTACAGAACTTGACGGTTTTGTTTGGAGCGATGCTGTATGTGAGGATACTAATGTAAAAAAAAAAAAAATCCCAAGTAAAGACATGGTCACACAAACATCTCAAGCAGTGACAATGTATCAAAGGATTGTATGGATGGTTTATTATCAAAATCGTCTCTTTGCTCTGTCTTGTTTGTATAATAATGCAGCACATTAAATTCTTAGTGTTAGACGTTTCAGTGTTGGTTCACCAGCTACTGGTGCACGATCAAGCATCTGCCGTCTAATGTGATAACGCAGCAGATAACTGAATGTTTCATGGAAATCTTTCAAATGTGGATACAAGTGCTCAACTTGACACAAATCCTCCTTGGGTATTACTCTTTTGATTAAAACACACTCCAAAATTCAAGATGGCCGCCGAATGTGGAAAGGAAATGTTATTTTTTGCAATACATTCATCCACTATTTTCTCATATGAATAATCTAGGCGTCAAATCATACATTTTAAAATTGTAGAAGGCAAAATTTAGTACACTGTAAAAAAATTAAATGAAAGTATATTTCATCATCATTGAAATCTGTTCCGTGGGTTCCGTGTTATATGCTGCACTATGATATGAGTAAAAGAAAGAAGGTTCTGTTCAGTTTCAGATTATACTTCTGCTATATATTCTTTAATTCATGCAGGAGACCAGTATTTAGGCCTGGAAGTGTAATGAAGAAATCGAATTAATACATTTTAAATTTTATTTTCAATTTGCGTGCATATGACGTGGGCCAGAATTAGAACAAAAGATGTTATTTTCATTATAAATTTGATTTATATAACATATAAATCGGGAACACAGTGTGCTCAACAAAAGATGATGAAACCAGCGTATGAGAAATGTGTTGAAAGCTCATTGCAGTTTTGTGGTAGAATGCTACATTTGAGCTTCAAGTCTAAGGTGAGGCCATATCCTGCGAACGTGGGGGTGGTTCTGTTAGACACAGAGATGTACAGTGTGGGAGTGGGAGTGAATTTCCATGCCATACTCACGCCTGCATGGTGGTGGTGGCCGTCTGAAAGCTGAACATATTCTCTTTAGGGAACCAGCTATTAGGAGTGTCCTCTGCAAAACACAGAAAACAAAAGGAAGTAGTGGCATCAGCAAGCAGAGCATTCAAACACAGGCCTTACAATTAGCGGAGGAGGCCAGTGAATGCAGGGTGGCAAGACGGTATTACGTAAGTGAAACATCTGAGGGTGAATGGGGCAACATATTCCTTGTTGTAGTGTTTTATTCCCTTAAATTTTAAGTTATATACAGTATATCAATATCAATACATCAATTTACACCCCCATGCATTTTCCCATCTATTTTTCTTTACCCCTGTCATCATTAGATGGTCTTTCCTCGCTGTACACCCTCTCCAGTTTCTTGCGGTGCTTCCCTCCATCCCGCGGTGAGGTATCCAGGTCAAGGGAGCGCTGGCTTTGGCATGGAGCTCGAATGCAGGCCACACAGTCTGGGGTGTAGTCGTCCCGCGACCCCCCTCTCCTCATTCCCCAGTCTCGGATGTTGTTGGCGTTCCCCGAGCTCTGCAGCGGCTGCGATGATGAGGGCAGGCCTCCGTGATGCTGCTGGGCATTGTGATGGCTGCTGCTGCTGCTGCGGTGGTGGCTACTGCGATGGTGGCTACCACGGGCGGCTGAGGCGGACGGTTGGCTGGTGCAGGATGGGTTGTGGTTGGCAGTGGCAGGTGCCTGGGACAGAGGCTGCTCCCTGGAGCCCTTCAGCACCTCCAGCTCCAGGCTCTCCTCAGTGCCACGGCCCCCCAGGGTCATCCCTCCTTCCCTGGTGATTGTGTAAACCCTCGCCGGCTTTACCGCAACACCCCCCTCTGGGCCTCTGGCGCCTGGTGGGTCCTCTGCAGAGAGGCTGCGCTCAACAGAGAGTCGACGTTTGGAGGGGCCCAAAGGTGCTGGAGCCTGGAGGGTGTTGACCAGAGGCTGAGACTGTGGATGAGCACTGGGATTGGATTGGCTGGACTGGTTGGATTTAGCTACGGGCAAACAGCAGCTCCGTGGTGGGAGATTGTTGTTATGCAAGCGGCTGACGTCGGGAGAGTCACAGTCGTGGCCTGGGAAGCTGTCAGACAATAGATGATCTGGAGATAGAGGGAATGAAGGAGAAAGAAGATAGAGAGAAGTAACCCACAGGCAAAGAAAGTGAGAGATAAATCTGTAATTTATACAGCTCTTGTATATGAGCATCACATAAATACCTAAAATGTAAATGTAAATGAACAGAGAGATTGTTTGTGTCTCCTTAGGGTTCGTTGGCTTGGCAGCAGAGTTGTAAACATTATGAGCCAGCAAAGCTTTCAAGGAGGATGACAAGGAAAAGCAGAGTGGTGGCTGAGTGATAGAAAAAAGAGCAACAAGCGGAATGAGAAAAGATTTAGAAATGGATGAGCTGGTTCAGTGCATGAAGAGCTCTGGCAGAAACAAAAGCTTCGACGTCCTGGACGATCTTGGAGGAAGGACGCTCCCTCTCATGGAGTCACCAGCTGCAAGGCTTCAGGCTTGTAAATAAGTGTTAGCTCATGGGAATGGGTGAGTTTTTTTTTTCATGCTCTCTGTGCTGTAGAAAAACAAGCATGGCACATGCACATGAGCAGCTTTACTATTTTGGGTAGGCTTCTTTTTTTAAAGGTACAAAGCCAGAAAGTGGCAAAGCGAATTGTCATCCGTGCAAAAAAAGTGTTAGAAGGTGTTAGAAGCTTTGTAACTTAGCGATGCTAGAGGTGCACAACTGTAGCTGGAGAGCTCACGTCTACACACAGAGTAGATGCTAACATACTGGCGCTAGTCAGTCACAACAACTCTCTCACAAACGTGTCCTGGTACACATTAAAGGGCCGCTTGTCAAGTGACGCAGGCGTACGGTCTCATTCACAAACAAATACATGTCAGCCCACAGAGATATGTTACAAATGTCACATTCTTGGTTTGCCTGGAGTAGACCCGGACTGTGTCTGAAATCACTTACTACTCCCTATATAGTCCACTATATATTGAGTTTTTGTAGTGGTGTCCAAATGTATAGTGAAAATTATTATATGCTATAAAGTGGACTCATCGTATCCCACAATGCATTGCACAAGTAGTGTACCACCCGTCACTAACCAGGCAATATACACCATTCATGCATTGCGCATGCTCTGAAAGGCAGAAAACCTGTGCAGAGAAAATCACCTGAGTAGTGTCTTTTTAATGTTACCCATGAGCTCACTATCCAGTCCTCCACACTGGACTCCCTGGATAGTGAGTAGGGAGGAGTGAGTGATTTGGGACACAACTCCAGTCTGTATTGTTTTGACTTCTTCTTCTTTTAACTTATGGCAGACTTGGCACAGGAAGTACATTGCTGTTAAAAACAACATTGTATTTGGTCTTTGCAAACAGAATTGATGTACGTGTTTATTTGCATATAGAGCGGGGAAGTGAGAGCCGATCACAAGTGGTCACTCGAGACGCATGTGGAGACCTATTCTAATACCAGGTGTGAAGTGAGGTCCACCTGTGATCACACCACCCGAGATGCATGTTAATGCCAGGTATGAACGGGGCCTAACTGTCAGTTAGCAAGACAATTAGTTGTTAATAGAAAAATAAGCAATTAACAGAACAATACTTTCCAATAGTTTAATCAAAAAATGGTTCAAATTTACAAAAGTTTTATTTTGACACAAAAGATTCATGCAGGTTCCTCAACGAGTGAATCTGCTGAAAGTGGCCATCAGTGATGCGCATGAACGTGTTCACTGAACGGCGTTCAGAACTAGCTGTTTTTTAAGTGTGAACTGGCACAACACTGGTGGCCATTATATTGAAAAGAACAGATTCTGCTGTTTTAAATGCTGACAGAGTCCATGGTATTTACTCTCTCATGGATCAGTAGTGAGGCAGGTACATCTTCAGCGGAGTGTGAAATTGACAGCAACAATTAGCTCGATGCATGTTGCTGTCAAGATACGACTGCAGGTAATTTTGGGGATCTGGTGGAATGGAACATCTATACATCACAAACAAAACGTATTAACAAAAGGTGTCTGAAGACAGATTAACTCTGCACTGATGACTGATTTAAGCATATTAGAAGTCTATTAGAACTGTGAAGTCTTTTTTCCGGTTGTGAGTAATGCTGTATGAGAAAGAATATGTTAGCCTCCTGGTTTTGGTCTTCCTTGCTTAATGTTAAAGTGTTGGTTGTTAGATAACAATTTTATTCCCAGTGTGTGTGTGTGTGTGTGTGTGTGTATGTGCGTCACCTACCTGCTCCGTTGCGGTTCTCTGGATTGGTATTGGACAGGTATTCTCCGAATGCTCTGGCTGCTCTGTAGAGACACAACAAATGCAGCAGTTAACCCTGATCCCTACTGCGTAGCCACTATTAGCAAACACAGAGGAGTGACTCACAGAGTCAAGGTTTCACAGGAATTTAGCCACATAAACAGTCTGTCTGTGCTTTTTATCGGCGAGGCCTCTTCATGCTACCAGTCAAGTAGATTACACCACTACAGCAGTGAGTAAGAGGCGATTTTAGTGTTGGTGTCCTGAATCACTCTATAACAGCCGTCTCTCACCAAGGTAACAACGTGTTCTTATATAGTGACTGCAGGACTGGGAAACAGCTTGGGAGCTACAGCTTGCCTCCCCTGCACAGCTGATAGGCCCCATAGGGGACTGTTACATTGCATGTGCCAGCCATAAAGCCAGGAAATAAATTGAAGCACGTACACATGAGGCAGTGAGGAACTGGCATGGTGTGCAGAACGTGTATGTGGCAGACTGTCTCCGGTTTATAAAATTTACTGCCTTCTCTCACATGTAATTCTCCTCACATGATGCTGTCAGGTTTTACCTAAAGAGATTTAATAGGTATGTTGTCCAAAGTACCTTATGCAACCATGAGTGCTTTTTCAGCATTGGTGGAAACAAAATGCCACACCCTGCACTGCTACAGGACCATATCTAGAACCACACTGAAACTAAGAACCTATTCTAGAGTGCTGCAGAAAAAAGGCTGAATGCACCACATGCGAAGGGGGAAACAGCCTTGAATTACTGTGATTAGCTCATGAACAATAGTTGAAGCTCTGTGCCTCTGAAGTCACAAGGCCAGACCTTTTTCTACAACACTTCTCAGCATACAGTAGAACCAATCAACACTATATTGATCAACACTATACAATCACCTATACTGTACGACGCAGGCGGTATATCTGGGTCTTTACACAGGCTGTAAGGGATCCAAGTGATAAGTGAGTGCTAAATTTGAAAGTTTCAAAGTATACGTGTACTCGATATGCAGATATTGCGATTTCAGTTGCAGTTCATTTTCACTAGAAAAATCTAAAAATGCTGATGATGTTATTTTTGTTGGGTCTTGTACCAAACAAACATGTTCCTTTAGGTCTGGAGAATATGATCAGTAAGCCACACCACATTGCTTAATGGTGCCAACAATGCACAACATTTTACCTAAAAATCGCAGCTCCTGCAATTTGGATATTGCACTTGGCCATATTGCAATTTTGATTATATTTTGATGAAAAGTGCAGCCCTGAATGAAACTATTATAAAAAAAGGGAAAAAAAAGGGGCATGAATTTTGATTCTGTCTTTCTGTAGGTACTGGTAATATCTGTGTGGGCAGTTTTGTTATTTAGCTTCAGTTCCAATTATTGCTGCTAACTTAGTAACATTGTTGCTAAATTTGCAGACTTCATGAGATTATTAATTGCTTTTTTTTCTATAAAAAGAGCTTAGCAGCAAATCTAGCGCCTTTTTGGCCAGACCTTAATTCAGGGATCAAGTCAGTTTGGTCTCAGGCCAATTTTTTTCTAAACCATTAGATGACGGGCCAGAACATAATCAAAGACTAATTTAAGAAATTCCTTGATAAAAATGCAACTGCAATATGCTTTGTCACTGTTCACATGTGTGGCGCTGTGGCCCACAGTCACATATTAAACGATTGACTGATTTACTGAACTTGTGTTATTTTTTTCATATAACACATTGTATGGCCGCCATATCTGTCAAGCAAGCAACAAAACCCTTGGAACTTCCTGTCACAACCTTTCAGAATGAATCTCACAATTGCTGCAAAAAAATCTTTTATTTTGTCGTCAAAATCGCGAAGATGGGGGGCACAGCGGTGGCTCACCAGTAGAGCACGTACCACAAAGGCTTTATCCTAACTGCAGTGGCCTGGGTTCGAATCCAACCCGCAGCCCTTTGCTCCGTATCATCCCCCCTCTCTCTCCTTGACTTTCCTGTCTCTCTCTCACTGCAACTATCAGATTAAAGGCAAAAAATGTCAACAAAAAAAAACAAAGTTTCAAATCGCTAAGAGGAAGTGATTCTATGGGATAGAAGAAGATACTCTACAACAAAAAATGACGCATTACAAGCAGTGCCAATGGTAAGACATACACTTCCTATCTCCTAAGGGAGCACGGTCATGATTGCTTGTTCATGTCAGTACATAACAACAATGCAATACAACACTATATAGTAGGAATTTATGCGTGCTCGTTTTTTATCACGTTCACTTTTCCCATTGGAATGAACGGACTCAGACCTGCTGCTGGGTCTCCTAAAGGAGCGGGGAGGAGGAGAAACCCTTGTGACACAGTTACAGTAAATTACCGTAAGTACACCGTGTTCTTTCTCAGCTGTCAGCGCAGTGCAGCCTGCGGCCTGATACATGACTGTGTCCGTCATTCACTTTCAACATGGATAAAAGAATAATAATCATTCATCAGGTGGGGGGAGATTCTCTCTTTGGACATTATAGCTAAATGTGGGACTGTCAGTCTGATTTTGTAAGATTAAAAAAAATTTTGCCCGCGGGCCACCTGTTGCCACCAACTGCCACAATTCATCTATCTTGAAGAGGGTCGCTAATATCTCTTAGCTGAAATTGCTCCCGTGCAGCAGCAGTGTTTTCTCTTGGCTGACTGTGTTCAGTGAACAGCGGAGGGCAGCAGCACGCTAAGTCAACCTGTCATCAGCCAGACAGAAATGTGAATGGCTTGTCAATGTGCGTAACTAACAGCCAATTATTGATTCTCATCGTTTGTTTGGGGAACGCCTTCTCCTATTTTATTATGCCTCTGCGCCGGCAACAGCCAGAGCCAGAGGCATATTTTTCTCGGGTTATGCGTCCGCCCCATTGTCATGGACTCAATATCTTATCTTGACAGAACTTCTTCAAATTTGGTACAAACATTCACAAAGACTCAAGTGTGAACTGGCTGGATTTTGGTGGTCAAAGGTCAAGGTCGTGGTAACCTCACGAAACACGTTTTTGGTCTCATGAATGCGATTTCTCAGTAACGCTTAA
This sequence comes from Seriola dumerili, assembly GCF_002260705.1. Taxonomy (NCBI): domain Eukaryota; kingdom Metazoa; phylum Chordata; class Actinopteri; order Carangiformes; family Carangidae; genus Seriola; species Seriola dumerili. Next base: position 12,040,840 of record NW_019174272.1, on the reverse strand, counting down.
AGAACTTATTCAAATTTGGCACAAACATTCATTAGGACTGATTATATGGTGTATTGGTGGTCCAAGGTCAAAGGTCATCTGTCAAGGTCAAGGTGACCTAACAAAACGCAGTTTTGGCCTCTTGAATGTGGTATGTCAAGGCCACCTTGAGGAAATTTGTTTAGATTGGCACAAACATTCACAAACTTGGACTCAAAGATGAACTGATGTTCAAGGTCACTGTGTTCTCATGTTCTTCTGAATGCAATATACCAGGAATGACCAGAGGGAAGTTCATCACTTCTGTCTCCCTGTGACCTAAAAAAAAAAAACATTTTTGGCCATAACTCACAAATTCACACACTAATTATGACACTATTTAACTCAAACGTCTATAAGGACAAAATTAAGTGATAACATTTTATATCCAAATGGTCAAAGATCAACTTCACTGTGACATCGTAATGTTCCGCAAAAGCACTTTTGGTGATTATTCAACACTGTAACTCAGGAAGAGGAGATTGTGACCATATTTCCTCTTGGTAACTTGGCTGGTTACCGGGGTAAACAATCACAAGGCAGTGATTCTGGTTTTAATTTTGTTTGTGTTCTCAGTGATTTAACTTGACAATTTTTCTATTCATGACACCTCAGTTCCACAGTCTATACAACAGCCGACATAAAGTTTTTGAAATTAGAGGTAAGTTGTTCTGTAGTGTTATTATTTTATAGTCATATACACATTTCTCCAGCTGAAATACCCACTATGTTACACGTCATAAAAGATGTGGGCCACACACACACACACACACACACGCACACACACACACACACACACACACATCTATAGAGAAACAGTAAAGCCTGTAATCACTTTCCTCCCACTCACTACAACGTGGCATTCTTGCCATCTGCACACACAGATACGCAGACAGACTCACACATCCTCAGAGTCTGCAAGTGTACGCACATGCAGAAAAATAAATAGGCTACACACATATATATATATATATATATATACACACACACACAAACACACACACACACACACAATATGCTTATACATGCACACAGGGCTAAATCTCAGGGGGGCTGCGGTGAAATGGAATTACTGTGTTGTTGCTGTACCCTATATCCCTTCCTGCTACGACACTGTAAGTAATTAAATATGAGGCGGCACGTGCAGCCAGCAGCTCTCCCTGTGAAAACTTCCCTCCCAGCTCGGATGATGGGAGAGGAGGAGGGAGGGCACCAGAAAGAAAATGCTGTCATCTCTGATATGTCTGCTTGACTCCAGTGAACTCCTTCCAATAAAAATTCCATATACGGCACTGAGAGAAAATCATCTATGTATGATATAAATATATAAATATAAATGTGTGTGTGTGTGTGTCTAGGTTCTATATATGGCAATATGGCAACATTGCAGTCGGCCTACATGTGACCAAACATTAATTTTGCTAATTTTTATGGCCCATAATCTTTCAATTTTATAAATGGTAAAAGGTAATTATCTGCCTTAAAGTCCCATCCCAAGTCTCAGGTTAGGCTTCTATTCAGTTTTGCCATTACACCAGACCAGTATTTTACCATGACAGAGCTAACTGCTAACATGCTATCATGCCAGTGCTATTCAGTCACAACAGCTCTCTGAGCTTCCCTCTATTGTCTCTGTACAGTGCTGTTTATTTTGTTTTGTTCAATAACACTCATGGAAACTTATTGAAGAGGAAGAATAAAGCTCTTAGTTCATTAACTTAGTTGATCAATAACAAACACCGACCAGAACACAGCTAAAATTCAAGTGAGGATTAGACATAGCTTCATTAGACGGACAGAAATGTGTCTCCCAATGAATGCTAATGCTAACATGTTAGATGCATTAGCTTTAAAAGGTGATAATATGCCAGTTTTGTGTTTACTGCTCGTTTTGTCCCCCCCCCAAAAAAAAAATTACTATGGGCTACACAAGAGGACCTAAAGTGCACTCCTTGATTTTGTTACGACTCCATTAGCAAAATTACACCTTTTTACATTTCCCCAAACGATACCATTTGCAATCAGCATCAACTGGGAAGAAATTTGGAGAAATTGTGTCACTGTAGTACAGAAGCCAAGAAAGGCAATACTCCAATTCTAACAGAGCTTTGTTTCCTCAAGATAACGGGATGACTATTCCGTTATCTTGAGATAATGGTGCATTGTTTTGTCGAGGATAACGGAATAATTATATGGTTATCTCGAAATAATCTCGAGATAGTCATATATATATCATATATAATAATAATTATTATTATTAACAGACCTTTGTTTTTCGAGAACACGGGATAATTATTCCTTGATCTCAAGATCATGGAAAAATTATCTTGTTACCGCAAGATTATCTCCAAATAACAGCGTTATCAGATCATTTTAAGAGATCATGGAATAACTGTCCCGTTATCTCGAGATAATGAGATAATTATTCCTTTATCTCAAGGTAACACCATTATCGAATAACGGAGCTTTGATTTTCTCGAGATAACTAATAACCAATGATGTCTTAACAGTGGACAATAGCCGGGCCCTGGAACTGCATTAGTAAATTGATATAGAGCCATTGTCGATATTATTGGTTACAGTGGTCATTCAAAAAACCTTTTGTTGCCACAGTAAAAAAAAAAAATCGACCCTGAATGAATTTCATTTCAGCCCTCACTCATTGTCTGATAATATTCATCACAGCAGTCACCTGTTTAAATGCATTCATTCATTTTACCTCAGAGGTTTCTGAAACACAAAAACACACACATCGCTTCTGTGTCACAGAGCTGTAGAGTTTTAACACATTAAATACACACCACAGTGGGACTCTGCTGACCTCATCCAGCTGTGCCTCAATTTGCTGTGGCCCCATGCAGCTGCTGTGCCAGCAGCTTTGCTCTATGCTTCTGGAGTTTTATTTTTTTCCCTGCCGCATGTTTTCATCCATGTGACATGAGGAGGGAGAAGTATAAACACGGTGACACGGGGGAGATGTGCTTATAAGACAAAAAAAAACAAAAAACAAAAGTAAGGATGGAGTGGGAAGTGGGATGAAGGAGGGAGGCAGAATAAGATAGCAAGACATAATAAATAAAGAGTGAAGAGGGGACAGATAGGAGACAGATGATCCAGAAACTAGGTGGTATTATGCTCTTATGTGTTCGTCATATGTCAAGCTTCTCCTCCTTCCTTCTCTCTCTGTGTGAGGCAGTGGGATGACTATAGTATGTGTCAGGCACGTAGAAGCCGTGTAGTGTGTGGGGTAGTGTAGTGTGCCTGGGGGAAAAATTCACTCCTAATTGCACAGCCACAGAGCTGGAGAAGCAAAAAGAAGAGCCACAGTAGCACAGATACAAGAATAAAGGTAGTTTGATGGAGTGGCTGTGCGTTGTCTATGTGTGCTGGAGTGTGGTCTCTGTGTGTCAAAGTGCATGCAGTACATGCTGAGTGCTGTATAAATGCACGGTTGCCTCATGTGCGTGTGCATTTTTGTTGACATGTGTGTTGGACTAAAATTACATGTGCAGCAAGCATCGTCCTGTTGCCCCTCCATAGTGTTCACACTGTGTATGTGTTACTGTATTCCTATGACAAGATGTCCCTGTGGTCACGTAGTCACACTGACTCTCTTGTGACTTCTTTGAGGTTCAACCAATCATGTTACAGCTCAGATCCTCACACTGACCTCCCTCTGCTCCCTTTTCCCCGAACCCTCTCCAGTGCGATCTTGTGCTCCTGCATCCCTCCCTCCCTTCGTTCCCTCTAGCCTGCCTCCTTCTCTTTCCCCACTACTCCTCCTCTGTGACATTTCCTACTCATCCTTATCTTTCCATTTTCCCTTTTTTTCTTTATCTGTCTTCCTCATTCTTTATCGATGTGTATGTGTATCAGGCTGTGTAAAAAGGGGCTCCTGTCCTCCTGCTGTGGCGGCATCAGGGAGTCCGGACGGGAAAACGAATTGGATCTGGCCGAAGGCCTGAGCGCAACAACAACAAAGTTCCTTGCTCACACGGTGCCAAAGCAAGGTAATTAAACAACCGATTGATGCTGTGAAGGCAGCAGAAATGTGGTAATCTGATGGCACAGCTTGATGAGCTGCTTGATGACCTTTGACCCGAACCAGCAAACTTCCAGCATTTCTCCCCGTGTTGAATCTCACCAGGCTGGAACAACATTAAAGGCTACTGCAGGACACCAATAGATTCTAGTGAAGTTCTGACAAATGAACTAGTCCCAGGTCGACTGGCAGCTCTTTCAGCGATCGACTCAGATGACAAAGACGAGGACGAGAGCTAAGTTTGAAAGAACTACATCGGTTTCTCCGGGCAGAGCATGTGGGCATTTTGATTTCCACTAAAAAGAATGTATAAGACCTAAATTACACAACTTAGATACAACACTGCTGAGTTTCTATTGCGTTTGCTTATGCACTTTAATTTTGTTCAGTGCTACAGTGTATAATACAACATGGCATCATGACAGCTGACTGTCATAAACCTTTTAATCGTGATATTCTTTGACTGCAAATATGTATTCATTGTATAAAACAACAGTACACTCAAGTTATAAAATCCTTTCAGTTAAAAAATAATTGTAATTTTTTGGCCCACAAGGAAAATACATTTTGTCTCACAGAATCTGAGTCAGCAGTTGATCTGTTCTGCTATCGTCATGTTGTGTCAAGTATTTTGCCTTTATTTTGTTTTGGTTTCTTAGTTGTTTATTTTACCCTTTAATATCTTATTTAGGTTGTCAAGCCTGATTAGTTTTCATTCTAGTATGACTTCGAGTGATCTGTGTTTATTGTTTTGTCTTCTGGTTTATTTATGTCATGTTTTTGGTCAATTAAAAAAAAAAAAAAACACTTGGGGATTGAGGGACAAGCTGTAAATACATTTACATATCCAGGAGACAGAACTACATTAGCCTTCTTTTGGAGTTGTGTTTGGCAAACGTAAATCCAACATTCACTCTCCTGTCAGTTTTTGTTTTGGCCTTTAACAACTCCTGAGAGGAATATCTGGCTCTTTAGCTGCTAACTGTTGCTAAAAACTAAAACAATGAAACAAAAGAGATTGAAACACTAAAAGGGGAGATGTAGTTTTGTCACTTTAAGTGGCACCTATCATATTACATGTAGTCTTCTGACTTCTAATTAATATCAAAATATTGATTAGTGCAGCTTTATTATCAATGGGCAATGTGTATTAATGTGGACATTGTGCATAATTCTGTATGTGGAGCAGACTGGTGTGTGGGTTTTCTACAGACAGTGCTACAGGTGTGTATAGTGCTGATTGCTGCTGTCAAGGCCATAAAGTGCTGCACGATGAATGCTTATTTGCAATTCATGTTGTTAATGGTGTGCATAACCCTTTTGTTTTAATGTTTTATTATTCATGTCACACTTCAAGCTACAGTTGTATTAAATTGTGTACTGCAACTTAACCTATGGCTAAGTGTAATGCACTGTGGTTCATGAACATCCATTTCAAGGATCAGCCACCACTGCTCCAACTCCATCCATCACACTGCTGCCTTCAGATGGAGAATTTCTTTAAAACACTATTCGGCAGGTAAATGTAGCCCTGAAAAGTGCAAAGAAATCTAAACTTGATTGCACGGTTTCTGGAGCTGCAGGAGGCGGAGACATCAATCACACCCAACGTGGATGACAGTGATGGGCTGAAATTCAATATAAAGACAATACCAGCCCAAATGTATCATCTAAGTAATATATTACAGTAACCGATGCGGCAGTCATTTCTCTTAGAAGTGAGGCTGTGTCATTATAAAAGTCTGTGACCGAACACTTCACCGTGGCTGTAAGGTGAGCGCAGCCTCCACGACCAGCTCCAGCTGATGGAGGAGGTTTGTTAAAGTCTTGACCCCGCTGTGCCCTGCATGCTCCATCCGCTGGCTGGGAGGTGATGAGCGATACGCAACATAATTAATCGGATCAATGAGGGGAACACCCGGCCATCTTAACTGCTCACCTGCCTGCCTCTATCATCAACAGGGCATCATTATATCCCAGAGAGTTCTGTGTTATTAAAGCCGACAAAGGTAAAAGTGAGCAGGACAGGAGAGGAAAAGGAAAGGGTGGATAGAAGATTAAATAAATGATGTAATAATGTATGTAGGGATGTAATAAATGAAGAATCTGTAATTGCAGATTCTTTACAGGACATGAATATAGAGTACGCACTGTTGAATCTCGCTTATCTACAGGCTATAGATCTTTAGTTGCAAAATTGAGAAGCAGCACTCCTCCTCCGGCCATGATTAAGGTGATTAAGGAGAAGTGTAAAATGAGTCTCATTTCCTTTTATATTATACATGCTATGATGACTTGAGAGTCCATCTTCCACACAACTGCTCAACAAAACTCTAAAATACTCAGGTGTACAGGAGATCAAACGTTGGAATGGCTGCTCCGTTTTAATATGTGCACTTTGCCTGCAAAAGGAGTGACAACAGCTGACATTCTGACTGGCTTTCATTGGTCACTGGACTTTCATTCCTGACCCTTCAACTGACAGTTAAACTGCTTTCAGTGGTTAAATGCTGATTTACATTTCAACTGCCTTCATTTCTTTGAGCTTTAAGTTACATTTACAGCAAGGTTGTAGCTTGTGGTGTTGTTGTCTGTTTTTAGACTGTTCTTGTCTATATTTTTAGCTAATTGTAGGATATTATCAATTGTGTTGTGTGTTTTGTGTTGTTTTTGCTATTGATTGTTTTAATTTCGTTTCACATATAAAAACCCAACTAGGGACAGGAGTCGAGAATTAACAGCAGCTATAAACTCTTTGTGCAACACATTAGTTTCATATCCTGTTTTGAAACTATGTTATTGTCTATTTTAAAATAAATAAATTAACTAAACTTTAAAAAAAAAAACTACATTTCACCTTTTTCCAGCTCTCACTTTTTGGCTGGACCTCAACAGCAGGGCCAGTCCTATAATCATGACTGTCCATGACTGACTGACTGATCATATTTCCACCATTAGTCAGCTGAATGCCATGCGACGAGTTGGAGTTTCCCCATTGGCCATTACTCTTTCAAAATGATTTGGAGCAAACAGTTTCTATTAAGGGGATGTTTGCTGCCAACTTAGTGCAATTGACTTTTTTTCAAACAAGACCAGGTATAAACCTGGTAAATGGCTGGACTGTGTATGAGTGCCAACCACTGGCTTACAGCAACACCTCTTGTTACAGGCAGTCACCCTGGTTTCCATGGCTGCTCGGGAACTGCAGGAGAGCGGAGTGGCGCTTCCAATTCACTGAGCCTCGCCTCCATTACATGTATCATTAGTACTAGAGGAGACACAGGAATAACTGAACATTAGACACACAGAGGAGAGAGAGCAGGAGAGAGGGAGGGAGAGAGAGAAGTCATCTGTGACAAGCAGATCTGAATAGCATCTAAACAACACAAACACCAGCAACCGGAAATGAGACAATACGCTTACTGCAGCACAGCAATAAAAGGCCTGTTCAGAAATAAATAGTTTCTGTCCACTGAGGGCTTTTAATTTGAGACGGTTAAATGAAGTGTTTTTGTGATTGATTTTTTTGATTTTTATTCCTAGTTCACATCTGCGGAATAAATAGACAATGATCTACTACTAGGGAATGCTTCCTCCAAGCTGACTCCAAACAGAGTATAAATGAAAACAGCTTCCCGTCTAGCTGTCTGTACTCACAGACACAGACAACACCAGTTTGGTCTGTGTTATCTTTGTGTGTGTCTGTTCTGTTGCTACCTGTCCCACTGCACACTAGGAGGGTTGGCTTCATTAAGAGACACTTGTTCCACTACACTCCAGTGACAACAAAGGCCGTGAGTCAGGCAATTACCCATATCTCCCAAGAGAGGGTAAGAGGGTTCATCAATGGGCACTGGGGGGAAAAAAAAACACATGTAAAGTATCTCATCTAAGGAGACAAGAGGCAGGGTACTCGCTCACACAGAAGCAGCATCAGGGTCTGATGTGTGAGACCCTTACGATGGTTTGACCACATAATGGGCTGACATTGGCTTTTATTAAAGGCAAGACCAACTGGACTTCAAGACACGAGAAACTCGATGCAACATACTAAGTACTAGATTAATCATGAAGACATGACATATGACATATATGCACACATGTGCATGTACATACATATATATATATACACTGCTCAAAAACATGAAGGGAACACTTAATCATCACAGTATAAAACCAAGTCAGTGAAACTTCAGGGATATTAATCTGTCCATTTAGGAAGCACAAGTTAATGTGAATCAGTTTCACCTGCTTTGGTTGCAGGTGAAAGTGAGAACAGGTGCAATGGAGAGGCCAAAGCAAGACAACCCCCAAGAAGGGAATGGTTTTACATGTGGGGGCCGCAGACAGTTGCTCTCTCCTGATCCTTCCAGACTGATTCTTCTCTAGTTTTGTGTTTTGCTGGTGTCCGTGTCACTACTGGTAGCATGAGGCGGTACCTGCAGCCCAGTCAGGTTGCACAGGTAGTCCAGCTCCTCCAGGATGATACATCCATACATGCGGTCGCAAGAAGGTTTGCTGTGTCTCCTGGCACAGTCTCAAGAGCATGGAGGAGATACCAGGAGACCGGCCGTTACACGAGGAGATCTGGACAGGGCCGTAACAGGGCATCAACCCAGCAGCAGGACCGCTACCTGCTCCTTTGTGCCAGGAGGAACAGGGGAAGCACGGCCAGAGCCCTACAACATGACCTCCAGCAGGATACTGTTGTAGACACCCTACACGGCCATCCACCACCTCGAAATATCAGAAATGTACTAGATAAAAGTAGTTTTCAATTAGGCCTCATGAAAAGTATTTAGGAAGAAATTTTTTTATTGCTTATTGATTCACTTCCTTTTATTTCCCTGCCCACAGAGACTATCTGCTTATAGTGAGCCAGAAAAGCAGGGCACCCTGGTGGCCTATGAGTTAGTGCGCCAGCCACAAACTGCAACACCTTTGGTTTGTGTTGTTCCCACCTCTCTTTCCCCTCTTTTCCCGTGTTTCCTCTACTGTTGGCTTTCAAGTAAAGGCATAAAATTATTATATATAAAAAGAATTTTGTAATTTTAACAGCCGCCTATGGAAGCATATTAACTACACTAAGTACATCAGAGGAAAATAAATAATTAAAACACAATATCTACTGTCATGAATCGTGGTGGTCATGCTCTGGGGCTGTTTTGCTGCTGGTGAAACTGGTGCATTGCACAAAGAAGGAAGATTACCCCAGAATTCCTGAGGACAACATGAAAGCATCAACTGGAAAGTTAAATATACTGGAAGCATTCGAGCACGCAATGACCCTAAATACACATAAAAAGTGGTTGTGGGAATAAGGTTAAAATAAATCTTTTGGAATGGCGTTCCCAAATTCAGGGGCTGGTTTCACAAAGACAGACTTTGACTGTGTCTTAGATATAACAAAGAGTCAGACTTCAGAGAGACGTCTAAATTCATCTGTTGCACAAAGCAGTTTAGTTCTTGACTATCTTAAGCTGGACTGCTGTACAATGAATTCTGGATAAATTAAGACATTTTTCAAAATAAAAAAAATGGCCAACCAAGGAACCGCATCCAACTGCTCAGCTCTGTTTACCCCAGCAGAAAATGTTTTTCTTTTGGAACTATTGTAAGATTTAAAAAAATGTGATTTAGAAAAAAATTGCTGCGGTCTGTAAAAACTCTTTCCCTTTTCTGTGCTGTTCTAATTTTTTGGCTATGATTAATTTATGAGCTAAATTGAGACTGGTCCAACACTAAAGACCAGTCTAAAATATCTATAACTGATCCCTGACCTCAAACCCACTGAAAATATGTGGACTGCCCTGAAAAGACAAGTCAATCCAAGAAAACTATGGGATGACTATGTCCCTTACAAGTGTATGTAAACTTTCACAATTGGTTTCAAAATCTTTTGTTCTTTTGCCTTCAAAGCCTCATATAGTTTTCCACCAGTGATTTGGAGAAGTTTGTGTTTTAGAGGTGGGACCCAGATGTTTCCCACCTAACAGCCACAGTGGACCATGACGGTGGAGCTAATCTGTGCAGCGATGAAGACAGGGTCGCTGCTGGTCACTCAGTCTTGTGGGAAAGAGGCCATGAAATCACATTTTCACCCAAGTGGAAACTATTAAGGCCTGAAAACTTCTTTCAGAAGTGACTCAGACATTCTTGAAATATTAAAGTTGACACAAGCTAAAGTGCTTGTAATCTTTCTTATCGCGTGGCTAATCAAAGCAGACGGACTGGTTCAGGTGTGCTGTTCTACAGAGATTTCTCATAAAGACAGTGTGAGCCATCACTAAGTGCTTCCAGGACAGTGCATAAAAGAAAACTAATTTCCCCCCAAATTCCCTTAAAAACTGAGATTTTAAACATAATTAATGTTTAATGTCTCAGTTTACCTTCCCCTGGTAAACAAGAGCTCTGCCAACAAGATGCCACCCATGCGGCAATAACAAATATTATAAATAATGGAAAGTAGCTGAATGGCCTGAAGTTAATATCATCATTCAGCCAGAGAACAACACTTTTAGGAAGGGTTGGTTTGATTTGCCAATGTTAACACAACATCACATGTCAGTAACAGCCTGAGGTTTCTATTTGAAAATTCCACGCCTGAAGATCTTGACGAGGTCCCTGAAATCCTGCAGGGTGTTGTCGGTCGACTGCACACAGCACACTCATTTGTCGTTTGTCGCTGCTCCAATCTACCAAAGAACAGCCAAGGAATAAGAGAGGAAAACAACCAAAACAGAGTACTGACCCAGCTTTCACAGGATAGAGCTCTCTGTGGTTACGTAGGCAGTTTAAACTTCTTCTTCTACTGATTTTTATACACGCAAGGAGTGACACGGGAAATGACATGATGCTATATGATAGGTTTTATTGACACATTTTTTGAACAATACATTTTGTTAATACAAGTCAAAATATAAGACAACAGAAAGAAAAAAAAAATAAAAAAAATAAAGATTGTTTAGTTCCTTATTTAGTTCCATTAATTGTGCAGCCTTATCCAAACATTAGCTTCTCTGAGTATCACCTCTGTTGGCAGTATTAACGGTGGCTACTAGTTTTGGTACAATCCACTGTAATATGGCTGTGCCTGACTCTGAACTGAATTTTCTTAGTCAAATCCGAATTGGCCGATCAATTTGATTATTTGTTCCTTTGTTTTCATATAGATATAGAGCTCGATTATCTCCTGCTGAGCTGTTGATAGCGCTGTCAGCCAGTGGGTACTCGGCATAACATCAGTAACTTCCGCTTTAGCTGAGCACATTCCTGCGACAGACATGCAGTTCAGACAGGCAGAACACCTGACACATGAGACAAGTCGCACTACCCTGCCTCACTCTGTCCCGCGTCTCTTTACCCTCCATTGCCATCCCTGTTTCCATTTTCCATCACATTTAGTTTTGTGGTTCAGCCATTTTGAGAAAAGACTTGGTTGTAAAGTTTACAGCCTGCTCCTTGCATTACCCTGTGTTCTGAGAGGCAGACAAAGTGTATTTTGAAAGTTGACTCAAGGTTCTTCTCGACTGATGCATCACCTCATCAACTGTTTTGATTCATTTGTAGAGGCCACCACCTATTGATTTGATTTGATTGATTTTACTGTTTCAAATCGGTAAAATCTTCTTCCAGTGTGGAGCCGTGATTCCCTCAGCCCCTCCTTGCTCCATTCTCTCCCTCTCTCTCATATACAAACATATTGACAACCCATCTGTTATAGGCAGACTGGCCATCGGGAGCACTGGGAGAAATCCAGCCACATCGGTGGGCTGGTGGACCGCCAAAATATTAATGTATACTGATTTTACCGTCCCTGTCTGTCTCTCTGTGTCTGTCATTCAGGGTGCGCAACGTGGCCAATCACAGTATGTTTTTATTTGACACAAGATGACTCAATGGAGCTAAATGTATATATTGTTTAGGTATTTTTTATACACGGAATCATTTAATATTTAATTCAAGAATTCATTTTTTTCAAGTTTGTTTGTTATACTTGATCTAGTTTGGCTGCTCTCCTACATTAGAACTGTAAAACTGATGTCACATTAGTATGGGTATAGAAAAACCAGCATCTACATGATTTTGCCACATTAATTTAACTTAAATGGTAACCTAAAATTAGCTCTTTTGAAGCATCAGTATCAGGTCTGATCCCCCCCCACACACACACACACGCACACGCACATATGCACGCACACCTTTCTATCGTTCAGCGTTGGGGAGCTTTACGCAGTGATTGGCCAGGCATGCAGAGGGGAGACAGGAAACGTTTGAAATTCCTCTCGAGCTTTTTGCCTCTGTCACCCTCTGTGTACAAACAAATGCAAAACAGTGACTGACTGTCAGGAACCCACTGGGGGAGTGTCAAAGGGTGTGAGCAGTCTGAATGCACCCCAGGCCCAGGCAGGCCCTCCAGGGGACCAGGGTGGGCCCACAATAACAGCATGTGAAGGTTCAAATAATGCAAAAAAACATCTATGTAAAACAGACAATAGGAAACTGCTGGGCTTACTTCAGGCACACTCACAGAACCAAGAATATATGGCTTATCAGAGTAAAGTATATAACAAAAATCCCAAAAATGGGGGAAAAAAAACGCTGACCGGTTTCAACCAGCACTGCATCTTCCTCAGGGCGCGGTTGGAAAGGGAAGTAAACCAATGTGGAGTAGTGTCGCTGTTCCAACATCATAACGACAGATGGACTTTGCAAATTTAAAGACAAGAGAGATCCATAAAAATAAACACTTCATGAATTCCAATTCCACATATGTTGTGTGCAGCCTCACCTGTCGTTGTGGCTGCTTTTACATCAGATGCTCTAAGAGGGGCTTGAAATATATAGTAGCAGAACACAAATATGCCATAAAAACTAATAATGTTGCTGTTACCACTTCCATATTTATCATAACAGCAACAGCAGGCTTTTGAAAGTGGAGGGTATTGAACTTTTGGAGCAGCTCATCAGAGGAGGTGATCATTTCAACAGATTACTTCAGAGAGAGACTTTGCATAGATTGAGACTGGAGATTGGATTTTTACACCTGATGCTGTATCCTGTCTTAATGAGGAAATAGATTTCGGACCTTTCATGTAAAATGCCTTGAACCTCTTGTTATTGTCTGAAAATGGTTGGTATCCTTTTATTGCAAATTTTTATTGAACACCATCATGATGGTTCCTAATATATTCTTATCTATATAGCATACTGGTAATGCCAGTGAGATGCCATCTATATAAAGAATCACAACACTCCGCTCTGGTTTACTTCTCTCTCCAACCACGCCCTGAGGAAGACCCTATGGTGGTCGAAACTGCTCTGTGTTTTAGCCTTGTGATCACAATACCTCTGTAACGCCTTGAGGGGACTTCTTCAAATTTGGTAAAAACATTCACTTGGGCTCAAGGATAAACTGATTAGATTTTGGTGGTCAAAGGTCAAAGGTCAAGGTCATGGTAACCTCGCAAAACGTGGTTTAGGCCTTGTGAACGCAATATCTCCATAATGCCTTAAAGGTGTAATGTGTAAAATCCTGCTACTTGCTCCACCTCCACAGGGGGCAGCATTTCACCTCTTTGCCCCCTGTCAGTTAATCATATTGCTGCTTTCCCCATGTTCCTTATAATGTATTATTTATATATGCATTTATTGTTGATAGTTAACATTGTTGATATGCAAGAGCCAAAAAGATAAATATACATAGATACACATATTAAAAAAATAAAACTATGCAAAAAACTATGTACAAAAGTGTTGACAAAACTCCTGCTGAGCAGGATGTGCAAAAGATCACATTATAGACAATATGTGTTCTGTGCACGGATAATACTCTGAGGTGTTACTGTAATGTGGTTGTTGATGGTTGATGAGGCCAGACGCAGAAGGAAAGGCAGGTGCTGGTCCAACACTGAGGAGGAATTCTGGTCCTGATACAGACAAACATGTGAGAGGACAATTAGATTAGATCGTACAAGTTCTTTATATTCAAACATGTTAGGTCTGTTGTGTGTGTATAATAAATAGTAAGGATAGATAGAATATACTAAAATAAATACAGTATTAGGCAGTGGATCCTGGACCCGCTGGTTCTGGATCAAACAGTCTCTTTGTTTTACTTGTAAAAAATAAAGTTACTGACGCATCTAGCTGGACAACAGCTGCAGGAACAGGCGAAATTCTACTAAATCACTTAAACGTCAACATTATACATTTATGCCACAGTGTTTGTCGGTACGGTTTGTCATTTGCACTAATGATACTTACATTAGATGTTACTCACCAGTCTAAAAGAAAAGTTGCACCTCGGCATCAAACCGCATCTCTTTACCTGGAGCTGTCTCCAGCGGAGGAAAAACACACCAGGATTTACTCGTGTTTTCTTATTTTCTTTGAAGTTGAACGTGGTTTCTTGTTGGAGCTGTTCTTCAGGATGGAGATAAAGATCGTTTTCTTCTTCACCCATCTCTGCGTTTCTGTGATGCTACTCCGAAGCTTTTTTTTTTTTTTTGTCGGGAGCTGTAGCGTATATTTCCAAGCTCTGGAGGAAGTTGTTCTTCTTCGTGGGACTGAGGGCAGACTAGACGCTTCACTGACTCACACAGAATTGCCTCATAAGACGTGATTTTGGCCATGTGAACACGATATCTCGAGAACTCTTCAAGGAAATACCTTCAACTTTGGGTTACTATATATATATATATTGTGTACAAAAGTTCACTTGGACTCAAGGATGAACTCATTAGATTTTGGCGGTCAACGGTCAACGGCATGGTTTTGGCCTTGAGAACACAAGTCAGTTAAACCGTTGTACGTCTTCTTAACGCCTTGAGGGAATTTTGACAAATTTGGTACAAATCTTCACTTGGACTGATGTATTTCCCTTTGTATAACAATGTAAAACAGTTTAATAAAGTGAGGTAAGAGGGTGATTATATGTTACCATTAAGGTAAGATAATTAACGGCTGCATCTATGGCACCTTAATTACAGATAAAATGCACAACCACAGAGCATGGTAAGTGAGCTAAATCACAAACACCCATCCACCTGGAATCCCCAGTATAGAACTGTAGCAAAGAAAAGCACTTGCACTGCATTCACCCACAAAGCCACGGCCATAGAAACACATGAGTGGAGCTCAGAAGAGGAGCAGAGGAAGAATTTGGAGAATAAAGTTGGAAAAGTAAAGAAATTGGTTTCTTTTTTGGATTGTTCTTGATTACTGTCAGAGCTAGTTTATGAGGATGGCCAGGCTACCACAGCAGTCCTACCTTCGTTACCGTCGGCTAAATCACTGACGATAATTCTGCTACTGCAGGAACCTGACCAATGTATCCCAAGTCAACTTGAGCTTACTGCTGAGGCACAGATCTTTGCGGTGAAAAAGTGAATAGAATAGCACCGAAAAGGACAGATGTGTGAGGCACAGGGTCAAAAGCAGAGTGCAGGGACAAGAGGAACCTAATCGCACACACTCGGTGCCATCATAATCCCTCTACGGTATTACTACCTACACCCAAAGACAAAGATGCGGGATTGGATTTGTTAAAGTGGGTAAAACAGCTCTGCCCTGGTCTTTCAGTGTACAATAGATAAACTCAGATCATCTAGCAGGATCGAGAAACCACTAATCCTCAGCTCAGCTCAGACAGAGAGGCTGGGATTCGGGCTGAAGCGCTATTGTTCCCTGAGATCCATTAAACTCCTTGTCAACTGGAGAGCGGCTCATGATCGCCGATAGAGCGGGAAGCATGTACTAGACTTGGCTGCAGTCCACATTTGTCTCTGGAATGCCGGCTTCGATCGGAATGATTTATGGAGAGTGAAGGGTGAGGTGTGAAAAAAGCAAGCGAGGCGATAAACAGATAAACAGCAAAAGGAGGACAGAGACAAACAGAGTTGGAGAATGTGTGCACAGGCTAAGCGAGCGTGGTGCTGAATCTGTAAGTAGATGGAAAGGTCATTGAATATATTGTGTGCTTAAGCGTATGTGCATTTGTTTTACTCCACAGTAGCTGTGCATAGGGATCACACATTTAAGGAAGAAAGTAGGAGTATGCACACATGACTGAGAGCAGAGGAGCTTCATTTGTCTACGCTCAGGTTTATAAGGTCAGTAAGTGGGCGACAGAGTGCATCTCCTACCATAGATCATTAGTCATCCTGCAGCCTTCAGACTGAGAACGCACTGATCTGACACCTATGACACAAAGACCTTTCATGAAGTTAAATTTCATTAGAATTAGTAAAGAAGTCCAGTGTGTCTAGCAGCTAGAAGTTTGTGGACGACCATGTCACTAAAGCAAGGGAAATACACACTTTGGCTGCACATAGTTTAACGTAAACAGCATGCAACAAAAGGACAAACGGGGAAAATCGAAGCTTTTCCTGATGTCATAATTATAATGCAATGACTCTAAAATTATAACATTGTGCAAAATAGCAACAAACCAGTTTTATGTCATCATAAGTGATGTTTACATGCTATATATTCTCATAGTGAGCTTGCTTCTTATAGTCAGTGTTAGAAATTCAAAATGTTAGGGGCACTTCGAAATTTCATGAAGCACACTGATATATAAAAGCCGCTAACCCTCACTGATGCACATATTATTCACAAAAAAGGTTTGCTTTAAATAAGCTCCTACAAAAAGGGCAGCAACGTGAGATGTTATGTAGCCTATATTGAGGGGAGACAGGATTCCTATGGAGATAAAAAATAAATCTAAAAAGAATTTCTAAAGATTTCAGAATAAGAGCAAGAAGCCAAAGCGAAACTTTAAAAGCAGTAACGCCACCTGCGCTCCACTAAAGACAGCAGGGCTCATGGAGCAGGAGCAGTCACGAACCGGGTAAGAGGAGCAGAGGAGCAGTTTTTACTTCATTAGGGAATACGTAAGATAACTGGATCTTCCCTTGTAACTTCACATCCAACCAGTAATGTGTCTAAAAATCATCTTAAAGTATCGGCTTTTGTAGTTTTACGGCAGACGGCTCATTTCCCCTTCGCGCCTCTTCGTTTCTTACCGTGCGGCTCCAGGGGCACCCGAGCCCGCGCCACACATCCACCCGGCCACACTCACCTAACTTTTGCTGCCACGGAAGATATCGCATCACTCCTCAGATTCTTCCTTTTGGACACTGCAGTTCCCATGCTGAAGTGGAAACGACCCAGGGGAAAAAACGCAGACCATTCCACAGACTGATCGGCGAGCGGAAACAAAACGAGAGAAAATCAACAAATGGGGTGAAATTAAAAAAAAAAAAAAAACATCCGTATCCAACAAGTCAGAGCTATAATTATTTCATATTTATCGTTATCATTTCGGATTAGAAAAGAAAAGAAACTGAATGTTCCAGAAAGCTGCTGGGTGGACAGCGCAGCAGCTCTGCTGGATGAGACGCGGAGTAGTGATGTGCTGCGCTCTCCTCTCCTCTCCTCTCCTCTGCTCTCCTCTCCTCTCTTCTCTTCTCCTCTCCGCTTCGAAGCCAACTGAGGCTTCCAGGAAGGAAACGGAGACCATAAAAGGAAGGGCAGCCCGCCTGGCCTGCACGGCCCTGGACAGGTGCGGGGTGGGCGACAGCAGGTGAACAGAGCCGAGTTGTTTCAGTGTTTTTTTTTTTCTTTTTTCTCCCCCCCCTCGGTATATATGCGGTACTCAGTGTGTCTTAAGTAATTCCAGTTTTCCAGTTTTCGTTGTTGCACGGCTTTCAGGCCACAAGAGCGCAGGGCGGCATGATGTGTATCCAGTTTGAGTAAAACAATATGCTCCATTATCATCCCGATATATCAAACTGCAGGCTACAAGCTAAATGATGTTGTTACAGTGTTATACTGTGTTTTCTCTCATCCTACTGTGATAATATTGTTGATGTTTCGTGTGTCTTTACAGCCTAAATAAGAAAACTCTACCTGCAGTGGCGGATTCAGAATGTGGCCAGTGGCTGCTGGAAAAACCCGGATGGGCCAGATGTTTTTAAAGCTCGGGCCAGTTGCACAAAACACCTTCTTTAAAATGTTCACTTAAGTATTTCAGGTTTTCCCTTTATGTTAGTCTTCCCATATGCAAATGTAAAATTTGTAGCCTACATGCATTGAATTTGTATCTATGACATATAAGTACATATAAAATAAAAGCACATATGTAAAAAATATATGAGAAACCTATTAGATATTGGAACAATTTCACATATTGACATATATGTACATACAAATATAGCCTCCATATGTTTATATATGTATGCTTATATTGTAGACATATGTAACATATATTCATCCTAAAAGCCTGTCAGTATATGTTGATATTATATAAATTTGGAGAATGTGACATGATTAAAATTAATGAGAAATTAAGAAGAAAAACATACATATGTACACAGAATCTTTATATGTATGTTGTTTTAGTAAACTTGCATATATAAATTAAATATACATCATTAATATACAGTAGCCTATATGGTTGCAACATGTTACACCATGTAAGAAAACATCATATAGATATTTTTAATATATGTTCATATACAAGTTTTACATGTATATATATATATATTACATCTTCATGTGTACATGTGATAATAATATAAGTGACATACATGGCAACATCACTCTTGCTATATGGACATATATGTCATATATTTCGTTTTTGCATGGGGTTGAACTTCGGGAATCACTTAAAGTCAGTTAAACCGTTGTATAAAAGACCTTAGCGACCAAAGTTCACCATGGTGAAGTTCCCATCAGAACAACAGGAGGATGAGATAGGTTATAGGTTTCATAAGCCAGAGTAACAAAACACGTGTTTGTGTGTGCAGAGCCTTTCATTTGCAAAATAATCAGTTTCTATAGCTGTCACATAAATGCAGTGGAGAAAAGAGTACAATATTTGCCTCTGAACTGTAGAGTTGAAGTATAAGGTAGCAAGCACCTAACAAATGTCTTTACTGTAAGTACAGTACTTAAGGGAATGTACCTAGTTACTATCCATCACTGTTCCAAGTTTATATTTTATTAATGTGCGTCATTATAAACGTCAGTGTGATTTTAAATGGTGTTCCTCTACCTTTGGAACATAAATTGAACATTCCAGGTTCATTTCACCTCCTTATATATCTCTATAGATATATCTATCTCATGGCCTCTGGTGGCATCACTAAGTACCTGAGAAGGTTCTGAGAAGCGTGCCAGTTGGCATGCAAGAAAGAAATCCTACGCAGTCGTTGAATTAACATGGTTTGAATTGACTGAAATGCCTGTGTTCCACAAAATGGCTATCCACAACCCAAGTCTAATTCAAGGGGAATACAATTAGAAACAGAAACAAACTTTTTATCATATAAACATCAGACAGTTACACAGGTTTAATATGCTAGTACTTACCCCATAAATTTGTTAATTCCATTTCACTTTTTTCTCTCTCTAATGACTGGGAAGGTGCAATGAGACTTTAAAATTGCTTATGATTCAGCCAACTGCATGGTTCATCCATATAAAGGAATAACAGATAGTCCACGTACAGTGCTGTATATTAGAGGTCCCATAGTGTATAAAGGTAGATGTCCATGTCTTCTTTGATTATAAAGCAGATCTAGGTTCTATATTGATACTGTGAAAGTATCAAAGTGCATGCCACACAGAAATGCACACAGCCTGTATTCAGACACTGAGCCTTAAAACGAGCCATCAGGACTTCTGTAACTTTGTGATGTCACAGCAAAGCAGTCACCACCCGTCCTCCACCCCTCACCATCCAACCGTGCAGGATTTGGTTTACCTAGGAGTGTTTACCTGAAATCTGTTATATTTTTATTCAGTCACTCAGAAACAAGTGAGCCAATCAGAAGAGAGGCTCAGAGCCTCCTCTCCTCTGATTGGCTCACCTACCTGTTGTTACTAGAGCTCCAGAGAGAAGCCTGAGAGAGGAGATGTAAAACTACATTGAGATGGTTTTTGGTTCTTAAAACCACAAATATATCTTCTTATGGATCAACACGTCAAATAAAACTCAGGAAAAGTGTAAAATATGGACCTTTAACAGTAAAAACAAAGAGGAACATTTGCCTTTCATTTCCAGTCTCACCAAGCTGTCTGAGAATCGACCTGAGAATCATGCAGAATATTTTTGGTTCTCCAGGGAAATGAAATCAATTCAAGATCAATATTCAGAAAAGGAAAACAAGAGAAAAAAGACTGTCCTTTAAGCCAGTACAACGAAACCCTGTTGTGATTATGGAACCATGAGTAATATCCATAGTGCAGGCCACATAATAAACACAGTGCTCTCCATGTTTCAGATTTCAGGAGCTAAAGCAACATCTGTCTTTTTCTCACTGCAGTAACAGGCAGACAGACAGCACAGTGACAGCCACTGTGCAGCCCCAGTCTCACACTTACCCTGACATAATCACCAGGACTGAGACTGTGAATCACCATCATTAATATGAAGAAAACCCATGATGTCACTGCTAATCAGGTGTATGGCCACAGCAGTGCGAAAACTTCCCTCTGCAAAGAGATTCTCCTGATTGAACATATCCTAATTCAGCACATAATGACGGGGTCAGCCATGTCAGTACAACACTGTGACTGGCACAGAGGTCTGAAACAGAAATCCAAATAAAGATACATACCCGGGCGAGAATGGTATCTGATAATCAGGATTACAACTGAAGAAGCGTACCTCAAAAAAATCAATTAGCAGTTTTAGGATCTCAAAGAATTCAGTCGCTATCTCCTGAAGACTTCTGCTGATTTTTAACAGCAGCATGCTATTGTGCCTGTATGATAAGAATAGAGCGGGGTGTGTGTGTGTGTGTGTGTGGGGGGGGGGGCGGGGGGGGGGCTCTGTCATCACAGCCATGGAAATAAGATCTGTCACACAGGATCAGACTACAGGGACTTTATACCTGCTTCATTATCACAGACATACAGGAGACGGGAGGGGATAGTGAGGAAGAATTCACTCAAAGGATTTACAGTACACACTGAACACGCTGTATTGTCACTGTATAGATTGCCAAAGTTTGACTTAATAGCCATAGTGCAGTTCATTCCCTTTATATCTTCAAATAGTTTCATAAGTATTGACATAAACTCAGTTACACATGTCCAGCGAGTCTTCCAAACTCACTTGTTGCCTTCCAAAAGGTACAATGAGCTTTTTCTGATCTGCTGCCCCTGTCATTGAGGTCTGGTTCAGTTTAGGCACAAAGACTGTGGGACGGGGAAACATTGTGGCTTAGGTTAAAAAAAAGTCACTTTGTTAAAATTCGGGAGCTTTGGTTAAGTTGAAACATTTTCAGGATTAACATTAGAGGGGGAGGTGGGCAACAAAATATTCCTTGTGGTCCCTAGTAGTTTAACTCCTGGTTCCTTCTCTGTAATTTTAAGTTTTCATATGTAATTAATACCAGGGAGAGGGTGAAGAATATACTCACATTTATACGTATGGAACCTGTCTGATCTCTGAGCTGTTGAGCCTCCAGGAACAGAGCGTAAACAATGATTGGTAAGGGGCCACACAACTGCAAGTACATTTTTTTGCGCCTCACAAACTGCACCGACTTTTTACTTTCAGATTTCATTTAATCCTTTCTGCACATTCAGTGGTGCCAGCAGCTGTAATCCTGTACGCACAGTAGGTACAATTTTTTTTAAAAATGATTTTGTTTGTTTTCTTAACATTCCATCTTGAAAATGAAACTGTGACAACAGGAGATCCTGTCTTCATTTTTGGCTGCATCCACTTCCCTTGAGAGCAGGTGATAAAGGAGGAGTTTGGTTCTTTGATGCTCAGTGTTGACACTGCAGATGTGGAGCACTGATGAACATCTGTCATGATATTGGAATTGATGTGGAGGCTGTTCTGGCCTTCAGATGCAGAATGAACTTCAAATAGACAGGAATACTATTTAATTTTATTGTCTCATGTGGTCTTTTGATTGTTTATCGTAATAGGTTGGTTTGGTCTTGATGTCACATATTGTTACTATCTTTAGTAGTTAGGCAACTGTTCTAATAATGATGATGTTATGTGAAGGAATCTGTTTTTTAATGTCGACTTTTCTCTGGGATATTCAATATAGTATATAATAGTTTATTGTAGTCAGTTATTTAGCTGCTGTTGTTTTTCAGGCCTGTTGGTTGGTCTTTGAAATGCATGTGGTGCTAATCAGAGTTTTATGGTGGGGTCGTGTCATAACTTTAGTGCTAAAATACAAATACATCAATCTCTCTCTCTCTCTCACTCTCTCTCTCTCTCTTGCTCGCTCACTCATTCGATGAGTAGACTTAAGTACGTGTGTGGGAAACCTAAAGGTAGCCTACGAGCGGAGAGGTGGTTCTGGTGCTTACTATGAAATATAATCCTGCCGGTGCCACTGAGCACATTGCGCACTGTAACATTTAGAAAGTCTAGTAGAGTCAATGATATTATTTTATCCCATTCATGTGTATGGGAGCTCACAGGAGGTCAGTCAGCTGACAGACATCTTGGACATGCCATACCTTATGGGCCCAAAAACATACACAACCTGCAGAAACATTGTTGGCTTATATTTCCAATGAGCAACTTTCATAGGAATGAATGGGGTATCCGCTTCCTCATAACACATCCATGCCTCCCAGAGGTTTTATCAATTTCATTCAGGCTCGACTGCTTCTCTTTAGAGTCCCAGATGACTCCCAGATTTTATAACTTTAATTTTAGAGACTGAATTTGAACAAGTGTATATGAGCAACCAGAGTTTTTGACTTGATGTTTTTAGAACTGAATTGAGCTTGTTGAAATAGAGCAGCTTTCGGATGCAAGTCGTGAATTTTCTTTCTGTTTGAGAACCCTAAAATAAAGAAATTGCACAACTGCATTGTCAGTTGATTGCTGAGGATTTCACAAATTAAAATAAATTAAGAAGACATTTTCAGGGTGCAATAAACTCAGTGGTATTTAAATTTCAATAATACGTATTGAGTAGTGATTACATTTCACTTGCTAATATAATTCAAATTAACATGGCAGTGATTATCTTCCAAAAGAAGATAATCACTGCAAATTGCATGAAGGATCTTTTTTTTTTTTTCAACTTTCAGCCCCTCCATATCTGCAGATTACTAATCAATCATGTGTTACCATCTATCCCACAATGCTTTGAGAGGTGAGCAGCATGTACCAACAAAGTCAGGCTACTTCTTCCTTTTCTCTTAGCTAGAGACACTTAGCTGCTAGAGGTCCTTGATATATAAACATATGTTGTTTTAGGAATTTCATAAATGGCCAATATGTCAATATTTCCATGGAAAAGGATGGTTGGTGTGTGGCCGATGGTCATATAGTAAGTTTTAGAAAAACAGGACGGCAATGTATAAAAGTTCACTCATGGCCATGCACATACGATAAAAACATTTTCTTTTATTTGTGCCAAGGCTTTGGACGACCTTGACAGGTTGCACATACAAAATTTAACTGCCATTTTTTATTTGAGTAATAAATCACTAAAGTACAGTGCTGTGAATCTTAGTTTTTCATCAGATTTCCAGTCACAGCTGAAGAGATTAGATGGCAGCAGACATATCTTACTCACCAATGCTTCTTCCAGATTGCAAAGAGACAGATTCAGACTTCAAACTCGTAAAAAGTCAACAGGGGAGAGAGTTTCTGCACCTCTATAAATAAGACACAGAAAGTAAACACCTTTTAGGGGCTGGACTCCAAAGTTTGCCGGTTACAAGCCCAGGAAGAGAAATTTGGCAAAGAAGCCAACCTGACCTCCATGAAGCAGGGTCACTTTAACTTCTCACTGCAGAGACCACAACTCCAAATCTCCATCTATCACTCAACCTTTTTGCTAGGTCTCCCCTGCCCTCCTCCCTCTTTCTTATCTTGCCTTTCTCTTAGCTCCTTCCTTGCTCCGCCTCTTCTACTCCTCCTCCTCCAGCACGTGAGGCCAGTCAGACAGAGGTGAGCAGAGCATGTTAACAAATTGACTGTATGAATATTTAAGCAGCCATCTGTTTTTTTTTTTTTTTTTTGCTGCTAGCGTGTGGCTCCCACGCCCTTCCACAGTGACAGTTCTTCATGAGCCTGCCGCACACAATCACACACAAACACACATCATGTGTGATTCGACACTCACACAATCTACTGTGCTGCTGTACGAATGCGCCTCGCGCAACTCAGCAGAGACAGTAAAGGATTTCACTTGTGTGGTTGCAGCTACAGCTGAAATCCTACACGCTCCTCAGTGACAGTGGCACTGCACACAGCATGTTTATATACCAGCAAGAGCCAATCTTTAATCTGAGATGTGTGAGCACACAATACATGTCCAGTTCACGCATCAGAAATGACTAGGAAACTGCGATCCTTCTAAATCTCATCAACGTGGGATACTACTTTTTGTCTGTGAGGATGCTAATGATGGACAATCATGATTTGGCTGTTGAATGCAGTTTTCAAAGATTTATAAATGACAGCATAATAGTGCTGATCAGCTGTTACTGATGTAGTCCATACCACCCACGGGTATGAGGAGTAATCAGGAGAGGGGGCTGAAGCAGACAGACTGGCACAGGATACGCCTCATGTAGAGCAGCGCAGATAATCACGAATGGAGAGGAGAGAAAACGGAGCCAGAAACAGCTCATCGCCTGAGGTTGAACCTCCCAGGAAGGCTGCATATTTTCCAACCTCAGTTGGCAGACCATTGTTCAAACCAATAGACTGTAGACCCGCTCTACGACCTGAAGTATCTGATTGGGAGAGGTTGCCGGGGGCAGTAAACATCCTGGAGGAGTCGAGCCTGGGAGGCTCAGCTTAGGGGGGAAAAGTGCAAGTTTCCAGTCGGTGTAGCCTGAAGCCAGTTTTCATCAGTGTCTTCCTGTGGCATCTACCTGCCTCATCTGGGGTGAAACTGTGTGTTGTTTCTCACACTAAGATAAATTCATGTTTTTTAGTATTATGAGTCAACGCTACAATAACTACGGAATCGATCAAGATGCATTAGAAATTTAAAAATCCTATACTTTTGATGAGCAGCACAGTTCAATATTCACTGCGTGCTGAGCTGGTTTACTCCAGATTGTATGGCAATAAATTATTATCATTTTCATGAAGTCAAGCCCAGCATGCATTAGACAGCAAGTAAGGAAAATAAAACAGTGCAGATCTGCCCTTTCCCAGTCGGAAGAAACCTGAAACATAGACTGTAATACTTGTTACATTGATGGGATCATGTTATGGGCATGGTAAGACTGTTTTTTCCATTTAATCATGCAGATTTTATCAGTCAACGGGAAGGCAAAGAGAAAGCAACAAGACTAAGGGCCAACAAGCACAGTAATGGCTCAATGGGGCTGAGCTTAAACACAGCGGAGCTTTGAGCTAAATGCTATCATCACAATGCTAATGTGCTTGCAATGACAATGCTAAAATATTGATGCCGTGATCATGTTTACCATTATTTTAAAGGTTGTGTAAAGGATTGTCACGGCCACTAGATGCCACATTAGACCACCATCATCAGTTATGAAGAGCCAACAAAAAGAATCCAACCACAACCATTAGCCCATGCTAGCATTGCCGTGATACGCTCTGCTATGCAATGCAAGTGTTATGCTAGTAACATTATGAACCATCGAGTTACTTACCCATGGAGGAGAAGAAAAATCTGTTCTGAGTCCAGCTGTGGACCCTTAAGCAGCTCGCAGGGTTCTCCTCTCAGTAAAGTCAGACCAGTGATGGCTCCACAGTCAGCCTTGGACTCATCCACCAGGACTAGCCACACGAATGACACTGATGGAGCTGGTAAAGACATTCAAAACTTTATGGATGTTTTGATGGTCGTTCCCATGTCCAGTCCAGCTGTGCTCTGGTCTAATCTCTTTCTCTGAGGCCTTTCCTGATGAAAACTGTAACAATGGGATTGTTAATGTTGTTGCTGTTGCTACACGGACAGTTGTGTGTGTGACACAGACCCTAATAGTGATGTGATGACAGCTACGATCGATGTATATAGTTACTCAATAAAGTTCCCGGTGACCAAAGGGTAATGTTCGTCTGTCCAGTTTGTAGGAGTCAGGAGACAGAACAAGCTGAAACAAAAACCTGGTTTCTTCTTCAGTGGAGGAAATTCCGGACAGTTGCTTTCACCTGAACGCTGTGTACTGCACTGTGCTATCTCACCTGTGGGCGGAGCCTCTGTGTTTATAAATGTGGAGAGGGCCGACGGTTTAACAGGAGGGACTCACGGGCACACATACGTGCACTAACATGCACACACTACCGGACCGGCTACCAAAACAAAGACCAGAGAAACTCAGATTACAACAGACACAGCGGGGGTGTGGCTTCGTTCTCTGCTCAGGACGCCATCACTCCACTATATCTTTACATAGAAAATAGTTGTTTGCTGCTTTATTATTGTTTAAAAGCTTGTTTACAGAACCTTCAATATGAAGTAGAGCTGATGCCGATGGATGATGTTAACCTCATAATATCAACAACATCACGGAACCATGAATGTCTGTAAAAAATGTTTGTGCTAATCCATTTAACAGAATAAGTGAAAACTATGACCTGCTGGTGGCGTTAGAGGAAAAGTCAGGTGATAACCAAAGTGTTTAGCATTAGATAGTCGGGTTTTAGGATCTGTAACAAATTTAATGGTAATTAATCCAATAGCTGTTGACGTTTATTTTACTTGAAGTCAAATATTTCAACCAGTCTGTGTTCATTCTCTACCGTACCCTAAATATCTGCACAAAACCTAAGGGAAACCATTCGAGTGGTTGCTCAGACGCTTAGAGGTGAGCCCTGAACCATCACTTAGTTATGCTGCTACAGGTCTAGACTGCTGTGGATACTCCCATGATGAACTGAGCACTCGCTCTCCCTCTTTCTCTCTCCCTTCCCATGCATTTATATCATACTACTGCATGTCTTAATTGAGTTTTCTCTCTCTCTCGTAGTTTGTGCTTCTCTCTCTCTCTCTCTCTCTCTCTCTCTCTCTGTCCTCATTCTGCAGGTCTCTCTTCCTCTGGAGATGCAGGATCCAGATCTGACACAACTATTCATTAACATAACTCTTCAGCTGTTGGTGACTTAAAACACGCACAATAATTTATCAGTATGAATAATATCTAGTCATCTGCCACCACCACTCATTGTTCCACTTGGTCTGCATAAATATTTTTTGCATTGTGCATTACATTACATTGTTTCATAGTTTAGAGTCTGGTAAAATGGTACCAGTAGATAAGGTAGCAGTTGGTTAAATCACTTTCTCATTCTAATATTTATTTAAAGTGAGTTCCAAAAAAAGAGATTCTGTACCTATAACTACACATTTACAGTTAAGTTCATTTGTAAAACAGAATTGGTTAATTTTTTTTTTGTCCATGTGCGAGCAGCAGAACAAGATGTAAGTGATGGTTATTGTGCACCTGTTAGCTCATTTGTTAGTTATATCCATGCTTAAGCAGGAAAATCTGGAAACAGCAAACATGGTTTCAGGTGTTTTAATAAAGAACTTCAAAATATTATATTAGGTATTTAGCTGAACCTATTCATGTTCTTCCTTATTTCAGAAAACAGAACACTACAGTGCTGCAGAGTCTCAGCCGCTTAAACCAGCTGGTTTAACTGCTCGCACGTAATTATTCTGCAGTTTCTGGTGTAAGATAACTGAATGAAAACCAAACACCTTCTATTTTTTCACCTTGTATTTCCTTGTTATTGGTGCTATACAAATATATTTACCTTTCCTTGCCTAATTCCTGTACTATTGAGCTAAGACACTGATTAATTAACTTAACTGGTTAACTTAATTATAACACATACTGTATTTTCATATCTGTCTATTGACACACAAATAACAGGAAAATGATTATTAGTTATTAGTGTTGTTATGACCTTGGCTCAAGCGGCCACAACAAAAGGGAGACACACCATGGTTGAAATTAACAAAGAATATTTTTATCGAACCAAATTAAACCAAATTAGGAACCCAAATTAATGAGTATGAGGTGTGGAAATCAGTAAAAACCAGTATTGCGTGGTGTGCATGTGTGAGGTATGGGAGTGCAATTGTTGTAAAGTGCAGAACCAAACACAAGGCTTAAACCATAGACTGTATATAAAAAGGCTTAAACTAAGACGAGACAAAACCAAACCAAAGACGAGTTGCGCCTGTGGAGAGAAGCAGAGAGAGATTACTAGGCAGCCAAGAACTATATACTCTGGAACACCTTGGAACACAGGCGTTCCAGATGAACCAATCAGCTGCAGACAAGTAGACAAGTCAGCAAAAGGATCTCATACCCTAAAGAAGACCCCAG
The DNA here is from genome assembly GCF_002260705.1 of Seriola dumerili. Taxonomy (NCBI): domain Eukaryota; kingdom Metazoa; phylum Chordata; class Actinopteri; order Carangiformes; family Carangidae; genus Seriola; species Seriola dumerili. The sequence goes on along the minus strand of NW_019174272.1, from coordinate 12,012,450 downwards.
GGGTTGCCACAGTGGGACTTTTGTACATTTTGGCAGGTTAGAGCTGGATGATGGAATAAGTCTGCTGCCTCTGTAGGAGGCTGATGAATATGACACGGTCTTCCTCCTAGTTACTGAGGTCCTCGTAAAAAAGAAACAGTAAGTCAGTTACATTATCCAGTAGCTACACACGAGAGCCTCCATTGAGGCCTGCTTAGCAGAACCTATTTGACAGCTCAGTGGTGAATAAAGTCTTAATCCAGAGGGCAAGAGGACAACTAAAGTGTTCTGGTGGAGTCTTCTGAGTCTTTCAGAAAGTATATGATATCAGTCACTTTGTTGTCAGTCTACAGTTACAGCAGTTTAAAGCAGTTAACACAAACACTATATTCCTACTAAAGCAGCATCTTTCTACACCTGGAACTACAACTTTTCCTGCACATCCTCCAGAGTGGACTAAATACATGTACAATAACAATGTTGTACTCCTGCTCAGACAGGGTGTAGCAGCTGTCTGGCACCTCTGACCCTCTCTGTGATTACATTTGTGTTGATTTAGTCAATCTACGCACAACAGTGCAGGAGATCAGGTTTGCCTGGTCAGCAGGGAACATTAGCATGAATGCGCTATAATCAAGTCCCTGTTTGTGTTCATTAGGCTGTCCCACAACAGAAACAGAACAAAACCAAACTCTGTGTGTTAAAATACAGTAAAGTTATGGGTGGTAGTGAAGATTTGGACAGGACTGAACATATTCACCCTTCCTAATGGGTATGTAGAAAGATTACAATGTGATTCAGCCTGGTATGGATAACGTGAATTTCCTTAAGTAGTTTTGCACGCAATCATGGCTGTGGCTCAGGAGGTAGAGCAGGTTGGTGGTTTGATTCCTGCCTTCCCCAACCCTGAAGGGTCTTAAGTCAAGGTACTAAACCCCAAACTGCCCCTGATATGTTTGATAGAAAAGTGCAGTATATATAGAAAAAGTGTTGAGGGAATGTGTAAAGCACTTTGAGTAGTCGATAAGACTTGAAAAGTGGAACATAAGTGCAGTCCATTTGCTTTTCGCATGTGATGACACATGAGGTGAAAAGCTTAAAATGCGTATGACACATGAAGAGCTTTGGTTGTTGTTGTGTTCCAGGGTAGATTTGTGTAACAATACACAGGAGCAAACACCGCATCAAGGAACAAGCTCTCACCACCTTCTCAGGTACCATGGTCTCGGTAAGTGACATACTTCCTAATAGCACCGTACTTTTGTGTTCACTTCCCAGAGTTCCTTGCAGGATGTGACTGACCAACTGAAGAGCAGCAGAGAGAATCTCTGCCCATGGAATATTTGTCCATTTAGCGTTATGACCAAACTGAAAGTCCAAAGACAAACTGACACACACAAATAAAATTTTAGAGGCCCAAAGGAAAATCTATCTCAACTGAGACATTTCAACACATTATTGTTTGCACAGTTTAATGTGTGTATTGTGTCTTGGATCTGAATCTGAGAAGTGCAAATGAAAAACTCACCATGACTCACAAACCAAAAATGAGCAAAGAGCTAAAAAAACAAAACAAAAATACGCCAAATGTCTCACACATCTGTCCCTTATCAGCTCCAAGTTTCGGGGGACTTTAAGTGGTGATATGTGTGCATATCTGATAAGTCTCTCCATTACAAATCTGCTTGTTTTGCATGCTCATATCACTGTCTAACAGCAGGAGTCTGCTGACTGTCCTCCTCACTGCATTTCAAGTGGGGTTAGAGTGATGCCATCCTGTGGATTATAAATGAACTCATGTTTCACAGACTGCCACAAATAAAGGTTATGGGTGTTATTGGACACTGATGAATACTTTTAAACATGATTTGCTTTAGCCTTTAAAATTTCACTAAATCCTCCACTGAAATGGGTGGCAGCAGATGTTTGAAGGTTATTTACATCAAAACATGAGCACACAGTAATTGTGTGGCTCAGTATCAGTATGGTTAGATGAAATAATATGCTTTTTTATGATTTAACCTTTTAAAATGAGGTGTTCAAATGTTACTGTCCAGGAGGAAAGTAGCTATAAAGGAGCTTTAAGACCAAATTTCAAAGAAAAAATGCCACTCACTTGCTCTGCACTGCATCATTTGAATAAAGCCTTCATCCATCTGTGCCTCTCCTGCCACCTGTGCCCACTGAGGAAAATCTCATTTCAAAGTCAAGAAAATACCAAACTAACGAAGTCTGACTGTTGTGTCACTTTAATGCTCCTATTTGTTGCAAGTGGACTGAATTATACATTTTATAATATATAAAACACATATATATATACAACATATATATATATATATACAGTATATAGTGATCAAATAGAAATGTAGCAGATTTCAGGTAAACACTCCGAGAAACCAAATCCTGCAAGGTTGGATGGTGGGTCCAGGTGGGCGGGGCTTAGGGCATCACTGAGAGTGGCTTTGTTGTGACACCACGAAGTTAAACTGTTATTGTCCAGGAGAAAAGTAGATGCTCATTTGGGTCAGAATACAGGCAGAAATCCTGGGTGTCATGTTTTGACTTTTGAGAGCAGATGATAAGAAGCCCTCTATGAGACATTACATTTGGTGAAAGTTGTAGACTGTGTACCTTATATTCAAGAAACATCTCCGGGATGCACTCTGGGACGCATCATCAGTGTTGTGAACCCGAGGTCATCAGGCGCTTCGGGTCTTACAACATACGCCCTCGCCCAGGCGACCCAGCCGGGGCTGATCAGACCCCGACTTGCGTCCCAGCAGCTACCCACGGATCAGCCCTTTTCAACCAAAGCCACCTAGCGGCTTCGCTGGCGGATTTTATAGCCCTCTTCTTTTCTGCTCCTGTGATGCCTAGCCGAGTGAGGACCTTGCAGAATGAGTGTCCTGTGAATCCTCTGCAGCCGACCTCTATGGACTCATAGAAAGTTTTCCAGCCCCTCCCCCCTTGACTGCTCCACTAGTTCCTGGTACTTAACACGTTTCCTCTCGTTGGCTTCATCTATGCGCTCTTCCCAGGGCACTGTTAATTCCAGCATGATCAGGTGTTTCGTAGCCTCAGAGGTGATGATCATGTCCGGACGGAGCGAGGTTGTTGCAATATTCTGTGGGAATATCAACCGCTTTCCCAAGTCAGCCTGCAACTGCCAATCACGGGCTGTATGGAGAAGGCCTGTTGTTTGTCTTGACCGAGCCTGTGGTTTCTCCCCAGCTTTGATGAAGGTGACTGCGTTTTTTGGTGGGCGGTGATGTTTGCCGGTGTTAATGGCTGAAGCTACACTCTCTGCAACTGCCCTGAGCACCTGGTCGTGTCGCCAACGATAGCGGCCATCTGCCAGGGCCTTTGGGCAGCCGCTGAGGAGATGTTCCAGTGAGCCTCTTCCAGAGCAAAGCGGGCATGAGGGTGTATCACTCTTTCCCCAGACATGGAGGTTTCAATTCATAAAACAACAAAACATCCAGTTACTCTTTTCAGTGCTCCAGTGTTCAGGGGTTTTGCTACCACACCCCCACTTGGTGTAGTGTGACCACTAGCTTATGGTGGCTAATGTTAGCAAAGCTAGGTAGATATTGCTGTAAAACCAACAAGTCCTCCAATCTACAGCATCATTATCCTGTTATTGTCATGGATATGATACTGGTTGACAGATATGGTACTGGTATCAGCTTTCAAAAACTTGTATTGTTCAAATCTTTCCAAAGTTTGGTGCTGTGCTACCTTCACATCATATTGTGTAAAGTTCCTTTATTGAGCCAGCCCTTGTGGCATGAAGCTGATGCTACCTGGCACAGCAGGTAGGGTTAGATCTTTGCCACATCAAGCAGTCTCTCAAGTTGTAACTTACTGGCTGCCTCTAGGGGATAAATAAAGTATCTATCTATCTATCTATCTATCTATCTATCTATCTATCTATCTATCTATCTATCTATCTATCTATCTATCTATCTATCTCCAGACTTTGTAGATGTACCAGTCCTACACAGTTTCACACAGATAACACAGACCCCAGATCACAACATCATCTTCTCTGAGCTGCTTTAGTTCTAGCGTTGTTCACTTCTGTGATGCTGCATGGTGCTTCCTTGATGCTCTTATCATTACTTTATTTCTATCTATTTATTTACTTCTCTATTTATTTTAATCTATTTATATTTATTTATTCAATTATTGATTTATCTATTCCAATAAGTTGGAACTTATTTATATTTAACTTACCATTTTTATACGATTTTCCTTTATGTACTTGTTGTAATTTGTCCTATAGAACTCTGGTTTGTCTTGACACAGACCATGATTACAAACAAATTAGAAATGATTGATTCAGCATTTCTGACAACAACCATATTTACTTCCTGGTGAAAAGAGCTACAGAAGTGTCAAGTATTAACCAGTATTAACATTACTACAACAGACTGAGCTGAAAAGGAGCTATACATGGTTTCACTTCCTTCAATAACAAACCACTAGCTGTTTAACTGATGAGACTAAAGGGGATATGCTACATTTATTTGCCCCAAACAGCCCATTTACTAAGTGTATGTTACTTGTAAGCTAGCAATGGACACACCAACTGTTATCCTGTTATTCCCTTCCATTCTTTCTCCTTTACCCCCTTGTCTAAGTGCATTCATGAAGCAGATTCATAGAGACTTGAGATTCAAGCTAATTCTTTGCTCTAGTTTAAACATTTTCAACCCGTGCCACTGTGGCAGATTCACATCTAGTCCCGCCTTTCAAATCAAAACCAAACAACAGGGTTTTTTTTCTGTTCCTCCCAGTCTGCCCACACTGAGTGAGCATGTTATGACTTCATCTAAAATCCCATACAAGCCATAACAGCATGGCTTAACCTGGGATATATACTGTATATACATGGAAAATGGGGGTGTGTAGCGCAGGGGAGTAAGCAATGATCTGCTTACGCTCTGTGGTAATGAACAACTCCCTCCCGTGACAAAACAAGTTTATAGCTGTGATGTACCATGCTGCTGTAGGGGTATACAGGGCTATAAAATGCAGTGCTCACAGGAGAGAGGACAGTGATGAAAAACATTCACGAGTGTACGGTCTGTGCACAGGGCAGAACATACTGGAATAAGACCAGGGGAACGTTCTGTCCTGCAAAAAATACAGCATGTAGTCATATAACCAAGTATTGATTTGGCTAAAAAGCTTGTATTTCTTCAAATGAATCCAGTAGAGGTCAGTACATCCAGTGTGCTCAGTAGAGTGATCGTTCCTTTTCTACTCTCTGTCAAGAAAGAAAAAGGAACGAAACTGATGATCAAAGATTTTTCCACGTTTCCCTCAGAACTGTTCACTTTTGTCTCAGACAGCCTAAAATCACACAGTGTAAAGGAACCTTAAGACCAAATTTCAAAGGAAATGCCAATCACTTGCTCTGCACTGCATCATTTGAATAAAGCCTACATCCATCTGTGCCTCTCCTGCCACCTGTGCCCACTGAGGAAAATCTCATTTCAAAGTCAAGAAAATACCAAACTAACGAAGTCTGACTGTTGTGTCACTTTAATGCTCCTATGTGCTAAATTTTGGACTTTTTAAATCCATATTGAACTGGCAAGTGCACTGAAATATACAGTACATTTTAATTTATTTAAATCTAATTCAAATCAATTAATCTAATTTATTAATCTAGTTAATGGTTGTTTAGTTTTTATATATAAACAAAAACCACACCTAATTTGATATATTTAATTTCATGTTGTATGTATATCAATTTTCATTTCTGCGAAATATACTTTCTTTTTAATTTCTTTTTGTCTGATACATGATCAATTAAAGATATGCTTTACAATCATCCCATATTTCACACTTTTCCTGTGTTTTATTTGAGTGTTGATCCATAAGAAGATGTATGTATATATCTATATATATATATAGATATATATATGGTGTTGATCTTGGTCAGTGAGCCAATCAGAAGAGAGTAGGCTCTTAGCCTCTCCTCTGATTGGCTGACTGTTTTCTGAGTGATCCAATGAAAATATAGCAGATTTCAGGGAAACAAACAGAGAAACCAAACCTGCAAACCCCTGGGATTAGGGCATGGTTGAAAGCGGCGACTTTGTTGTGACATCACAAAGTGACAGAAGTCCTGACGGCTCGTTACAAGGCTCAATTTCTCTGTGGACTGAGCACTTTGATACTTTCACAGTATTAATATAGAACGTAAACCTGCTTTATAATCTACCTTTATACAATATGGACCTTTAAGAGGCCTTCTGCATCCTCCATTATTACGATGAAACAACGTCCACAATCTTATGTTTTTCTTTCCAATGGGTCGATTCAAAGTGGAGACCTTCCATTCACAAATCATTTCCACCCATTGGATTCCACCCCCAGCATTTCTCCATCCTTCCAACATTTGTCTTGTGATAAAGAGGACAGTGTCCCCTCATCATGCTGAAGGACCCATGTTACCACTGCCCTGCTGTCTTTTCATCTGCACATTAGAGATGCTTTTATATTCGGGCACATTACAATTCTGACCTTGCTCAAGGATACACTATCCAATCCAATCTCCATAAGTCAGCTGCTTGGAGGTGACCATTAAGAGCAGCCATTTAAATTCAACTCCCCCCACATCCCCGTCCTCGTCAAGCCCCTCCTGCTCCACACCGCCACCTCTCCTCCCAGTCGAGCCAACACCTCCTGGTGATGGATTGGGCCCCATTGACTTCCCCGATGCTCTCAACACTCTGATACTTTGTTCCCATTTAACAGTCACGACAAATGAAGGGATACGAGGACGGAATGGCGATGGTGATGGGGAGGGGGAATGAGGAAGACGATTGGGGGGGGTGTTGGGGGAGGAATTATGAGCATGTGCACGTACTGACAGAATTGATATCTACTGTACCCAACCAGTGGGTGCTGATCATATTTAGTCTAGCTTGGACAAATTGGATAAGCCTTCTGGCAGGCCTGGCAGTCAGTGAGCCATCAATGTCAATGCTCCAATCAAATCTTCCTCTCGCCCGCTCTCTCTCTTTTGCCCATTAGTTCTTAATGTCTCTCTACCTCATCCATCCTTTTCTCTCTCTCTCACACAGACATTTCCCTCTCCCATTATCTTTTCCTTTCACCTCCTCACTCTGTTTTTCATGGTAACACACACACACACGGATTTTCTCACATGTACAGGTCATCATTGTCCCTCTCCCACCCCAGGCTGAATCTGGGTTGTGACCGGTAAATTGGTTTAAGCACAAATGGCTGAAGAATATGTATTTCCTACCGTACTTTCACCTGTGATAACCCGAGACTCTACACAAATATAAGAATAATATTTAACGGTTGAGAAAATAAGGCAAATAATTCCCCTGACATACTGTCACTGTATAGGAAAAAAATGAGAAACTTGCCATTGCGTGACCCAGTTGTGCTATTTTCACTGTGATATCCGACAGTGACTTTTCTGACTTGTTGGGGCTATTTCTTGCAGTGTGCCTGTCGTCTCCGTCAGTCTCTCCTTCTGACTAATGTTTGCCAAGAGAATTAGGCAGGCTTCCCATTAGCAAGTGTTGAGTCTCATCCTGCTTGTCTCAGGAAACACACACTAAATCATCTTGACCTAAATATCCCACCATACTGTAGCTGCCAGCAGACACACACAAAGACGAACTGATGTGTGTCCCATCTGGATTGTATCAAGAGAGATGAGATTAAATTTATACTTTTGAATTTAATGCTGTAGAATCTGATCATTGATCACGTGTGGTTACACCTGGTGGGAAGAGGGTGAGAGGGAGTGGTGAGGGACTCAAAATGCCGCTGGTAGTCTCACAGGTTTTATGTAGAGGTCTCTAGAGACACACATAAAGAAAAAATATGAAATGTATGTTTGTGCCACATATATTTAATCTCTAAATTAGAAACTTTTGAGTTTTTTGTGAGATGAATCTAAATAACTGACTGAATTTTAATGTTCTTTTAAACTCTAAATCACAATATTAATATGCTACAGTATATATTTATATCTGCTCGGAAGAATATATGTCTTTATTTAAACACAAAAGTCATTGAGGATAAAGTCCTCAGTAACAATGATGTTGAGTAGATAGAAATACCAGTTAAAAAAGAACGTGAATTAAAACAAACATATAAATACAATTAATAAAAAATGTAATGACAAGAATCAATTAAAACAGGCACAAACAGAAATGACTAATCTAAAGTGACCAGGAGACACCAACAAATTTATTTCAAAGTGTTTTGTAGTGAGTTCAGGCGGACGGTGCAAAGAAGCAAGAAGCAGTTCTTCCAAGCTCAGTATGAACTCGAGGGACATGGAGTGTGAGCCCATCATTAGTCCTGGTGTAATGTGGTCCAGTGGATCTTAAATGTAAAATATGATGGCAGTTGTTAGATAAGCGCCTTGTAAATAAACAAATACACATGCAAATCATGCCTCTCGAAGGGAGAAGACCATCCAACCTTTTCATACAGGATGCAATGATGAGTATTATAAGCATTGCCCGTAATGAACCTGAGTGCAGAGTGGTAGACAGCATCAAGGTGGTATACTAGATTGAAATGTTTTCACATAAATAATACAGAAATATGGCAAGCATGAACAAACTAATGGTAACAAAGGATGTGTAAAAAATATTGATGGATGATGAAATTACCTGTATTGGAGCGGTTCACAGAGTAAATTCAATCTCTTTTATATTTCTACTCCACAGCTACAACAATAAAACAGAAGTTATGTCAGTACTCAATACTGTGCTGCTCTGTTTTTTCCTTTTTAACAGAAATATGTTCTTCAGTCACTGATTTATTCTAATCACTGCTCTTCTACTTTGCTGTTCTTTCCATTGATGAAAAGTTTCAGTTCATGAAAGTTTCAAATTAAAAGCCTACAAGGAAAGAGAAGGATTCAGCCCTTTAAGCTGCTGTAAGGCTTTTAATGTGAAACATCTCTTCAGGAAGTGTTGAATTTCCTTGACAGAAGCTCAACATTGTAATTCTTAAGATTTGAGTCCTGGCTGATTTGGCAACAACTGTGGTTGCTGTGGTAACAGGAAGCGTGGTTTAACCACAGCACACACTTTTAAGTGGCTAATTTGTCAGAAATACGACAGAGGAGCAGAAGAGTGTACGTGATACAGTGAAGCCGAACAGTCAGTAATTGCATCAGCGATCTAATTTCATGCTTCAGGCGGTGTGAGTAGTTTTTTTTTCCTACAAAAGCAGGACACAGTAAAAGAAGGTGGTTAGTTTATTGAGGAGCTGGACGAGTGCAGTCTGTCACCTGCAGCTATTTATCTAACAGCTGATTCTTCTATTACTCCTTCACATTAAAAATGTCAAAAATGACCATCGAACTATCATGGTAAATACTAACCGTGGTGATAAATACACTGTGCCTCTGGTAGCGGCGTCACAATGAAACTGTTTCCGTACGGTGTGTGCTCAGCTTCAAGGATGATATATTGCTGATTGAAAAACCAGCAAAGTAGAAAAGAAACTCAGAGCAGCGGACTCATGTATGATTTGACTGCGACAAATGCGTAGGTTTGGTCACAGCATCAGTAGGGACACAACAACCCCATCCAATACATCCAATGCTAGCATGCCTAAATCTGTCGTCTTGGATACATAACCTCTGTCCTCCCAAAATATTAATAGGGACATGTCCCCACCATCCATATGCAAAGCTACACCCATGCACTGATATGTCCCTGTAAAGATTCTCTCAGATTCTCTCTGCAGTAGGTAAATAAAGACCCTGACTACTATCTGAGAATTTATGATAAGCATTTCAGAGTGGGACAAAGTAAAACAATCTTCAACTTTAATAAGAACCAGATTTAAATGTTAAACTGGAGCAATGGGCTACCATGCAGTTCCACAGTACTTTATGTATCTGATGTTCTGGATGTCAAAGCTCTTTATGATCTGGAAATTTATACTGGGTAATAAATACGTGGCACATATTTCAGCTCTAGAGATGTCTCAGGCCAGAACAACAACACAATGTTCCAGCAGCGGTGAGGTGAGATTGGTTAATAGAGGAGGGGGTGACCTGGTTTTTGGTACACGTGTCCTAAAAGCACAGTAGCGCCAAACAGACTGACAGCACTAAAAGATCATGTGCTGCATAATCACACTTTCAGCACCAAGCTGAACCTGTGCCCCGTCACCAGAGACCATCCCTGCCTCCAGCTGGGGCCCTACTATAAACATCTGAAATTAAAGAAGTATGGTAACACAGGCAGGGCAATCCAGCAAATGACCCACAATCATGACCTGTGTACGTGATACATGTGCACACACACACACACACACACACACACACACACACACACACACACACACACACACACACACACAACCCTCTTCCTTTCTCTGGACCAAAAAAACTTTCATGCAAATTCAGGACAATTCTCAGGACATTCATCACTCCCACTGTTTACTGTTTAATGTTGGTTTAGTCAGTGTGTTTTGTGTTGTTATTATGTAATTGTTAACATTGTACTAGCAGTGGGGTTTTTCTCACACCTCAGTCCCTAACTCCTATAGATTCTTTGCTACCTTTTCTTAGTTGCAGTTATTTTAATACTTCCTGGTTCAGAAACTTTTCTTGGCACAGAAAGAAACTTTTCTTCAATGTTATTACTCCGGACTTATATATAATCCATCTCAGAGGACAATTGGTGAAGTTGGGTTAATTTGGGTGCGTGGAGTAATTCTGATCAGAGTGAATTTCAAGCCCTCCAGTTGTTTCAGTCACCGTCCTCTATTATTTCCCAGAGCACTCCGGATTTAATGTTATTCATTTATTTGATCATTTCTCCTCATTTCCTACATCAATTTCTATCACTGTAGTTTCTGTACAATGAATGAATTCCATTCAGTCAGATGGACTGACACTGTTGCTAGTTTAAGTGGGAAACAGCGTCACAGGTCTCTCCCCTGAGCATCTCCTTTGATATCAGATTGATGTCATTCATCTAATTAGAATTGACAGGTGACTTACTGCCCGCTCTGGAGTTCATCTACCACAGGTGAAAATGTTCAGAGTTTCCATTTTTCACTAGAATGGATATAAAACAAATTGAAGAGTTTCCAGCCACACTGATGACTTGGCTCTGGATGGTGATGTCTGTCGGTCGATACAACAAGACAGACATATCTGAACAGCTACTGGATGGATTGCCATGAAACTGCGCAGAGGATGAATCCCGTTGCCTTTGTTCATCTCCTAACTTTTTCGATAGAATCATGGAGAGGTTCACATCAATGGTTTAGTGAAATGTCCTCACAGCTGTTGGGTGGATGGTTGGGATGCTGCAATCACGTTTTTTTTTTTGCCACCGATACCGATCATCTGAGTGAGATCGGCCAATCCACGGCCGATACTGATCAAAGTTCCACAGGGCTGACATGTTGTGTTTTGGTGGCCTGTTGCGCCGGCGCATTGAACAAGGTGGGAGGCGGGACTACACTACACAGCTCAAGGTGCTTCTCTCAGTATCAACCACAGGTGATCGGTTTTAAAGTGATCGGTGACAAGAAGCATTAATTCCGATCTACTGATAACGTGTTTTTAATGAAAATCAATCGATAATTATCGGTGGCCGACCAATCGGGGCATCCCCAATGGATTCCTAAGAAATTAGATACATCTAGGTAAAAGAATATTTCTACAATGCTCTTGTTTATAACCAAACACAGTTCTTGTATACCTAGTGACATTCCAAGTTACATTTGTTCAACATTAGAGCTTCTTAACATCTGCTTTGTCATTGTCACAGCATGTCAGAAGGATGTTAACATATAACTCAAAGCACGGCTCTAAAGTACAGTATATCCCAACAACTCCAAATGAAACGACAAAATGTCTCATATGTCCATGCCCTGTAGAATGACACACATCTGATGCCCCTGAACTCAAAACTGTAACGTTGGCCTTTGACCAGTCCATCCACCCCAACCTCCTCCGTGCTTTCTGCCACTTTAGGCGCAGAAGAAACCAATGATTCATGATTTAGAATATGTTAAACAGCTTGGTAAATGTTTTGTGAGGAGGGAAATGTACTCAACATGTTTGTTGGGCCACATACATGCAGGTAAACACTGAGCTTTAGTGGAGAAAGTGAATGGAAATATTGTTTAATATTTGTTCACAAGGAAACTCACCATGTTAGCTTTCATTTGGTGTTTTCAGTAACTTCAAATCGTTCGTACAGTCGGTCACGTGTATAACAACATATGGATAAGGAAGAAATGCACTGTTTTATGAAACAAAGTCATGAAAATGCAGTGAGGATCTGTGGTTGCTGATAGTTTACTGTGTTTTTCAAACCACTCTGAATTAAACATGTGGGACCATGGTTTTTCTGAAACATAATGGAAGGTGATCAATACATTATAAGATAAATACATTAAGAAATGTGAATGACTGATGGGGCATGAATTACCAATTTTCCCTCAGGCCTCCAAACACCCTGATTTACGTATATATTGATGAATGAATTTGAATGAATAAGTACCGATTCTTTTACAATTCTTATTCAGCTCTCATTTGAAAGTAAGTTTCTAGAGTGGTTATTTTATTGCTTGGCATTCAGTCCTTTGATAATGGTATTTGTCATGAGGTAGCCACTGAAATCTGTTTGCCCTTCATTAATTTAAAAGGGAAATTCCAACCTTGGATCCTCTTGTACTAATGTGTGTGTATATCAGTCTGTGTTGCTGAATGCAAGCCAGGAAGGATTTTAAGATTAAGTGTTGCAATTTATTCTTCCGATGGTGTCCTTGAGCTGGCCCCTAAATATCCTACATTTTTCAGAGTGACTTTAAATGACCAACTGGTGTAAAGTTGTTCACTGTAACTGTTCATTGTCGGTGACTAGAATAAGGCTCCGTTAATACTGGATATGTTGTAGATATCTTAACATTAACACATGCAATGCCATCACTCACATGAATAAGTTGTAGTGACACTGCATAGAAGCGATGTTTTAATTTATTAATTTATTTATCTTTATTTACCCTGTGCATGTGATGTTGAAAAGACTGATGACTCTAAACCAAATTCACCTACATATATTCAACACTGTGCTGCCATGCTAGCTGCTCTGTGAGGCTGTAGCTACATACAGGCATAACACTACTTTGGGCTGAATGCTAATGTCAGCATGCTAACATGCGCACAGTGACAATGCTAACATGCTGATGTTTAACAGGTATAATGTTATTCATCTTCACATCGTAGTTTACTGTGTTAGCATGCTAATTGTTGCTAATCAGCAATAAACACAAACTTCGTCTGAGGCCACCATGGAAATTTTGCAGATAATTATTCATAAACTAAAGTAATAATAATAAAATAAACTAATCATACATTCACATCACACAGGAAACCATTTGTTTCTGAAAGATTATCAGCTGTCGATGATTGAAAAACAGTTGTTTGAAAACATTTACTGCTGTTTGCAACTTGAAGAGAAAGCTTAAAATTTTTTCCTTCTTCATTCTTCATTGTTTCATTCATTCATTCACTCATTCATTTGTTTCACTCATTGTTCATTCAAGTTCATCCTTTTGCAACCCCTACACACACACTTTTTTTCCATGTTCAAACTGTAGTTGATCTTGACATAAGCTTTACATCATTTACACATACATTCTAATTTGCTACTTTACAAAATAAAAAAATCAGTTTTTATTAGGGTTGTCACTTTTTTTGGAAATGTTCAGACACATCCTGGCTTTATTTCCTTTGACACAATGCGAATAGACAACATGTCCTTCATGTCACTGTATTTGAGGTGTCCTTTTTACAAGCTTCTGGCGGGGGTCCTGAGGACAGGGTGCGGTGAAAAGTAACAATTGATGTTGCTCCACTCGTTTCTTGCTCACCAGTTGGCAGGTGAGTGCTCAGAATTGTGGTGGTCGTAGAGAAGGCAGAGTATAGCTGCTATAAACAGAGTCAGCACACAGCCACACACTGCTTCTCAGATGCTTGTGTATGTGTCATTTTTACAGAATAGTTTAGTGAACTTGTTGTAACCAGTGACTGTTCTTTAAGGATGCAAAAGGCAGAACACAGACTCAGTGGAGCAAGTTGAAGTGAGTTCATTGTAAAGCGAGACGGTGTCAGGGCAGGTGAAGGCTGGATGAAGACTGAGAGGACTGGTGAGGTGGCAGAGGGACAGGCAGGCGGTGAGTGGCAGAATGTGGAGTCTGTCAATAAGGGATGGCAGGATGGAACATGTGCATCTGGCAGGCAGACACGAGGAGTATGATCCCAAGGCACGGGGAGATAAAGGTTAGTCAGAAGTAAACACACAAGGAAGCAAATCTAGAGTTCACGACGAGGCCTAGACGTTGTACCACTGTGGTAGACTGAACCATCTGGCAAAGGGTGACTGAAACACACACACACACACACAGAGAAAGAGAGAGAAAAGAGACAACGCAGAAAACATAAGGGAAGGAGAAAACAGTGGAACACACCTGGAGCCTTTACGAGGATCATCACAGTACTGACAGGTCAATAGAGGGCCAAGGTGAAAACTGAATTTCAGGGTTCTGCTCCAGATGTGAGAAAACCGCATTCAAAATCCCACTCACATTTAGTGCACACAAGAGCCACCTGTCCACTTGTAGGCTACCTTTAGTTTTCCTACACACACACGCATGTCTACTCCTCAACGAGTGAGCGAGCAAGAGAGAGAGAGAGAGAGAGAAAGAGAGAGAAAGAGAGAGACAGAGATTGATGTATTTGTATTTTAGCACTAAAGTTATGACACGACCCCACCATAAAACTCTGATTAGCACCACATGCATTTCAAAGACCAACCAACAGGCCTGAAAAACAACAGCAGCTAAATAACAGACTACAATAAACTATTATATACTATATTGAATATCCCAGAGAAACGTGCTGTAAAAGTCGACATTAAACAACAGATTCCTTCATGTAACATCATCATCAGAAGAACAGTTGTGTAAATTCTTTAGACAGTCATAACACTAACACAACATCAAAACTCAGACATCAAGAATGAAATCATATTCCTGCCTGTTTCGAAGTTCTTTCTGCATCTGAACGTTACATCAAACTCTTACAGAACGGCCTCCACATCGATCCAATATGACAGATGTTCATCAGTGCTTCACATCTGCAGTGTCAACACTGAGCATCAAAGAACCAAATTCCTCCTTTATCACCTGCTCCCCTCTTGAATCTACACTCATAATGGTAGTGAGTGAAAGCAGCCACAAATTAATACAGTATCTCCTGTTGTCACAGTTTCATTTTCAAGATAGGATGTTAAGAAAACAAACAAAATCATTAAAACCATGTACCCACTGTGCGTAAAGGATTATGGCTGTCGGTGCTGTCACATGCTTATAATGAAAAATCGAGCCAAGGAGCTCATTTCACATGCAAAAAAAAAATTAATGTCATTGTTTATTTAATATTCATGCATTTTAGCTGGATTTAACAAACTCTTGTGATGGAAATCTGAAAATGAACAGTTGACAAAATGATCAAGTTGTCTTTGTATATTTTAATAAGAGCTTTGCAAAGGATCACTGTACAGTCGAACGGAGTGCAATTGCAGACTGATATTGAACAAAGAGTGTACATGAACTTTATACAAAGAAAGAAAGAAGGAGGCAGGGTCAGGATGCGTGTGTGTGAACAATTCTGGGTGCCATCCTGACTGTCTAACTGACAAGAAGAAGCAGGTGTGTGTTCAAGGATAAACTACACCTTAGTTTGTACTGGACAGTACCAGATAAGGAGCATACATTCAAAATAAAGAGTCATTTTAGACAATAAGATACAATAATAAAATTTCACTTTTACACAGCATTAACCGTATAACTCGTTAACGTTCTCAGTCTCATGTCTCCATCAACGCTGTATCGTTTTCATCAGGGAAAGCAGGTCAAACAATAGGAGACTTTGTACTTCAAAACAACTGGGGCAGAATAACATTATGGTCTCACAGCAAATAGCAGCTGAATTGAAAAATAAGCTCAGTTTTCATTTGCACTTAGACCTGCTCAGTGCTGCTCAGATCTGTCTGCAAAGGGCAGAAACTGATCACAACTCCCCTCTGCTTCTTCTACTCAGCACTAAAATTGTCTGACCTGAAGTGAGGCACAGCTGTGGGAGAGAGAAGAGGAGTGGGAGAAGGGAGATTCAGTTGTATACAAAAGATTGGCCACCTCCAGGCAAATTACATATATACATTTTTCATATTATGTTGATGATATTGATTTAATGTCTCATCAATATAAGTCATCACTTATTAATTCATTTCATGATTAACTAATCTATTTTTTAATTGTTTTATTAATATAAATTTTACCTATTTAGTTGATATATATTTACTTTTCAACCACTCCTCCAATCTGAACAACTATGTAGGACATTTTTTTCAACCCTCTGATACGACCCAGAACAGTGTTTTCTGAAATAGCGCACCTACGGCAGCAGGCGTACTGGACCTCAGTTGTCATGGTTACAATAATAAACAGGCGGACTGTACTGACAGTGGCATACCTACCTTTGTCGCCATGGTTACTATAATAACGGCCATGGCTTAAGTTTAGGAAAAGATGGTGATTTGGGTTAAAATAAGTGCTTCCTCAATACTAAACAGTCATTGTTGTCAGGGTTACAATAAACATGCCATAGTTCATCCCCTCCGAATAAAGCCCAATCTGGACCCTTTATTAATTACATAACTACTATAATTAATTACTGACCCATCTCTAAATTGTCTTTATTATCCAAGGTTCTTGAGAAAGTAATTTCATCTCAATTGACATCCTTTATGAACAAAAATAATCTTTTCAATAGTTTTTTAGTTTGTTGGCCGCTGACAATGGTTTTGACTCGCTTTGAGTTCTTTTAGATTTAAGTGCTGCATTCTACACTGTGGATCATAGTGTCCTCCCACATCATCTAGAAACATGGATAGGCATTAAGGGCTCCGCTCTCACCTTATTACACTCCTATCATTCAAACAGAACCTTTCCTGTTGCCTTTAATAACTCCTTCTCTTCAAAAGCTGAATTAAGATGGGGTGTTCCTCAAGGTTCTGTTCTTGGCCCCCTTTTGTTTTCAATATACATGCTTCCACTTGGTCAGATTATTATAAATCATGGTGTGTCTTATCATTTCTACGCTGATGACACCCAGTTATATATTCCTCTAAAACTGACAGATCCTAGCAGCCTTGCGATTCCCAAAATTCTTTCAAACTCAACAATGATAAAACTGAAGCAATTCTCTCTGGCCCCCCACATTCCATCAGCTCTCACAGCGCAAATCTTGGCGACCTCTTTTAGATTAATCCAGCAGTTAGGAATCTAGGCGTAATATTTGATGCCAACCTGAGCTTTGACATCCAAGTGAAACGTAGTTCAATCTTGTTTTAACCAGCTCAGGATCATTTCCAAAATCAGATCATTTTTATCAATCACTGACCGACAAAAAGTTATACAGGCTTTTATTTATTCCAGCCACTCCATCCACCATCTTCAGCTCATACAAAATGCTGCTGCTCGTCTGATTACTGGACCTAGCAGGAACAATCACATAACTGTTGCTTGCTTCCCTTCATTGGCTCCCTGTTAGATTTCGGATTGATTTCAAAATGTTATTACTGACTATTAAAGCCTTAAATGGTTCTGCCCCCAGTTACACCTCTGATTTATTGACATTTGTATGTGAGCAACTGAGAATTGAGCTCTGCGGATGGAGGCCTGCTGGCTCCCTCCAAGGTCAAGGATTGTGACTAAGGGTGACCAGGCGTCGGTATTAGAGCCCCAGCACTCTGGACCTCTCTCCAGACTCAAATCAGACACTGTAACTCTTTAACTTCCTTCAAATCTCTTCTTAAAAACGCATTTCTTTGTCTTAACCTTTGGTAATGTCTGATACGTGTTTTATTTATATTGTTTTATCCCTTATTATTGTTTGTACATATTTTATTGCTGTCAGATCTTTTTGCGTAGTGTTGATTTGAGATGTTTTTATTATGCTGTCCGACACTTTTAATCATGCTCACTTTGGATTTTTCTTTGATCAAGTTTTACTTTTCTTGTAAAGCACTTCGGAACTTTGTTAAGAAAAGTCCTATATAAATGATATATATAGCACATATAGCATATATATAGTTATTATTATTATTATTATCATCATTATTATTATTATTATTATTATTATCATCATTATTATTATAATAAACAGCTAATTTGTCATATTTCTGTATTTTGTTGACTCATCCATCCACCACATCCTCCTCCTGATTAGGACTTTGTCTCTCTTTATACTACGTCACCGCACTTTTCCCTTTGCTCCTGTCATAATTACTACGACCACTAGATGTCGCCTAGCAACAAAACGTAACTATGGGTCATAACAACCTTCTGCACAGACGACCTGTGTGCTCGTAATATGTCCATTTTATTTAACTTTATATCCATTCTCCACTTGTACTGGGAGGTATTTAGTCCCTTCTGTCAGAAAGAAACATTGTACTTGTAATATTTCATATACTGTATGGTAAACAAATAACACATGATGCACTATGATAGACTAAACTATCCAGTTAAAATGAGCATCATCTTGAATATAAGTATACGTTGTTAATAATGCTTCTGGAACACATGTACAGTATTTATGTGATAGATTTATATTTCACCAAAAATCAGTTTCTGTGCAGAATTTATTATTTTCCTTGTATATATTTCTTTTTGTGTATTTTGGGGAGCTTTTATTTTATTAATTGTATTCTTGTTGTATGACTTTGACATTTTGGCTGTGTTCTTTTCTCAGTCACTCTCAGGTAAGACTATATGAGTGCTCCTGTCAATAGCGAGAGAAAACTTGGTAAAAGAGCTAAAAAGAGGCATGAATATCACTTTGTATAGGTCACAAACACTGTTCCTTGTTGTTTTAATGGTTGTTTCACTGTGTTTATGTAGTTTTATCATGTACAACATTTTTTTCTTTTTTGTAGCATGCTAGTTTACTGATCTCAAGCTAGGCTAATGGTGCTCGGAGCTGGTCCACCGCTCTCTTCCTTTCTCCTTTGAAGGTGTGCGCGTAGAAATGTGGTCATGAGAAGTTGCTGTACTGATATCATTGTGTTACACAAAGGTATGTGAGCTCCCTCTTTGTTATTTTGTTATGTAAATTTTTTTTGTATTGATAATTTAGTTTTCTTTGTTTTCTTTGTTTGTTAAGTTTTTATGGGAATACTGTAATTGTAACTATACGACCAAAATGTGATGTATTTTGTTTACTGATGTAAAATAGAGAGTGTAATGGTACGATGGGAGGTGTGTGAGTAGAAACTCTGTCATAAGAAGTTGCTGTACTGATATTATTAGTGACAGTTGAAGAGATAGCTACTGCGTGATGTGATGACGTAGATTCTATGTCGACACTTCCTACTGTGGCAGCCCAACTTTCTCCGACAGGAGAAGGACTAGTTTGCCATACCCTGTGATATGTTAAAGAGTTAGCAGGTAATTATACGTTTTTGTCATATTTGACACTGTCATTTCTTTTATATTTCGTTTATATTTAATCATACCATTAGTTTTATGGATTATTATTCTTTTTTCCACTTTATTCATAGATATATCAGCACAAACTGTTGTTAATCTCCATCCTCCCTCTCCAGACCACAACCTAACTGTACTGTGTACTGATAAAACTATGACGCTGTCCATGGTGCTGAAATAACAGTCGGCTTTATACAAACTCCTCATTTGTTATTAAATGGTCTCTAAAGCAAATACCAAGAGTTCTCGGGCCATTTTAAGAGACATGTTGTTGCAATATTCAGAGCGACCTCTTTGATTTCCATGACTATGGCAACGCGTTGGAACGTATATGACTGCCGTAGTTGTCACTTCAACTGTCACTGCTTAAAGTCCCAAGTGGTTTAAACACAGAGCACTGAGTGAATAAATCCTTCCCCTGGCTGGCAAGACATTAGCTGTCCCCGTTACATCTTTTATTATTCACCTACACAACGCAGAGTTTGTGACAAGATGGAGTAGTCAGGGAAGGCCAGCTACACTTCTGTACTTTTCCTTTTTTAAATGCAGGACATAAATCAGCTGTCGTCTTCCTGCTGAATGATCGAGAAGCTCACAGTGAGTTTATGAGAGTTTATTCTGATGAAAGGAAGAACCTACAGGGGGTTGATGAGAGCAGCTCAGACACTACCTTTGTGGAAATGTGCAGGCCATGAAGTCAAAGCAGCTTCAGAGCTCTACAGCACTGCTACAAGTGATAAGCATATGTAATGCTGCAACAATCTAAGTGTAAAACAGCTGCTAATGGCATTTTAATAAACTAGAGACAAATGGAGCATACCTGCACACTTCATAATCAATATTATATAATTGTTTTGTCTAGTCTGTGGTAAGGTATGTTTTCACTATCCCTGTAGTAAAAGCTTATAAGGAGGAGCACAGCTGCTTCTACTGATCATCCTGAATCACAACAGAATTTGTCCCCACAGCTGTTTGTAGTAATTCATCACACAGTCATTCATTCTGCAGGCTTTCTGTGAAATTTACCCACAATATCAAACACGCAAGTCAAGGTGTTCCATCATAATTATCTGGACCGCTGCAGGTTCAGACTCTCCACACGGTAGACTAGGTGTGAAAACTGGGTGTCTGTGGTGACGGTGAGGGTGGTCATGAGGGTCGTTCACATGTTTGCAGTGCTTTTTTTAGATGTCTGACGAGAGGGTGACGCACATGAAGAGACCCCCCTCCCTCAGCTTCCCAAACTCCTTAATTTACCCTGCTAGCATCACTGAACTAAAATAGATTCAGATCTGTGTATATGCTGCCTGTAACTCTTCTTCTCCTTCTTTATCCGCATTAGCATTAGCAAAGAAGAGACAATAGCAGACCACCTGTACAAATATGTAAACAGGCTCCGCATGTTTGGTTTAGCATAGTGTGTTTTTTTCAGTGATGCAGCTACTGCTAACCTCAACTAATAAAGTGTAAAGTTTATTCTGTTCTTGGTGGAACTGTATCAGAAATATGATTTAATTGCTCATGGGTTCAGTAACGTTTCCAGTGAAAGGCAGAATGATTGAGGTACTGTCATATAGACATTTCTATGGCTCCTGTTTTTATTTTATTTGTCTTGTGCCTACTAAATAGAATATAAAAAGAACTGCAGAGTGACACCAGCATGATTGAAATGAAACACAAAATTATATATTTGTTTGAAGTCAAAATCATGTAACAACAACTACAAATACATAATGCTGGTTAATAACATGTAATTACATTTAAAGCTCCCTATTTTAAACTTTTCCTGTGCTGTATTTGAAGTGTTGATCCATAAGAAGATATATTTGTGGTTTTAAGAACCAAAAACCATCTTAATGTAGTTTTACTTCTCCTCTCTTAGGCTTCTCTCTGGAGCTCTAGCAACAACAGGACAGTGAGCCAATCAGAAGAAAGGGAGTCTCTGAGTTTCTCTTCTGATTGGCTGACTGTTTTCTGAATGACCAAATAAAAATATAGCAGATTTCAAGTAAACACTCAGAGACACCAAATCCTGCAAAGTTGGATGGTGGCTCCAGATGGGCGGGGCTTGGGGCATGGCTGAGGGCAGCAACTGCTTTGTTGTGACATCACAAAGTTCTCACATCACAAGTCCTGACGGCTGGTTTTAAGGCTTAGTTTCTGAATGCAGGGTGTGTGCATTTTCTGTGGTGTGAGCACTTTGACACTTTCACAGTATTAATATAGAACCTAGACCTGCTTTATATTCAAACAACACATGGACATTTACCTTTATACCTGGGAAAGAGGGGACTTTTAATAGAAAATGCATATTTAACTCCTACAATGTTTGCTTAAGGGAAAAACCCACAATGCATAGCACTGTGATGTTAAAATGGCAATGACAGATAAAAAGTAATTAAATAAAAAAGTCTGAAGACAGAAAGTGACAGAACAGAGTCCTTAAATGTTAAGTTCTCATGGAATTAGCAAGCGCCAAAGTCTGTGAGTGGGGGAAGTTGGACTAACTAACCAGAAGCTTGGACAAAGATAAACGTGAGGAAAAGCACAGAGCTGTAAGAGATTACTGGAACTGTTGTAGAGTTGCTGATAAACTATTCAGACGTGTAATACGTAAGCGTGTAAAATAAATATGTAAACAGTTAACTGTTAAACATTAGAAAAATGTATTTTTTTGCAACAATATCTTTATTTATTTTAGAACAATTTAACACTCCAGATGCGATTACCAATATGCATGTTTGTGGAACATACACATCTGTACATACAAAGCAACCACCAGAACATAATACTCCCACCCCCAACCCTGTAAAACATACATGCCTCCAAACCCAACTATAAACAAGAAGTCAAAATGAAGCAGAATACAAAAACCACCACATGAATAAACAAAAAAAAACACTAACAGAGAAACTAAATACAGAATAAAGATAAATATATATAAATGTAAAAAAAAGAAAAAAAAATGAGCTACGATACAAAGTTGTTGGTTGAGGACCTGCCATACCATACATTTCATCCAGGTGTTATGGCTGTTGTTTTGGACCCAGAAGCAGACACAGACACAGTTGGTATTTGTAGAGAATATGTTTGATTTATTGCGACAAAGGTGAAGTGGGTGGAACAGATGAGCAGGATGGAACGACTGGGGGAATGAGCTGAGGTGGCGTCACTGCTGAACCAGGTGAATTATTAGTAATATTAACTCAAATATATGAATTAACCTCTCTTCTGAACTGCACATACCGTACGTGGAATCAGACTATTCAAGTTTAAGAATCTTTCCGATGCATTATAATGGATAATGCAACAAAGCACGGCTCTGTCCTGTCAAATCCAACCAGCTGGGTGACATGGCTTTTCCACATACACACACCCACACACACAAAAACACCCACACTACATACATGCACCTGAAAAAAGGCTGAGGTCCTGAATTCCTTCAGCTTATCCTCAGCCTGCCGTGGCCTCAACTCCACAAAACAGTTACCTGAGGGGTTTGTAAACATAGAAATGCACTTTGACTCGTAGTATATGTGTTTCAAAATGGATCCAATGCAGCTCTGGTTGTTAACACTGTGAGATAAAAATCTAAATTGACAAAGTGACAAAATTTGGGTCAACTTCACTTTCAACTTTGCAAATCTGCCATGTTTTGTTGATTTATTCTGCTCATTAATTATCCATAAGTCATCTTTAATTAGCAGGGAGATTATTCATGTGAAAACAACTTCCCCCTAGATAACAGACTTCAGCACTGTTTCAAAGTAGATGACAGACAGATTATCATTTGATCAGATTCAGCACCAAAGATCATCAGCAGCTGCACAAGACACGGGAACACTCGAGAGAAAAACTTCCGAGGTGAACTCGTTTTCCGTTAATCGAGCGATAACTTGGCTAAACTGTCCCTGGATGGAGGGAGAGTGAGTTGGCCTATTACTACTCAAGTCCTGCCAAATTACCATGCATTCCCATCACTGCTGTTCTGCTGGAACCTGCACCAGTAACAGACCTTACTGTGAGATTCCACTGCTGCCTGTGCAGTATGTTACCTCTCTGCTTTCTCACTATGTCTCTCTCCCGATGGAGCCAAACAGGGATGTGGTTCCATTGACTTATATCAAACTTTACCATCACATGACACAAACAGCCCTTGTTCACGAATCATTTACACACACACACACACAGATTTGAGCCTGGCCCTGTCCAGAGATACAGTCCTATCAAACCTGGCGTAAACATGCGACTTCAGTGGCTCTTCAACAGTGATCAGCTCTGAGTTCGTCAGTTCACACCTGCTTTAAAATATGTCTCCAGTGTGATCGGATCTCACTTCCCCGCTTCATATGCAAATAAACAGGTATGCGTTGTTGTTTTTAGCCAATCTAACAGATGAGTCCATTGTGAATGTGTGTGTGTGTGTGTGTGTGTGTGTGAGGGAGTGAGTGGGGCATGGAAGGGTTGAGTGAATCATTGCTCTGCTCACAGCTCTACACTGAAATGAAATTTAATCCATTTGAAACAGTAAAAGGACCTCCGTTGAGTAGGCGTTCCTTCAATGTGGCCCAGGATGCATTTGCATTCACACTGTGGCCCAGACCACCTCCGAATGTGGTCTGAGTGATCAGATCTCAAATGTGTCCTCAATGGGTGGGTGTGTTCACACCTGGACTTAGAGCTGACCACTTGTGATCGGATCACCTGAGATGCAGGTTAATACCAGGTTTGAACTGGGCCTCAGAGGCCGAACAAAAGCAAAGTCGCTGCTCCCAAGTGCTGTGAATGCTTAATCATAATAAAAAAGGCTTTGAAACAAACTAATGAAAACTACTGTCATACTGTCATTGTCACTAACTGTTTAGCAGCGTCAACATTTCAAATTGGCTCCGATTGTTAAACACTGAAGATTACAGTGGGATCACTGTGTTGCGTTAAAGAACTCAATGAACTGGCAAAATACACAGTAGATATGAACACAACAGGGGACAGTTTAAACTGCCTCTCACTGATGATTGATGAGCGGTCCTGAATCAGGCAAAACTATTTACATAAATACATAAACACATCACTTATACAGATCTATATATTGATTGTTTCCTGAACAGCTTGTGAACAGCAGATGATTCATTTGTGTTTTAGCTTTTGAATTCACAGTAAAACAACATACCTGTCCTTTTCTTTCAGAATACAAATGAGCCGCACCACTACACCAGAGCCCACATGGAAGTGACTCTTATGAAGGAGTCTCACTCCTGTTGCATAATCTGTAACAGGGTTTGATTGACAGCTTCCTCACCGGGCTGATTGGATCGTACTAACGGGGAAAACGGCTCAGAGATCATTATAAACCGAAAAGATGAGGTATGAAAGAAGCGTAGTGTTCACTTCACAGTCGCATTTAGAAAAGTTTGAAAAGTGACAAAAAACAATGTGAATGTCACATCTAGTGATGGGTATCATTAAGATTTTAACGGTGCTACTACTTTTACCGATACTGCTTATCGATCCGGTACTTTAACGGTTCTCTTATCGGTACTTTTTGTTATTTTATAAGAAGAAAAAAAAAAAAGAATTAAAAACAAAATTAACATTGTTTTATTTTCTCATATGTACTCAATTAACATTCTTTAGTAACAAACTTCAACAGCATTATTATGAGCAAATCACTTTTATCGACTGATTTTGTAATGATGGAAACACATACACAATGATTTACTGCAGGACTTTTTCTTTAAAATAATTTTAACAGGCAATAGCCATGTTAGCAGCTCTGTGAAGCTGGACTAATGTGTTCATTAACTGTTAATTGTCGACCACATGGAATCTGATGGATCTAACGTGCGTATCAACGAGGTTGTGTTGTGTATTGTGTCTTGGAGCAATGCAATGGATTTCACTACGTGGCAGCAACCAGCTGGGGCGCAATTTACATTGTCAACAGAGAAAAATGAATACTGAGCTGCCGGCTGCCGTAGGCCTCGCAGGTAAACATGAAGAGAGCAAGGTGAAGTTTGGTGTGGGAATATTTGGAGCTGAAAAATAACTAAGCTCATTGAAAACATTGCAATGCCGTGTATGAGCGCCGTAGCTTTGGTTTGTTATTTGTGAAGAAGTTTGGCTCAGAGCCTCTGGCTCCGCTGCCATTAGGAGCTCTGCATACCCCCCCCCAAAGATTTCTGTTTGTTTGAATTGTAAAGGTTATAGGTCACATTAAAGGTGGAAAAAGTTGTGAAATGATTTATCATGGTCTAATTTTTTTACATCACAAAAACCTGGCATTTTAACAGGGGTGTGTTGATTTCTTATATCCACTGTATATAGAAAAATACATGTAGAAAAATAGAAAAATAACCCCATAGAAAAATATAAATGAGGTTCTTGGAGCCACAGTCTGTAACGACCTTTGTTCACTTGTGTGTGTGTGTGTGTGTGTGTGTGTGTGTGTGTGTGTGTGTGTGGCCTGCTGTGCACACTTGCATGCCGTTTGGTATCTTCGCCCCCCATCCCTCAGTAAGTCATTTTGCAGGTATGTTACAGTAGTGGTATGTAATGCTTTCACCCTGACCATTCAGACTTGGCCTGGAGCAGGAGACGGCCACAGCACAGTTTATGTTATTTCATCTTTAAATCATGTGGTGCGTTCACTATGAGCGGTTTCCACTCCACACTATGAAAAACAAGCTCTTCCTCGACTTGTAAAGCGCATTCGATGTTGGAGAATTATTGTACACTTACAGGGAACTGACATCTAAATGACAGCAGAGCATCATCAGTGGAAGACGGGTGGCCGAGGCAAAGACAAGTCCATGATAAAAGAAAAAAAAAGGTCCTGAGACCCTGCGACCCTGAGACTGGACTTTTAGCCTTGCAGCCAAAGAAGAAACAGAGGCTACTAACAAAAACATTATAGTGAAACAATCTTCTAATAACTAAGGGTTTAAATAGAGATAACTAAACAAATCTGAAAACAAGCCAAGAAGGAAAAATATAAATCATTTTTATAGTGACAATTCAATTAAGGCAGAGTATGATGGTGTCAGAGAACAAACAGGTCACTTGGCACATTGATTGAGTTTCCTGGAGGGAAACGTGCCTTGTCTCCACATGTCTGATGCCTGAGCGGAGCAATTGGCAGAGTCGCAACACGTACAGAACATAATCATGTGCTGAAGCCAGAGGGATTCACAACTCCAGCTGTGCGGTGACCTACTTACCTGCGTGACCCGCTTTGTTTTACGTTAAAAATGGATGATACAGAAGCCCAGAGACACCTGGAGGAGCAGAGGAGCGCTACAATGGAGATGAAAAACACGAGATAAAAAAATAGAAAATCATTTGCAAACATGAAGAAGCAGGTCACTAACACAGATTAAATCAATAATGTGTCCAAGTGGAGGGTGTGGATGTGTTGGGTTATAGCTCCAATGCATCTGGCTCTCTTCACATGTAACACCGTGGCTGTACTGGACAGCTGCTTGCAGTGAATGTGTAAAACTACACACTCTACACACAATGCAAAGACGGCCTATCAAAGGTAAGTGAAAACATTTAAAACATGAGCTATAGTATATTATACTTCCATATGGTTTCCAACGCAGAAAATAATTTTCACTTGATAAGATTTTTTAAAATATCTACCAGAAGTCTCAATTTTTGTTTGGTGTAGATAAAGCAATTACATACCACTTTCATAGAGCCCTTTAATCTGATGTCAACGTGTTGTTTTCCCGTATCAATACTCTCTCCAGTCACAAATTTTACCATTTTGGACCTATGAAAATTTCCATATCTGAGTGACCTGAGTAAGTGTAGTCACACTGATGGACAGAAACTGATGAAGGACGTTTTTATGGATGTCTGACTCGTCGACTGATCATGACAGCTTCGGAAATGACGTGTAAAAAGGATTGACTGTAAATAAAGATGGACACAGCCTCTGTGACATCACCCACAGGTTTCTGAGTGAGCTGCTCCACAGTACCCCGATACCTTGGCAGTGCCTGACTCCGCCGAGCTCCTGGTCTAATCCAAAAATTGGCAAAGGGGAGGGGCGGAAATTAGCTATAAAGACCAAAACAGGCTGCAAACATGTTTATTTCTGCGGGAAAGCTGGACATTTTAACGTGGCAGTCTATGGGGATTGACTCATTGTTGGAGACAGACTCTAGTCGAATAATTGCAGTTTTTGGCACTTCAGTGTTGGCTTCATTTTTCAGCCCTGGAGGTCGTCGCTTGGTAACAAGCCCTGACCTAATCCCAGATGTCATTCAGAAATGGCAGGTTTGACTGCAAAAGTCCGACGCTCAGATCAGAGTTGCTCTCAATTCACTTCGAGGATGAGATAAACAGGCAGCTTAACAGGAACATAGGGGTCTCACACAGTAACTGTGACATGTAACTTCCTGTACTATCTAACCAAACATGGCACGTGTACTGTCTGCGTTGTTCCTAGACATGAAAATTTCATACAGTCACATACCAAGAGAGACAAGCAGGTTTTGAGGACTTTGTATAAGGGAGTGTGAGAAATTTACTAAAGGTGATCGTTGATCAATGGGCAATTCACTTGGGTCCTTACTGAAACGTGTCACTACTGCCATGACGCTTTGTAAAGACACACATGGTCCTAAGAGGATGAATCAAATTGATTGCCACCATGAGGTTGGCATTTTTGGTTGTGAGCAAAATGTTTCTGCACTTCTGGATTCATTGTCACGACATTTTGTAAAAATGTTTGTAATACTCATGGTCCCCAGAGGATGAATCTCAGTTACTCTGACTTTTCATCTAGAACCACCAACATCACCAACAGTGTTTGTTAAACTTTGTGCTCATCATTAATGAACAAATGTTAGCATGCTAACACTAAACTGCTAAATATCTACTGTACATGCCCACTCCAGCCTTTCTCCTGTCTACTGCAGTGGAGGTGGTATGTGTGCCTTGCTCTTTCTACAGAATATCAGTCATGTAACTGAGTCACATAATGCCCCAGATCTACCTTGGTGATGAAAGCTACACTGCTAAAAGCCGCCCAATCTGTTATCCAGCCTTAAATCCTTATAATTCAAAACCATCTCCATTAGGTATTATATTTGTCCTTTTAAATAATACCTTTCATCATGAGTCCATAAAACAAACTCTTGTATAAAATCGAGATGGGTGCAGTAAAATGCCCTATTTTTCCATCTTAAAGAAAATAAAACCAGTAGTGTGATTTTTTTTCAGTGGCACCTTTCTCTATTTCTCAGAACTGAGAAATGCATGCAACCGATTGTTAAAGAAAAATACAAGTGATGTAAATATCTTTATAACTTTGTATGTATAAATGTAGGATTTACTGACACAACACGACACATATTATGAGACCAAACATGCTGTCAGAGGCATATCAGTCATATGTGTGTATGTGTGTGTATATATATATATATATATACTATATATATATATACTATATATATAAATATATATATACGTGTGTGTGTGTTGTATATAGATTCTATATGTGTATATAAATATGCATGTATGTATATAGATAGATAGATAGATAGATAGATAGATAGATAGATAGATAGATAGATAGATAGATAGATAGACGGACAGACATGTATGTATATATGAATGTATGCATGTATATAAAGCATATATAAAGCATGTGTATAACCTTGTGTAACCTTCTTGTCAGTTTCTGATTCCCAGACAATATCTGTGTAGCATATAATATGCTATTTTCAGCCGCACAGAATTGTTCCATGTCAGACTAATTTTCATTTTCACTTTTGGTAGTCAGTCCAGTGTCATCCTCCAGGTAGATAAATTTACCACCAGCCTGACATGCAGCGTTTTCTCAGAATAGGCTGCACAATGCTCCCACCTAATGGTAGCGTTCATGCTCTGCAGTTCATACATAAGGCTGTTTCATGCTTTTCTTGCAGTGTACACATTTGACCAAATTAACTATATATGTGTGTAATATATATATATATATATATATATATACAGTTAATTTGTTCAAATATACATACATATACATGCATACATACATACATACATATAATTACATATATATATATATATATATATATATATATTTATATCTGGGACGTGCATGTGGTGGTGGACATGTATTACCGAAGTAAATGTATCAATACAATATTGAAAAAAGCAGGGCTTAAAGCAAGGAAAATTTCTTAGCCTGAAACGTGTTTGGGGGTTAGCTGTAGGCTGCAAGCCAGATTGATGATGGTTGTAGCGCATATCGCAATCCGTTTCAGACAGACAAGAACACCAAATCTAATCGTTCCTAAATGTGAATCCTCACATTAACTTGAAAGATCCACATGGAAGAAAAATGCATCATCTACTCACCCATTCCTCAGTTGGAAACTATAGTCTGGTAATTGCAGTCCAAGCACAACTTTCCAGCAGAAAAGAATAGCCTATCCAATACACCTTTCTAACATTTCAGCGCTCATTCTGCTGTTGGTCTCTAGACAGTATGATGTCATAACGAACCTACTGTTCACTGTTCATCAAACGATTATATCGAATTACTCCAAAAGATTGTGACGATGATATGAAAACAAAACGAATAGCCTATTCATTGCAGGGCTTTTTCAAAGTAGCTTCACTGAGACAAAGTGTAAACAAAGGTTTCTAGTAATAAAGTAGGTCTACTTGATTAATAGCTACAAAATATAGGGTTCCTTATGGCTGTATACATATATATATATATATATACATAAAGCCATTTTCTTGCTACAGTAAAAAAAAACCAAAAAAAAAAACCCAAGAATAGAAACATATAATTATCTATTTTCAAATCTAAAACATCCCGCGCTGGAATTCTGGCACAGTGAACTTTAAGCCATGAAAAAGTTAAGTTTGGAGGTACTTTTTAAATGTTTCAAATTTCAAAGTAAAAGAACTTGTACTCTGCAGAAAAAAAAATTATTCAAAATATCTGCCTTTTAAATGAAGAGAGGAGTATAAAGTAGCACAACATGAAAACATGCCACTGTTCTGCTACAACACAGTCCTGGACTCAAAATAAAATGATTTAAGTAGTGTTATTCAAAACAGATTGTGTGTGTTCATTATTGTAACTTAGATGACGATCTGACCATAAATGAAGAATGAATTCTTGCCTCTGTAAAAGTCCAAGGAAAAGATTGTCACCGTTTTTAGTCTAGAGTAGAAAATGACTTCTGGTGTTTTGAATTTTGATAGAAATCACTCTTCCACTGTCATTAGTTGAAGTGGGTTGAAGATCTGGTACACTGTGGATTTGGTATTCAGACTACTCAGACTAATGTCCTTCATGTCATAAAGCCACCTGATTGGTGAATCAAATGAGCACTCAACACAAGCAGACAAATCCTGCTGTTTTCCTGTTTATTTCATTAGCCTTATTAAACCCACTGTGTGGTCTGCATCTTTACTACAGCTTGACTCTCCTCGAGGACTTCTTGCTCTGCTGGGCTTCAATCAGTCTAATACTGCAGCGTTTGATCTCATCACGGGATGGACAGCACTCTTCTTCTTCTTCTTCATCACTCAGCTGGGGAGCGTCTGCGAGATGGGATAAAGAGAGAAAGGCAGATGCTCAGTCAAGATGGCCGCACAAACGACAGCCTTGATTTTTAAAGACAGCTGTCACACCTGCCCCCGTCCTAAAGAGTCAATACTGGAAAGCAAAATAGTGTGATTTTCCTTAATTAACTTTGTTGCAGTAGGAAGCTTTAACCTGAGTATACTGATAAACCATCTGGCCCGTTCCTACTACTTTGTACTGACGAACAATTCACTGCACTGATGATCCTTCCCATTACGTTGCTTTGATTTGGCCCAGAGTGAGATTCCTGACTTTCCTGTTTTATATTTCTTTCCCAATCACTTTGTTCATTGCCTCCATGAAAGTCAATACAACTGCAAGGTATCCCCTGGTATCCTCAACAGGTCAGTGTTGTCCTCTCCCTAACACTTGGCTACTGTTGTACATTAGCTTTTCGGTTGTATTTTTCTAATGCTGGAACAGACTAGCAGCCTTCTAAAGTATGACTTTAGCAGTGTGAAGGCTTTGTGAACATACACCACAGCCTAATGCTGTTTTCTAAACTTAACTAAATAAACACATATGTTAATACATAACACAGCATAGCATTGTACCACCATGAAAAGACTTATATATGTACTGCTGTTAAGGCAAACATTAGCTATGTAGGAATAGCAAAATTTAGAAATAGCTCCTCGGTTATAGGCAGCTGGAGGAATCCTGAGTCAATCCTCACCTGTAGGAGTGGTTGGTCTCTTGTTGTTACTCAGCTCCATCGTATTGAAACTTTCCAGCAAACTGTAAAACTAGTAAGATGCAAAGGCAAAGGTTGTGGAGGTTAACACATGAAACAGACTCAACAGAATCATGGTTACACCTATAAGACAACTTGAGTCTTTTCTAAAGAGACTGGAAGCTGAGAGGTATCAATTGAAACTAGAATTGCAACTAAAATATATATTTTTAAATGAACAATTTACACCAATTTGATTCCTGACACAAACTTACTTACAAACAACTGATGTAAGAAATACTTAGTAACTAAGTCATAAATGCATTAGAGAACTTGGAAAACACCATTTTGATGAATACTGTCCATCAACCTTCTCATATAACTCTTTTCAAACAGAAAATGTGTTTTCCAAAATGTCAAGTGTTTCTTTAATAGTTACATAAAATGAAATACTGAGGAAAGGAAATAGTCCAGTATAAAGATACTGACAATCTGCACAGAATTGAGGTTTTTGTAGTTCAATAGATGTTTAAAGTTTGTCTTATAACATTATAATAATAATAGCAGCACAAAATGTCGGATACATCACAATTATGAACAACAGAAAATGTTAGATGAAAAGTATAAATAAATAAACGTGAAATAAATCATTAAATACATAAATAAATGTAGAAATATAGAACTAAATACATAAATGAAGCTAGAAATGCATAAATTAATAAATGTAGAAATAATTAAATAAGTGCAGAACTATAGAAATAAAAAATAAGTAGATGCAGAAATGCATAAATAAAGAAAAATTGCATTTTTCACTTCCAAAATGTATTTATTTTGCATTTATCTATGTATTAAATTATTTATTTCTGCATATATTTATTTATACTTATGTCATTGTTTGTCCTTCTTATGCAATGGCCTGTCTTATCCGTTTTGGATTGGTCAGATGCAAACAGAACAGAGTGGCAGAGAGCAAACAGAAAGTATAAGAGATTTGTAGCACCGTCTCTTGGTCCATGTCTCTGGTCTCAGGTGTCTGCATCGATGTGCTTTGCAGTAATGTCGATAGGGGTGCGCTGATGTCTCTCAGTTTGTCTGTGCAGTCAGTACATTTTGGCCAGCGGAACCCCTGAAAAACAGTCAAAAGATTTGTTGAATACATCAGTTTATTTTGGTAAGAGTCCATCTGTGCTTTCCCATTGGTCACAAAAGAAAAATACTGGCAAATGAAAATGCTAATATGATAGCGGTGCAAGATGGAAAAATCAGGGGATGATTACAATTACCCTTTATCTTGAGGGGAACATGGATATAAGGCAATCACCAAAGTCAGTAGGATGAATCCTCTTGACCTTGAATGTCTGTACAAACCATGCTAGCCAGCGATCAATCATATTTCTCAGGTAAACTGCTCCAGGATTGGACCAAATTGCTAGTGTTGCTATGTGTGATTAATTACACTAGCTTAGATGTAGATTAGATTTTTTCTTCCACCATTTAGCCATGCCAGTGGTGTGGCTGTTAGATTTGTGGTTCCGAGTGAAAGGTCTCTGTAGTAAGTGAATGGACTCTCATAAAATTTGGTGCAAACATTAATGCTCCTCTCTGGATGAATTGTAAACACTCTGATGATCCTCTGACTTTTCATCGAACAACATCAGCTCAACATTTGAATTTGTCCAGTACCTTTCAAATATGCAAAACAAATGACATTCCTGTAAACCTCAACTGCACTTTGTGTTTAGGGCTAACTAGCAAATGTTAGCATGCTTACACACTTAGTCAGTTTGACATCTGACGTTATTCATTTACTTCATTTGCTTTTGGTGTGAATTTTAAAAGTATGTTGATTTTTTTGTATAACATTACAACAGTATACCATTATAATTTGGTATATAAATTAAGAATGTAGGAAGGATTTGGGACAGAGGTTTAGTAATGTTACAGTGTACTCTCTTGAAAAACCCTGAATAAATCCTTTTAAGAAAGTAGTAAACAAATAGACATCCTAAAACAAATAGTGGGAAAGTTCAGAGGACTGATGTTGGTCCAGACCTCCACGGGCACGGAGCTCATCCTGAAGTACAGGGTGTTGACCCCCTGCTCAACAGTGTCCAACAGATCCTGAGAATGCTCCAGACTGGCATGTAGTCGTTCAACATGGTTCCCTACAGGCTTTGCCTGTATTTGTTTCTTCAGCTTTTCAAACCTTAAAAGAAAACAGATGTTGTGTTTTAAGACACTCCACCTCTCCCACTACATTATAAAAGAAACCTCTAAACATGGCAGTGAAATGTTTCACTCTGCAGTATATGATAAAATTTTAATGGCCCCATTTGACAGTGTCACAATTCTTCTTCAGTCATTCTGTCGTTACTACTGTTATTTCTCTTCAGTACAAAACTCTCCCTGTCCCAGCTGTTTAACAAGATTAAGTGCAGATCAGATATTGAATATGTCACTGTGTGACAACACACTTTGAGAATCGCCAAAGGCGAAGGGGGGTGGGATGAGAGGGGTGGAGGGTTGTGAAAACATCTCAGGAGAAATTAGCAGAGACATCAATCAGGTCTCATATCACACTACAAGAGAATGCTGTTAACAGAGATTACCTCACCATGCCAGTGATGAATCATCAGTCAAGCCGAAAGCACCTATCAGGAGAAGCTTTCAAGTAATCATAGTCGCCATTATCAAATCCTCCACATGGCCATGGGCATTAAACTACATGTGAGCTCTAAGACAGATGCAGTAATCCAGACTGATGGCTCATTGCATGTGGCAAATCTAGCATCTAGAATAGACTGGGTAGTATGAAAAGACATGCTACATTGGTTACTTATCCATATTTATTGTCTATGGAGTAATTTATCCTAGTATTGTCATACATTGCTACTAAAGTAAGTATTAAACTGCATCAGAAAACACATAGAAGACTAGATTTTTCTACCCTTTCCAAAAACAATGACATTTTCACAATAGCACATCCATCGTGCAGTATTTCCCCAGCGGTAACTTTAGGGAAATGTTAGACTTTTCACAAGGCGTCACTGAGATATCGCATCCACATGGCCAAAACCACATTTTGTGAGGTCACTGTGACCTTGAACTTTGACCTTTGAGGCAGGTATTTATGTCTAACTCCCTCTCTTTGATATGTACAATTGGCCAAAGTGTATTTTAGTATAAAGCCTTGTTTTCAGTCGCTCCTGATTGTAATGTTAAAGTTACTGCATTACGTGTTAATACAAAATCAACACTTCCTGTTATGGTTTGAAATTAACAACCCTCTAGCGTTTCAGAAACCTTTCATTTCTTAACAGTGTAGTGTCTCATTTCTGGTTGCTGGTGTTTCAGTTGTTTACCTGCTATTCAGATCTGCTAGTTACTGATGACTTCTCTCTCTCCCTCCTTTTCTCCTGCTCTCTTTGCTTGGTGTGTCTTATGTTTAGTTATTACTCTTCCTGCTTTAAGTAATAATGATACATGTAATGAAAGTAGTTTATTCGCTGTAATGGAGGCGAGGCTCAGTGTATTGGAACCGTTTATCCTCTTCCCGTAGTTCCCGAGCAGCTGGGAAACCAGAGCGGCTCAATAGACAAGAGGTGTAGCCCTAAGCCCCTGGTCAGTATCCATACACGGTCCAGTCATTTACCAGGTTTATACCCATTTGCAAAAAAAACTCTCTAAATCTAGATACAATGTGCTAAGTTGGAGCCACATGAGGCACTCGGCTGACCAATGTCAGTCAGTCAGTCAGTCAGGGACATTCCAGATTATAGGGGTGGCCCCTCTGTTACGATCCAGCCAGAATATTGGTTAAACAGTTTTCAGTGTTTCAGCCCTAATTAAATGACATTGTTTTTTAATTAAATGTGTAAAATGTGGTGTGCCAAATCAAAATTGGCAGTATATGAGGTGACCATCTGAATTAACCTGCACTCTATCTCTACAAGTAACACGTGGTTTGCTATTTATTATTGGTTGATTAAGTAAAGATTGAATACAACACCTGAATATGACATGAGGCAGTAACACCTGAACACTGGATAACTCAGATTGTGTAGCAGTGTTTCAGTGACAATACCTTATAGCTGCAGGTTTCTCACTGAACTTGAGTTCGGCACACTGTAGGTCCAGATCAGCCAAGATTTGGGCGTCCTGTTCAATCAGTTCATCATACTGGGTTTTCTCAGTGGCCAGCTGCTCCTCGGTAGCTCGCTGTGACACCATCTTGTTAACTAGCTTCTATTAAGACAGGCAGACACCACATGATTCAGCCAGACAACAGTGGTTTAAACAAGCTCTCTGGTCACATAATATACTGTAAAAATAATAAGTTTGACTTGCTATCAAAAATGTTGCATTAACCACTCAATGCAGCCAATGGCTTATTTGCAGTGTGTATTAATAGAAATAATAATTATAACAATAATTGTGTAGCATTTGTCTTATAAATCAACAAATTGCTTCAAAGGACTGCCTTGATACCCCTGAACTCACCCAAAATAATATGATTTATCACTTTACACTTTCATGTCTGCATGCTAAATATAAAACTAAAGCTATAGCAGCTGGTTATCTTAGCTTAGCATAAAGGCTGGAAACAGGCAGCCTAGCTCTGTCCAAAAGTAACAACATTCAGTTACTATATTTCTTGGCTGGGCACAGAAACTTGATGTCTGACAACCTCAAGTGACAAGATGCCAGGAAATCGCTGCAATTTGTTGTTTGCTGTTGTTGTTTCCTAACTGCCAATAAAACCACAACATATTGTTTTTGTTCAGTTTTTGTACAGATTAGACAAATAATGTTGTACTTAGGGAGCTGTGGAGGTGCTGGAAGCCATAGGTCATTACCTTTGGACAGAGACTGGCAAGCTCTTTTCCCCCTTTTTGTTTTTATACTAAGCTAAGCTAATCAGTTGCTGGCTTTAGCTTCATATTTACCAACAAACATAGAAGTGGCATCAGTCTTTCACTCTTAGCAAGAGAGCAAATATTTATTATTTAGTGATTTCCCAAAATGTCAAACTATCCCTTGAATTAATCTCACAAAAGGACACATTGTATAATTTGTTATGAAGAGTTAAATAAATCTAAATTTTATACCAACTACAACTTCATGAAAAATGAATTCAGTTGCGAAATATTTTCATAAGAAATACTGTTTGATCACAGCATCATGTAGTATAATTATATAAATATAGAATACAGTAGGTTTTTAGAAATCTTGGCTGTCCAGGCTCATCACTGTTTGTGTAACTTAATCAAAGCAACAATGATGTGAACACAATGAAACACGGTATCAACCAAGCAGGCTCAGGACATCAATGTTAAGTCAAAGATGTTGGACTTGAAACGTAGGACAGATGTTAAATGTTGTTTGGATGTCAAAACCCAACGTTTGCTAATTGACATTGTGACGTTTAGCAGACGTTGGGTTTTGCTAACAACTAGAATGTTGGTATTCTGGCATTGGCATGAGACGTTTAGAGGACACTGGAATTTGGTTACTTAACAACACACAACTTAAAACCAACAAAATATCATCACCAGCTGTCGTCAGTATTCTACGTCAAATTGGCATTAGACATTGTCCCAACACTGAATTTTGGTGCCAAACATCACAACCTACATTCAAGGAAGAATGGCCAGCTGCGTGCCTGCAGGGAATGACCACATAAATCTGTAGTTATTTCCTGTGCCAGGATTCAAACACATGAGCTACAATGTGCCTCTTGCTTTTCTATTTTTCTATTTCTTATTGTGTATTTTGCAGGGAACCTGTCTGCTACAACTGCTTCATTGATAATGAATATAAATGTGATTTGAAGTGAACTGACTACCTGGACATCAGCACAGCCCAGAGCTTCACTCACAGGCTCCATATCCTTGACTGGTTTCATGTCATACCCTGAAGCACCACAGAGGTCATAACACTGCTGATCTGAGGAGGCACACACAGCACATGTCAACACTTTAACAATTTCATTACATAACTTATTTAGGTTTACAGCATTGTGGACGTGTTAAGCAGAAGGGACAGGTAATACAGAGCTCACACTGCTCTGGCACACTGAAGGAAGTTGCTGCACCTTCAACAGAATCTAAACGTGCTTCCTCTTCTTCAGTTTCCTGCATATGAAAAATGATATGTAACAACAATAAATGAACCTTAATCAGTTTTACTTAAAAATTGATTAACATTATTTGTCTTCATCAAAATCTCTGATTAGGTTCTTTTCCACTCTTACCCGCTCTTTCATCCTGCTCTGTCCTCGTGGGCTCAGACGCCCAAATGTTTCCATATCCTTTTTTAGCTCCTTTACTTCTGTACTCAGTTCACACAGCTGACCAGCCATTTCTCTTCTTGTTTCCATTGTCTCATGTTCCACCTGAACCATCCTGCCCTGATGGGTTGGAAAGAAAGAGAAGAACAAAGAGCATCGCATTTTTAATCTTCGAAAGACCTGACGCAGGTTTGATGATTGGTTTTATTTAACCCTGAGGTCCACATTAGGACTTTTCCGTTTTTTCATACCTTTGTGTTTTGCCTTATAAAGTTGTCATTTTTAGCAAAGCTTCACTAAGTGCTGCACAGATTCAGAATCAGCACAACATCAGCTAATAATATATGTCACTCTATAAAGACTTCTGTACAGTGTAATATGGGTAAGTAGCCCATAAAACAAGAAAAAACAAAACACGGACCTTGAATTTTTCCTTATTTTGTAGATAAAAGCTGCAAACTATAATAACAAAAGAAAACTTCAGCATAAAAAGTTGTACACATTTCTTTGGGTTGTTCTAGAGGTGATTTGAAGTTTTATATCTTATAATCATTAATTATTATCTGATCATGAGTTCTGCTCATTTTACCCAGTGGAGCTTCTGAAAGCATCCCGAATGCCTCCAAACAGCAGTCTGAAATCCACATCAGGCCTCGCTGTAGTCAGGTTAAGCTAGGTTTGTGCTGGTGAGGTCTTACCAGTGTGCCGTCTGCAGCAGCTTCTGCCGACTGAAGCATTTTGGTAACATTGTCCACCTTTGCCTGTCTATCGGCAACCGCACGCTCTCTCTGCTCCAGGACCTGGTAAATATCACGGACCTCCTAACCACATTACAAAAACAAAACATTAGCTGAATGAGAGAACGGTTCAATATTGTGGATCCAAGGGCCTGCATCTCAGTGTCCTGCTCTTTAGGGCTGGAATGTAAACTTTACAGATTTGAAGAGTTTTATTTCATTCATATCCATTTTGTAGTTGGCTCATGAAACGAGATTGTGTCATTTAATATTAGATTGTTTGAGTTTGGTTCAATATTCAATGAACCAAAAAGACACTATGAATAAATAAAACACTAATAAAAAAATATGACACTTTTCTTCATGTATAATCTTATTTCATAATGTCACATTTAATACAACACTTTTTGTTTGCATGACAGTGGTGATGTCACAGCCCTCTCACCTTTCAGCCAATTGTGTACTCATGTCTCTCCTCAGCTAGCAAGTACAAAACCTGGTGCTAAAAAACTCTGCTACTAAATCTGTCCAGTTATCTCATACAGCATCAAACTGAGGAGCCAGTGTTAGCAATGCTTACTAGCTCCTGCTGGCTAGAGCCAAAGCAGAGTCATCTCAAGCCCACCTAGGAAGCCTGCTAGGTGGGGTGGGAGGTAGCATGAGCAGCCTTGTTAAGCTAAATAAATAAAAGGAAATGTTCATTCCTGTGTGTAAGTGTTATGTTTATTTACCCTCTTTTATGATAATTAGTTGAGTTTTAATCATTTCTTCAATTATTTCACAATATATAAATAATAAATATTTCACTCATATACAGTATTCCACACAACTCATTTATATGAATATCTACTTTATAATTACTTATTCCTTTATCCAACATTCACAGGCCGCGCTGAGTGCATGCTGAGTTCTTAACTGAGTTCTAAACTGAGACCTAATATCAGTGATTTCACTAACATATAATCATTTACACAGACACCACAGCTGTACACAGCTGTGTTTGAAAATGTGTGTTTTCCTCTCACATTAAACATCATTCATACACATACTTGAATTCATTCTATCATAGCTGACAGTTATTATATCAGAAAATAAACAGGAGGAGGAGTTTCAGACACCGTAAGATGATCCAACAAGTTCTACATTTGAAGCATACTTAGGCCATAAACATGCAATTACATACCAGTTGTGTTTACTTTCTGTTGATATGTTTAAACACTTGGAATTGTGGGTTAATTTTGAAAAAAATGAATGAAAACAGATAAAATACAACTGGCATGCATGTGTACAAAAGTCATTTGTACAAACACTGGAAACCTAAAAAGACAACATGCCATTATTGTAGTTGTTTTGTACTTCCTCAGCAAAACAACAGCTGCAGCAAATTAAGGCTTGTTTATTCAAGACAAGTTGCAGATGCATTTTTAATGACTAAAGGAGGAGTGATAACAATATTCTTCCATCCTTCTTGTTTTACACTCCTTTGTTTACATGTTTTTACTCTTTTTGAATGATAGTTTTTAATCATTTATTCCTGTTAACTCTAATGCAATCTTATTTCACTTTAGTGCACTTATAAAGAAGCAGAAATAGAGCTACCAGACTTTTATTCTTAATCTTATCAGTATGTACTGTATCACAGATTAAAGTCTTAGGGACACCAATCCCTCCTAATAAACTTCTAAAACCTCCTTTCATATAGAGGTTGACAGTGCATGAAATAGCATAACTCACCTGCTGCAGGTTCTCACAAATGTGGTGATAGGTCACCTGGATCTTCTTTGCCTCTGTGATCTTCTTCTTCATTTTCTCAGCGTTGTTCTCCAGCTGTCTTATATGCTGACAGCAGAAAATAAAGCAAAAAGTTATAGTCTGTAATCAGTATGTGATAGTAGAATATCAGAATATAGTGTTGGCTACAACTTGAAATGTAAATGAACACATCCAGCATTAGCTGTCCCTCTGTGGTGACACTAGTGCACTTGTTCACAAAGACATGAGAGTGACATTTTTTTTTACTATGTATTAAGTTTGCCTTTTTAGGTTTTACCTTTTTGCACCACATTCACTGCAGCAACTGTAGCAAAAATGTGAGTGTATGAGTTTCTTTATGAATTGTAAAACAGAATTTGTGCACCTGCAATGAAGAATTTGAGAAGGTGTAACTGTGTGTTTGTGGACAGAAAAAAATCTACAAATGTGCAACTCCTATAACTACAAATCCCACTATCACAGGTGCTCAGTTGTTTTGCACAATTGCATAATAAAGCGCCATCTACTTTTAAATGTCTATCATTCAACACAAGCCACTGTATACACTGAACATACATAAAAAGATTCATCACATGAGCCTGTTGTCGGATCTTAATGTTTATGTTTTATGTTTTTATGTCTTTATTACGGTGGCAGGTTTGACAACACGTGTTGCAAATATTCACAACACAATTTAAGTGTTTCTAGGGGGACACTAAAAAGTGATGAACCGGCTGCAATGCACTTGTTGTTCAATGACTTGTGACTTGTGACACATGGATACGTTATAATACATCCATGCAAGTGCGTCCCAGCTGGGTTCATCTTTTTTTTATTGTTTTTATTATTACTTTTTGCCTTAATTCCTATAGCAACAGTGAGAGATAGAGGATGATATGCACCTACGCCTTCATGGTACACGCTCTGCCAAGTGAGCCACCTGGTTGTCCCCCGCATCACTTTATTGTGTCCCCTGGAAACACTTCCATTGTGTTGTGAGTATTTGCAGCATGTGTTGTCATATTGATGAATATGTTTTCTGAATTAGTTTGTGTTTTGTCTATTTGTATGTGTTTTCTTAAGTTGCAGTGTGTTGAGCCACTGTACTTTATGCTGCATTGCTATAAAAATAATTTCCTCTTGTGGGACAGTAAAGTGTGTGTGAACATCTCACGCACATTTAGCTGAGGTTTGCCAAAGTCACAGTGGATAGCCAACCTAAGCTTGTGCTTAGAGCGATGGCAACTGTAGCCTCATGGGGAGAGTGTGTAGGATGGGGGAGGTGCTAATAAGTACGTCCAGTGCAGTTAGACGCTGACAGATGACATTAGATACATTTTCGAGCCTCTAGAACAGGCTCTTGACAGCAGTATGTACAATGTTTTTGGGAGGTGGTGACTGTGAGTGAGTTTGTAAGGCTCCAAAATGTCTCTGGAGGGCACACTTACCTGCTTCAACGTGTCTTCATTGTTGTAAGTTGCAGGCTGAAGGTGCATTGCTTTCAATGACTCCTGCAGCCTCTTTAACTTAGCTTTTTTTTCCTTCACAGCCTGTGTGAGTCTGTTGTGTTCATTGATCAGTACAAACCTCCCCACCTTCTCTTGTTCAAGTTTTTTCTGAAAGATAGGAAAATAAAAACAACATAGATTAAATTTTAATAAACTTCCACATTTAGAACATTTAAAACACTTCTTTTCTAATAAAAAGTCAGAGTGAAGTTGGTGGGTGATCATATGGGCACTTAAACTAACAAAAGACAAATAAACCACCAAAAATACAAAACAACAACCAGAAGCTTACCTCCAGAGGATGTCCAAGCCTGGATAATGGCTTTTGTCTTGTAGTATATTTGTCATTGCCATCCCAGACCTGTTTTGATGGACTGTCCTGCTCTTCAACCCGTTTGTCTGGAAATGAAAATGGACCTTCATTAAGCCTTTCAGAGAGCTACACTCTGTGTCTCCTTGAGGGTGATTTTATGGAGGACATTTTACTTGATGGCAGTTTTATGAGGGTACGCCAGAGTGTAATTTCATACTTTAACAATATAGTGCAATATATTTTCTTCACTTAAGACTACTTGACCTTAAGGAAAATTAGCTAACATTAACGTGTCACTGGTCATATAAGCAGCTTATAAATTCCTAAAGCACATTACCATCTTATTTTGATAACATTATAAACTTAGTTAACTTACATATATATACACTGTTGCCCATAAAGTTGGAATAATTTAGTTTTCAGTTTAATTGTGGTTTAATTGTGGTTTAATTTTCATTGTGATATGTTTGGAAGAGATTGACTACTAATGTTTTGAGAAGATATACACTTTATCTGTCAAGAATAAATCACATTGTCACAATCATTTCATGGAAAGAGGTAAAAAATATTTTATTCCAACTTTATGAGCAACAGTGTATATATCTATATATATAGATATATATATGTGCCTCTGAACAGTGTTCCTAGAGGGCCATTTGTTATTTTATGTGCTCTGCAGATAGATGGCAGTGGGAACAAAGGATCTCCTGAAACTCTCTGCAGCACAGCCAGATGAGACGTTTGCTGCAACTGTAGCTGTTCTGTCCTGCCAGAATGTTGTGGAGAGGATGGTTGGTAGCTATTGTCCAAGATGGCCTCCATCTTACATTGCACGTGTCTCTCAGTAAGTAAGCCCAGTAAGCCCAGACTCCTGCCAAGCACAGACTCAGCTTTTTTGACCAGCTTGTCCAGTCTCCTTGTGTTCATGTCTGACATGCTGCCGCCCCAGCAGACTGCAGGATAAAAAAGTTCACTGGCCACCACTGACTGATAAAACATGTGCAGCATTTCACTGCAGACGTCAAAGGACCTGAGCTTCCTGAGGAAAAAAAGGTGCACACCTAGGTATTTATAAGTGTGCATGACTTCAATGTCCTTCCCTCCAATGTTGACTGACTGAAGGGGGTGGGCCTAGACCTCTGAAAGTCGATGACCATCTCCTTGGACTTGGAGGTGTTCAGAAGGAGGCAGTTCTTGTCGCTCCATTCACTGAAGGCCATCATCAGATTCCTGTACTCCTCTTCCTGCCCATTCCTAATATGTACCACAATAGCTGTGTCATCCGAGTATTTCTGGATGTGGCAGGACTCAGAGTTGTATTTAAAGTCAGCCGTATACAGGGTGAACAGGACTGGAGCCAGAACAGCCCCCTGTGGAGCCCCAGTGCTGCTCATCACTGTCCCTGAGACACAGTTACCCAGCCTGACGTACTGTGGTCGTCTTGTCACGTAATCCAGACAAGAAGCTGGGATCCACCCCCATCCCTTCCAGCTTGTTTTTAAGAATGTGGGGTTGAATGGTGTTGCACTTGAAAAATCAAAGAACATAATCCTCATGTAACTACCTGGCTCATCCACTTAAGAATGGGCCCGGTGGAGCATGTAAAGGACGGCATCATCCACTCCAATATGTTCCTTGGAGGCAAACTGTAGGGGGTCTAGTGCATGTTCAACCTGTGGCCTCAGAAGGTGGAGAAGCAGCCACTCCAGGGTCTTCTTGATGTGTGATGTGAGGGCCACCAGGTCATCTATTTATCTTTATCTGTCTCTTCTTTAAACCAGAGATTGAAACAGGCTGGTGGTTATCTATACTAACTAGCTACTACTACTAACACTAACTTTTTAAATACCTGAGGTTTTGCGCCGACGAAGAGGGGGAGTCCTTCCATCTTTCATCTTTGAAGAAGAATTCACATCCATTTTTATTTCTACCTAACCACTGAAACTAACTAGCTGTTACCTGTGAGTTTACGACAGGTATCGTGTTTTTTATTCAGATGTACTCAATGTTTTGAGAGCTGTATTTTCAAATGGTTCAATTTCAAATGAGTGCATACCAACACCTGCCCCCTTAGTTACTGTTGCTACGCAGACAAGAGCAGGCTGTGTTGGTTAAAAATGCTGTCTCTGAATGACTTTGTTCCAGCTGACTTATTTTTGACAGGCTGACAGGAGCCACACATAGCCACATGATATCTAAAACACACCAGCCATTTGTGTTAAATGCTTTATGTTATGTGAAGTATTGAAGTTGAAGTTGAAATGATATTTCATTTCAACTGCACTTTCTGTGGTTGGAATACTGTTGCCCCAGTCTATGGGTGCATGACCCCTATAATCTTTTAACAAGCAACAGAACTGGTATGTTTATCCCTCTGGAGTCATTAATTTCAAAAATCCCACTTGAAGTTTCAGGATGGC
This sequence comes from Seriola dumerili, assembly GCF_002260705.1. NCBI lineage: Eukaryota > Metazoa > Chordata > Actinopteri > Carangiformes > Carangidae > Seriola > Seriola dumerili. The sequence continues at coordinate 11,967,563 of NW_019174272.1, read as the reverse complement.
CACCATTTCCTGCACAGAATTTTACACATAGGACAGATTTCAATGAATTTGAAATTTAATGACTGATCAATGTCAGATTTACGATTGTTGAATTTCATCACAGCTTTATTTGTAATTTCTAATATTTAATGTGAATATTAATAATACACAATGTAATTACAAACCATTTATTATTAATGAACCAAAATTTCTGTAAAAGCAAATAGCTAACATTAGCTCGCTAGCTTGTTATGCTAACCCGTTAGCGCGCTAGGCTAGTTAGCGAGCAAGTTCACAAGTTAGCATACAAACAATGTCAATTTAATTCCACCCTTTGACATTTCAAATGTACATACTTAAAACACCTTACTTTAAAGCTTGGACCTTAACATGAATATTTACCTAAGTGTGCGATTTGTCAAAGCTGATATAAGCTAACTACTTCATTATACTACCTCGCTAGCGCGCTAGGCTAGTTAGCGAGCTGGCTCAGAAGTTAGCAAACAAACCTTGTTAATTGAAACATTTAAAGCTTACTTACCTTAAAGCTTGGACTTCAAAATGAAAACTTGCCTCAGTGTGTCCTTTGTCAAAGGTAGCCACTATAAGCTAACTAGCTTGCTAGTAGTGGGACTGTCATGTTGAGCTTCCTTTTTACAGTATGTGGACTATTAATGTGACGTCTACGTTGTTAAAATGTATCATTTGACACCTGGATCATTCATATGGGAAAACTGTGTGTGAACTTATTGCAAAAAAATATTTTTCTCACCAGAAATTGCAGCCATATTGAATTTTCAAGTGGCTAATCAAAAGACTAATACCCAAGGAGGATTTTTGCAGAGTTTAGTACTTTAGAGTTTAGTAGTTTATCTGTTGCACTGTAAGGACAAAACACATACAACAGAGGAAGCAAAACATTAAAGGAAACACTCTCAAAATCCAGAAGAGCAACAAATACTAAGGACATACAGCAACATTATAAATATTTCATGCTCATGAGATTACATGTACATAGCCTAACTTAACCTTTTATGAAATTCTGATATTTTTTCATGTGAGGTCACCATTTAGATTTTTTGCTTGTGGTCAGATTATCCAAATAATGTATGCTTGGAAATTTCCCCTGACATTTTTGTCCTTTTGGACCCTTGGTCATCTCAGCAGCTTGCAGTCCAGCCCCAGGGTGACTGACCAATCAGTGTCTGCTGTCATCCTATAGTGAACGGTCTTATTTTGGCAAGCCCTTTGGTAATTACTCTGTTTGGCTCCTTGCCTGTGTTGTTTGTCGCATTTTGATAAACGTTATGGGGCTTATGACATTTACTGTAGCCAGTCACCATGGAGTGATCAAGATGTTTTGGCTTCACTTTTAGGGAGCTGTCATGTTGTCCATCTTTATAAACAGTCATTGGAGCAACACTGACTGCAACACTGCAGCCAGACTGTGACCTGCTGAGAAGACAGCTGACGGGTGTTCTCACATCTTCAAAAACATTGGAGGGTCAGTATCACCATAGAGTGCCTTTCAGCCATCACACTACTCACACATTTTGGTCTCAATTTCCTCTTCCCTTTATGTTTTATTATAAATAGTAGACACTCAACTTGTAGAAATATATGTTAGCTGAGGTCCCATACATATTTTCAGAAAATTTTTGGCCATTATTCGTAGAATAACCTAACAGATATGCCCACCCTGTCCTGGCCTTACACAATATGTACTGTAAAATATGATTTAAATTCAATATTTTGATGAAAAAAATTACATTTTCTGAAAGGTATGATGTCCCTTTCCTAAACAGGTTTATTTGCTTTCAAATTATAAATAAATAAAATATTTAATGTAAACCATCGCCTTTTAAAGAAACACATTTCATACCTCTTAGTTGTTTTATTTAGAGAAAACTCTGATATTTTGATACTTTTTTAAGTGCATATTATTTCCCCCACTCAGTTACTGAACACAGTAGGTTATAGACATATATTTCAAAGTATGATTGAATTATAATTTAAAAATATCAAGATGACGGGGTGGACCAATGCATGACAGCACATAACAGAGTGGACACATAAAGAAGAACAGACAAAATATGAAAATGAAATCTTTAGCAAAGACCTCCTCCAATGAAAATCTAATTTTAACCTTGTTTAACCTTGTCAACACCATGACTGAGTGTTTCCATCTTGAACTGCAGTGAACCAATGACAGTGTCATAAAAAAAGATTCAGACAGCCAGGGTTTCATACGTCACAAACCAAAAGAACCAATGCTGTCAATTTGTGGGGACAGGGGGCGGGGCTAAATAAACCCAAAACCTTGTCAGTACAGCGAGAGTTAGCATCAGCACAACTACTAACACTGTGTCAGCATGTCAGCCGCTGCCAGTTACAAGCTAACAAACAACATAAACAAATAAAAGATGCTATATGATAGCAAGATATATAAAAATTTGTAGTTATGTTTTCTGTATTGTAATACTGCATTCCTGCTAACCTTGAGGGCCCTGGCTGTGGTGGACTCTCTGGAGTTGGGGAGGAGTCAGTAACTCCCTTGTACTTTTTGAAGGTATGCCACTCTTCTTTTGGGGTTTGCATTCCGGCGTTCCCTGTACAGACGCACAGTTTCTGCGGCACTTAGAGGCATGTCCTGAGAAAGGCAATGATTTCATGACTAAATTTAAAAGAAGACACTCACTTGGACATTGTTGCAAGTATACTATTGTGTTTGTTCATGGCAAAGCTAGGACAATAAGAATATTTTTATTCACTTTCTTCAAAATAACTTTGATGAGTATTAGACTTATGATTTTTTTCTTAATGGTTGAAATATTTTTATTCACTTTCCATCACTGGTATAATTGACAAGATACTGCTGAATTACAATTACAGTTGTGTTGTGTTGTAAATCTGAGTGTCTACACACACACACACACACGCGCGCAGGAGAGAAGCCACTCCTGGCAGATCATCACACAAGGCGATGGTCCTTTTACTTTCATTGTTGCAGAAGAAGCGACGCTCCACTTATCCAGGAACACATAAAAAGCTCTATGTTTAAAATGCATGAGGTTATTATAAAAATCAGCTCCATGTCTGAATGAAAAAGAGCAGAGGAGCAGAATTGCTTGTTGACTATTCATGTTGGCCTCTGATTTGTAGCTCAGAATCAGAGACATAGGGAATTTCTGACACAGATTATAGCTCCCACTTGGCAAAAATAATTTCACACACATCAATTAATTGACGGCAGAATGGCAGCAGTTACATCAAAGTAAATGTTTACACACCTTAAGTTTTTTAAATTTAATTTTATAATTTATTTTCTATACACTGTTTGTTTCCATCTAGTTTCACTTGGAAATTAAGTGCTTCAAATATGTAACACAACAAAAGTAGCTAATTTATGCACAACAGGGTTATCATGAGGGCTACCCATCTCGGAATATTGCATAAACTCTCCCAAGTCAGAATAATTGGTGTTCTTCTTGTTCTTCACATTTTGCCAACATTTTGTGAATGCAGTTTAATAACTGATTAATAACTGATGTATCTGAAATACTTAAAACATCCATTTTGCAAATAGTATCAGGAATGACCTATAGCTCCAAGGACCAGAATCAGCCCAATCAGCTAAATCAAAGCTGATACTTAACAAACTGAAACAATTTAAAACCTGACAGGAGTGTGTCAGAGATGGGAATAGTCGGAGAAAAAATGTTTGGGTTCAATGGTGAGGTAAGAACAGCAGTGAAATAAACCTTTAAATGCACAGAAATGTATCTAAGTGCATTTCTTGGCAGCTACAAAATCAGCTCTGTCAAATAACACTGTCTGAAAATAAGACTCACTGACACTGAGAGGATCTTAAACATTACTGTGACATGTGGTTCAAGCTGTTTCACAGAGACCATCGGCTGTACACAGAAAAAAACATCACACACAAATGTAAACAACTCAAATGTGTAGGTTTAAATCAGCATGTGTACTTATTTATTAAGCAGAGCAAAAGAGCACTCACAAGTTTAACTATCTTCCTTTCCAATCACTAAAATTGAAAGCACTAGCTACTTGCTAAAACTGAAAGCACAAAATAAAAATACAAAGTGAAATGAAAATGATTGAAACTCACAAATGCATAAAGGAGTTTAATTATGATCATATCTTGTCTTATATAATCATGTCATACCTTACCTACTAGTTAAACATCTTCTATCATGTTTTCCATATTACATTGAATAGTCTGTCACCTCGTATGATATCATCAATAGTGATTATAGCTGCCATCTTCAGCTCATTCTTGGTCAAACAGCTTTTTGTCCTGTTGGCTCTTCTCTCTGATGACTGAAAATGGCAGCAACCTTTTGGTTATTCATAAGAAATTAATAAAAAGTTGATACAGGGAAACTGTTGACTTGCAGAAAGTCACTGTACATTGCACATACAGTTTTATAGGTCCTTTTTTTTTTTTTTTTTTTTTTTTTACAGGTAACCCAGTCCACGTTGCCTGAAGTGGCAAAAGAGAGGGATGGTGATAGACAGACAGACAAACTGTAAACAAAGAAAAACAAGTTTATTATCAAACAATGTTTTGCAAAGACATGAAATATAAAAACATATAAAAGTTAATAACAAACTGAGAAAGAATATAGTGCACTGGCTTCAAGCTACAAGTAAGCAAACATACTAATGTTAGCTGCAATTTACAGAATGGAATTAACCACTGTGCAAATGAGGAAACTTAAAGTTGCTCTTATCAATATTTTTGTATTAACAATGGTTAATGGTTAAACAGTTCACTTCCTGTCTAGCACAAAGTAGCAGACAGACACAGTTATAGAATAGCTGGAGCATTTATCAGCTTAAGAGCCAGATATGTTATATTTCTCAGCAGTTGTTGGAGACCAAAACAGAGCAAAAGTGAGAGTGACTTAGATTGCCTGTGTACCAAGAAACATGATTTCAAATGAATGCTAATGTTACACGTTCACCATATCATCTTTAGAGGGTCATAATGTGTTTAAAGTTTGTTCCACTGCTCCAAAAGTGGCTAAGAGGATGTAGTTATTAGCTAGACGGCTTGAAATTAACTGATGTCATGCACAAGACGGATAAACCATGCCTTCTTAGTTCTGTCTGTCGAGAAAGCCACATCATGAGTTTAAAAAGGCACAAAGCTCATGCCTTCCAACATGGCAGCTATTGTTACTACCTCAAAAAAGCAATTCAATACGAATGAATGAATCTTTAGTCTGCAGCCACACTACTCTGACAGTTTAAATGTCAAGGCATGTTTCACATTTGGCCACAGTTGAATAAGTTAACTCACATCAGGTCTTCAGGTAGCTAATCCGATAGCTAATGTCCAACACCTGCTGGGACATCACTAACTGTACCATATGAAGTTTAAGGGTTGAGTTTTGCTCAAAAGCCTTATAATGAGGAAAATGAGAAAACTGAATGTACTGTACCTGTATGATAAACATTGTGACAACGCCTGCGCCTGTGCTGAGATAGTTCCTGGCAAACCAATTCCTGAGTTTTAGGAGACAGCCCTAAAAGACAAACATTTCTTGGTTATCCTTTATCTACAGTTTGTAGATTAGTGACAGAACAGAGATCACACTTTTATGTCAATGTCCTGTTTATAGTTATATCAACAAATAAAATAAAAAACTCTTGATTTGACTGATTTAAAATCAAGTAAAAGTCAGGAAGTTTTGCCTTTGGTCCATAGTGTTCCAATAAATGTAGTGAGAGTAAGATAATAAATCAGTAACAGTTCTGAAATCCATTTGAAATAGTAATACTGTAGCTGGACTCTCAAAACTATCTTGTGCTGATTTTGCAAGTGGCCAAAACCCTCCATGCTATTTACAGACTAATGTAACAAATCCAAACAGCAGCATGCAAGAAGTGATTCCTCAATCAAGTTAAGCACAGGAAACGCAAGGTTTTCAAGGCCATGCATTTCAATTTGTTACACAGGAGCAGTCAAGGTTCATCAATAAAAACATTCTGTGTGCACTCTGCACATGCACACATCCTGGCTGAAGCCAAGTCTGGTCTCAGACTCTGTCAACACCTTGTGTCAGTCTCTCTACCTCTGTGTGCCAATGCTTCAGGGTGTGCATGAGAGCCTGCAGTGTGTCTGTGTGATCCCGGACCAGGCTCACTTCACCAACATAGGTGTAGTGCTGGTAGGTCACACAGGAACAACGCTCCACCATTTTTTCTCCAAGTGAGGAAGTGCTTGAAAGTGAATGTCCAGCAAGAGAGCCAATAAAAATATATTGACATTTAAGGTGTACTTATTGATTCAAAACGTCAACTCATGCATCAAGTAACACACATGAAAACATTCCACCTTTAAAGTTGTTGGTAGCTGCTGGTAGCCTTTGAGCTGTACACTGAATTAAATATTTTTCTCTACCTAGCTATTGTTGACTATTAAAGATGAAAAGGCAGCAAAACATCTTATTACTCATCGTTCACTCTTTTTTTTAATTTTATTTGTGATGCATTTGCAAAGAGACATTACAAATTTGCTGCTGGACATGAAAGGTTACTTGTAATATTCTCTGACCTGACGAAACTATTCATAAAGTCAGTCTAACATTTGATTGTGTGGTCACTTACAGTTTACTCGTATGTAAACTGTCCACTGTATAGGAAAAGTGGTTATATAACCTTCGAAACAAGCCACAAGTTAACTGCGCATGTGCATATGTGTACACGTCACAGGTGCACTCTGGTACTTGAACGCACCCCAGCCTGAACCAAATGAATGACATTCCCATCAGGTTCAAATTTGTAGAACTTTACCCAAGCTGCGCTGACCTTTTGTGGGCGCAGTCAATCCCCGATGACCACTGCTTGAACTGAAAGATGGATAACAACTATGTGTGCATTTATTCTAGCAATTTGAAGCAATTTCTCAATGTACAGTAACAAACTGGTCTCATATGCAGAGCAGACAAAAAGGAGATTACACAAGTGAAATATCAACAAGCAGAGGCAGCAGCATCAGCCAGGTTTCTTACAAAATCACTGTTTGAGTCTTCGAAACATAGCGATCTCCTGCTAGCAACCTTAGCACTGCAGCTTGTGAGTGGTAAATACTAAAAAAATACTGAGCTGCAACAAGGAAGCAACAATTTTAAAAAAACACAAAAATATCATCATATTTGTTGTTTCCCAGTATGACTATCTTGTATACCATCAGCTGCATGCGTCAAAGACTGGTGGGTGATTCACTTCTGCATTTATGTATGATGTCAAACATTACCTTGAACTCTACACTCAACTGTGTTTTGGGGCAACAACAGTTGCACAACTATGTCGGCCACTCATCCTCTTCAATCTTCCTCCTTTTAGAATGATGTAAACATCACTGGCAAAAGTGTTGTGTAACATCAAGTGTTAAATGAATGAAAACAATCAGCTCATATCAATGTTTCTAATGTTTCACAGCAAAGTCTGATGCTAAGTTGTAAAAACATCTGGATTTTTGATATTTTGTTATCTACAAGAATTCAGAGATGAGAAGCTCATACACTCTGACGACATCAATTACACGACTGAAAGATGGGAAAAGAAGACTCAAGTCATATTAAGGAAGTGACAGGGAAGTAAACGCCTCTCCTGAAGAAGCCTTAGTTAATGTGTTCTCTCAGTCGAAGGTGTGAAAACAAGACAGAAGCACGATGGTTGAACTCAAGTGGAATAAATGGATTAAAATCTCTTTATTTTTTAGAGAACATTAGAAGACTTTACTGTTGGTGCTTTAGTAACTACAACCTTAGAACAGCTGAGTGTGTTTGTTTGATGTTAACAGAGTTTAATGGAGTCTTAAATCAAGGATAAGATACATTTACAAACGTCTGTTGTAGTTTTATCTAACATCGCACTGACTGTAAAGACAGTCCTACTCTGAGACGATGAAGGTCCAGTATGCCTGCAGCTGGTACCATACGGGTCATATCCAAGGGCAGAGACAAGTGACCTCTATGGTGGTTTTGTTGGAGCACTTGTTGGAGTTGGATATTAACATTTCATTTATTTTTTCATGTTTCTTTCTAATCTTCTGAACAGCTGTCACAGGACTACGTCTCTCCTCCATTGTCAGAGATGGAGATGAAGTCACTCTGCCTTGATCAAAAATGACAGAGATGATCAGGGTAAATGTGACAGTCCGACCTGGATCTTCAGCGGTTCAAAAGACTCAGCTGTAGGCCTGGTTGAACGGAGGGAAGATACGTGAGAGTCACACGTGAGGATGCTGGTCTGTACATCCGCAGATGTTTTTTTTTTTTACGAATTAGGACGACGACAAGAGGCGCTGCTTTATCTGTCTGTTGTTACCAGTGAGTATTTACATCAAACCGTCTGTTAGAACAAAACACTGAAAAATTACAATAATAACAGTGATGAAGTTAATTTGACTCATGTTGTCTTTCTCTCTCAATGTCTCCATCTTCACCAGTGATTGGCCAGGAGGACGATGATAAGTTTATTGTGTTCCTGTTTTATCTAATTTCATATTCAGCTGTACCAAATGGAAACAGAACAATCACTCAACAAAGTAGAGACTTCACATCTGACACGGCTCTCTTTCCACTGCTCCAGTGTTGTGTAATCTCCTTTATTCAGATCCATTCACTAATTTGAATCCGACATGATTCCGATATTTATGCACTTGTGCAAACGTATAATTGCGGTCAAACGTGAAGATGTTTAAAACACTACATACAGTATCAGTGTTTGCAGATTCATTTTTGTGTGGTTGTCCCGGTCTTCACAATGACGATCACAACAGCCGACATCTCCTGTGAGGTTGTTAGTGTAGATGTAGGTGTTTTTCTGACCTTTTCATTTTGGACAGAAACTTACAACTCATGATTCACCTTTGTTTTATGAGACCCTCATTGTGCAACTTGATCATCTTTTATTTATCTTCTATTGCTGGGATTTTATTTCCACAGCTCACACATAAACCTGCTCTTTTGTTTTTTGTTGTTTTTTTTTTAAATCTTGTTTTTTTTAAAACATGTTTCCTCTCATTTCTTCTCCACAGCTCGTTACAGATTGTTTTGCTCTGACCTACATAATGTTGATGATGCATGTGGCTGAACTCCTCATCACTGTGATCACTGTTCTCCTCATCAGACCTCGAGGTGAGAAAATCCACTCCAACGTTAGTTAAGGCTGGTTAACACAAACTGTGAGTGTCACTGTGTGTTTCATTTTCCAGGGAACCAGAGACCACCTGATGACAACACTGTGAGTGGAAAACCAGCTGCTGCTAACTGTTCATGTCTCTGTGACACGTGGTTGATGTCTCACAGTTTGTGTCTGGGCAGATCTCAGACTCAGTAAGAAGCAGAACAGTGACGCGTTCAGGTCCAGCAGCCAGTCAGGTAAAGCTCACATCAGGCAGGAACTGATGGTGCATTCAAGTTCAGCTGAATCACCTGTGAACTGTATTAAGTTTCAACACGTCAACAGTCAGCAGGGAGGGAAATCTGGGAGTCTGTGTAGTCTGCTCTGTGATCAAGTTCAACTCAGAGTCTCCACTGTGTTGTGTTGCTGTGTTCACGGGTTCACAATAATGAAGATAAAGATGATGGTACAGTGAACTATGAAATCTCTGGATGCTGTTATGCAAGGTTCAGCATGAAGGGTGCATTTTCTTTACCTTCCACATAGCACTAACGGGTGGTGGGCTGGTAGTCGCTCAGTGCTAACATGGTGCTTACATGGGGATTCAGTGCAGATGTCTGCAGGCATCTTTGAATGCACATGTTTCTTACAGTCATTAACGTAACCATTAACTACTAAGAAACAAGCTGAATTGGTGTTGTGTTGGCTCTGAAACCAGACTGACGAGGGTCAGTCTGGTTTCAGAGCCAACACAACACCACTTACTGGATCAAGTCTGTCTTAGAAACACTGAAGCAGGTTTGCTGTCTGCTTGTTGTAGTCATTCCTCCTTAAGCAAAGTCAGGTTTCTGGCACAACTTCCTTCCAAGGTGCATGGAGGAAGGAGAATGTCTAAAGAGGTCAAAGCTCCAGCAGCACTTGCTGTAAACAGACCGCTTTATTAGACAGATGTGTTTCTTGTGGTCTTTCATTAAAATCATCACAGAACACATCACAAGTAACATTTAAGTAGGAAAAGTATGAGACAGAAAAAAATCATATGTGGCCAATCATATGTGAACACATACATACTGTATCTGCCTATGGGGACTTCTTCAAAGATGGGTGGGGCCTACGGTCACATGGCTTCCGGCCGAGCATTGTCTCAGGCTGGTGGGGAACGCCCAATAGAGAACATGGGTGCCTTGAAAAGTGCATGTAAAGGGTGGTCCTTAAGTTTATACAAAAGGAACCTTGTCCCAAAATGTGTCCATTTGATGTGGCGTCGACCCACCCCAAAAACACTTACATTTAAAGGAACTTTATATGTGAACGGTAACGGGATGCAACATAAAAACTACATCATACAAAGGTTTCTGTTTACTGTAAGTGCTGCAGGAGTTGAATGGTAAATGGACTGCCCTCTTCTTGTCTTAATGACCACTCAAAGCACTTTACATTACTCGTTGATTTCAGCCATTCACACACACACACACACACACACTCATACAGCGTTTTTTTTCTACCATACACACACATTCACACACTGATTCATGCTACAGCAAGTTTCATTTTATTGTTCAGCTGTTCTGGTCCTTTACAGTTCTGGCTCAATCTCATTCATCTCATGACAACGTTTTCAGTTGCAGCAGGCGACTACTTTCATTAAAAAAAAGAAAAAAGAGCTCTATAACCTGTACACTACCTGCCCAGCACCAAACAGCAGACAGACACAAATTCTCCTACCTATCCCAATCCCAGCTGACATTGGGGCGAGGGCGGGGTACAGGTCGCGGGTCTATCACAGCGCTGACATATAGAGACAAACAACCATTCTCACTCTCGCCAATCAGTCACCGATTAACCTGCATGTCTTTGGACTGTCGGAGCCAGCCGGAGGACCTGAGAGAAACCACGCGGGCACGCGGAGCATGTGCAATACAGCAAGACCCCGGGTTTGAACCCAGAAACTCCTTGCTGTGAGACCACATCGCTAACCACTAACACCACTGTGCCGCCCTTGTAGAGGAACATGCAGGGTATAATAGAGAGCTTACAGTATATATATGTGATGTGCTCTGCAGACTGGTGCAGGAAGATGTAAGACTCCTCTGACATCTATGGCCTGCAGCACCATTACAACACCATGAGCAGTAGAAGAACTGACGCCTTCAATTGCCATTTGAAAGAAACATCCCATACGTGATGATTCTCAAACAGATGAGCACCGGCAGCAAAATGTCTGAGCAAGTATTATCCCGACTCAGTTCTAAGCAGCTATCAGAGGTGGTGTTTTTTTTTACTTTCCTACTTGTTGTCAGCAGTTGCAGGTTCATGTCCCAAATCACTACAGGCACAGCCCAGCTCACAGCTCAGTCAGAGACAGACAGGATTAAGGAAAGAGGGGAAGAATCATCGGCTGTTCACTGATTAAAATGTGAAAAACAAACAGAAATGTAGATGGACTAATAACCTCCTGCCAGTTGCTGTGGATGAGGGTGTTGCAGGGGTCCTTGATGCAACAGGAGATTGGGACGTTCCCCTTCCAGTCGGCCACACCATGAACTCCGCAGCACTGGAACTGTACAAAAACAAGCTACTTCAGTGCAACGGACATGTATTTCTCTGGGCAGGGGAAAGTGAATGACTAATACTGAAATAAATACGATGTTGTGTAAAATATCTGCAGTAAAATATACTCAAAATGTATGGAGATATAAATATATCTATATAGAGAATATGTGTGAATAGCAGTGAATCATTTACCAGGTGCTGCACAGCATTGAAGTCATCTTTAATGGTCTTGTTGCCTTCAGGACTGGACTGTCTGTAAATCTCGAGGCTTCGCATCAGGTCCTTCTCAAAGTACGTGTCAATCTGCACAACAGAGACACAGGCTGCGTTACATACCGCTAACTAAGAACAGTGAGCTGTCCCAGATGGCAAAATGAAACTTCTGGCCCAACATATGCCAAATCAACACCCGGAACTAACCATTTATAAATGTATATTTGTGAAGGCTACGTATAAACTCTCCTACCTCTCTGCTGTAGACCAGGAACACACAGGCCATGGCCAGCTCCACCAGCATCAGAATAAACAGCAGCACGAAAAACTGAAATCAGTGCAAATCAGATTCAAACAGGAGTCAGTCTGTATAGTCTGTACAACCGATGCATTAAAATGAACTGCCGAGCTCATTAAACACACATATAAGCAGTTTTCATGTTATAATAAATATCATGCTTCACACTCACACTGATGAGCATGCAGCGGTTCTCCCTCATGCCTCCTAACACTCCCAAATAGCACACACAGGTAACGATGGTACCCGTGACAACCAGAGTGTTGGCGGGGTAGATGGGCCAGAAGGAGGTGATGAGGGAGGAAAACTTGGAGTGTATCATCTGGAATTCCCCGAAAGCCACCACGAACGCACCACACAGCTGCAGCACGCACAGGACAGACAAAAGACGCCTCGCAGTGTCAGTCTGTGAGTTTAGATTTGATCCACAATACACTGAGACTCTGTCCTGAAAGCCAGGAGACAGATGAAAGCAGTGGTCCCCAGTATTCTTACATAAAACTGTATTTAGTTGAGGTCCCTTGTCACATTTCAGATATCTGCGTTGTCAGCAGTTACACCAAAGACACATTTTCCCTTTAAACTTCTCACATGGTTTCGTTTAAATAACTTCACCAAAAAAAAATAATCCAAAAAAATCAATAAAAATTGTGTCGCAACACTTTTTCACATTTCATGACACTTCAGTCATCTAAAAAACAGTCCGATTTTTCTAGTGATGCTTTGCAGAGTTAACCTGCAGGTTGGGAACCACTAAAGTTACTTTGCTTGTCGCAAAGCCACTTCGAGTCATTGTCGTGCTGAAAGGTGAACTGTCAGCCCACCCTCAGGTTGCATGCACTCTGGCCCTTTATTCATGGACCTCTCTGTATTTGGTTGCATTCAATCCCTGTTCTGACCAGGTTTCCTGTCCCTGCCACTGAGAAACCCCCCCCCCTCCCAGGCGGTTTGTTGCTACCCCCGTATGTCACTGTAGAGATGGTATTAACCAGGTGATGGTGTTTGTCAGACAGTGTTTGGAGTTCTGTCCAAAGGGTTCAATGTTTGTCTCATCAGACCAGAGATTATTTTTTCCCTCTCCGCTCACTGTCCTTTAAATGCTGGCAAACAAAAAGTATGGCATTGACGCTATATTAAACCATCCATCTATCCATTAGCTATACTGCTTATCATCGCGGGGGGGCTGGAGCCAATCGCAGCTGACATTGGGGCAAGGGCGGGGTATGTCCTGGACAGGTCGCCAGTGAAAATTCACTCAAGTCCTTAATTCCAGGTTCGCTGTAGTGGTGTGAGTTTATTGGTATCCCAGGATACGGTGAGCCAACTGACACAGAGCGGGTAGACTGACCCAGAGTGAAGGGCAGGGGGACAGTTATACAGTTGAAGAAAAAAAAAAAGGAGGGGGGGGGGGTCAACAGTATGTAAATACAGTTGACTTGGGGTTACAGACGTGTGGCCAGACAGGATAACAAGGTGATTTCAATAGAAAAGGGCAGACAGACAGGCGTCAAGTCCCAACTACCCAAATGTGTATTTTCTTCCTCACCAGTCCATCACAGCGCTGACATACAGAGACAAACAACCAGTCACACTCACACTCACACCTATGGGCACTTAAGAGTCGCCAATTCACCTAATGTGCTTCAATCATATAATCATATAATAAGGAGAATTTATCGTTCCACAGTGACAAGTGCAGACAATGAAGACGTTCAGACAGTGACTCCAAATAAAATGCAAATTATAGACTAAAACTACTTTCTTCTTAATTATTCTGCTTCAGACAGAAAGCGTGGGTGTGCTCGGCCATTTATCTGTCATCGAGGATCTGCTCTCAACCAATCTCACAGACTCTCTGACACTGAGGAGCACTGTTGAGTCAAATAAATAGAATTTATTAAGTCTGGGAGCGAAAGTGAAGGAGTTTTACTTTTATCTTTCGCTTAACTCTGAGGATTCTTGCTGCCATTCTCTCCTTCAGGGGAACTTTATTTCAGCCATCCATTAGAACAGAAAGTGACCATAATACGTTTCTGAATTGTCAAAGAAAGGACATAATCCAGGTTTCTATATCCCATTGTATCTACTGGCTGTAACAAGCATTACACTTTCACAACTCCCCCTCAGCGGTGGGGTCTGGCAGTGTGATGTGTGGCTGCAGTGTATTCCCGTCTTCAACCACCTACCCAGCAGAGGAAGTTCAGATTTATCATCATAGTTTTCCAGCAGTTTACACAGGTGCGATTCATCCTGAAAATCTTCCACTGTGATACGATCTGGAAGAGGAGACAGATTTCTTTAGAAAAACACAATGTAGAAAAATTGTCAGTCTGGAAAATCTCCTTAAATACGTGTAAAGGAAAACAAGTGAAGGTGCTGCTCCTCTTGGCTGCACAGTGTTTACAGGACACCACTGTTTGATATGAAAACACTCAGCTATGAGGCACAATGGACACTTGTGACCTACTCAGACTCAGTTAATCATTATTTCCTGCTCTTATCTCCATTTGTTTGTGCCTAAATGTCCAGTACAGTAGCCTTGGTCTTTATCTTTATATATATCAGTAGATTTTTTGTTTGAATATTTCTTTTTTCCATTTACACTTAATGTCACAATAAAGTTTGAGATTTTTTCTAATTAGACTTATCCAAATGCCTGCTTTTAAAAACACCAGCAATATTACATATACTGTGTTGAGTCACTTTAAAGTGATACCATTCTGAATCTTCTTTGTGTTTGTGTTTTGTTCTTCACATATAAAGCTGGTCTTTACACTTTTATAGAAACATGTATAAATTCACAGTTTAATTACTAGGAAGAAATAAAAAAAAAAGGATAAAACATGTGAAACATCTGAGGTCTTACCTTAACTACACTGTATCCAGTGATATTCCAGTTACTGAGCTGTGTTTTGATGCTGTTCCTACCATTCCCAGTGTTAACTGAGGACAGACAGGTATGAGGAAGAGACACGGGAGGGAGGAGGACACCTGTCCACTGACAGGCAGTAAGAAATACCAACTTGACACGACACTGAGGAGGAGGGACGTCCACACTTGGCAAGACGAGCTGCTGAGTCAGTGTCAGAAAACAAATATTAGATGAATTTATCACCTATTTATCTGAGTCCTTTACTTCCTGTGGTTAAACACACACATATAAGCATTTTAATGAATTTGCTAATAATTTCTAAAAACAAACAGGTTTTATTTCATTAAAACTGTATTTAATAATTTAATGAATACTTTCTGAAACCATTAGCCTATCTACTGTACATGCATACACTCAGTTGGCAGTTTATTAAAACAAATCAAACCAAGTTTATTCAAAAAGCAGATTCAAAACAATCAGAGTTGACCAAAGTGTTGTACAATAATAGACAATGAAAACACACATAAAAACAACTAAAATGTGATGCATTAACTATCCCATAGTCTGAGACACACAGTGAACAGTTTGAAATAAAAACACAAGGGATAAAAGTGAAAGATAAAACCTTCTGGAAACTCAGAAGCCAACGAAAACATCTGGGTTTTAAGATTAGTCTTAAAAATGTTGACCGGGGAAGGGGGGGGGCAATTAATCATTTTGGTAAACTGTTCCAAGGTTTTGGGGCAGCTACTGCAAAAGCCTGATCACTCTTTCCCCATAGCCTCGCCCAGGAGACAGCCAGGGGCAGCTGCTCTGAGGATATGAGGGATCTGGGGATGGAAAGTGCATTACACGGAGGCCAGACTGTGTAAGGCAGGCATGTCCAAAGGGCAAATTTTAAACTGCCCGCAGCTTGTCTCTCAAAAAATACTAACTGTGGCCCACCGCACTGTATCGGTTAATGAAACAAGTTCACTTTGCGTTTTTCCCGTTCACCTCAAGATGGCAGCACTGTCCTACAGTTCGTAGACATCTTTACAATGCAGGTGGAAGTGATGTTTTCATAAGACAGACCGTAAACAGGGAACAGACATGTGCTGCTCGGTAGCAGACCTGACCACAGCAAAGAAGCGTTAAGTCGACAGTGAGCGCCGCCATTTTTTTTTCACTGAAACTCAAAACTGTTTGTGTCTCATTTGCCAAGTGACTGTTGCTCTTCAATGTGAAGAGACAATATGAGACGAAGTCATACCAGCGACTGCCCTGCCGTGGGAACGGGTGGAGAATGTGAAACATCTTGAAGCTTAGCCTGGCCTCCCTGAAGTGGCTTTTCACACGGCGTGGCCCCCAGGTATTTTCACATTATCAGATCTGGCACCCCATTCAAAAAAGTTTGGCCACCACTGGTGTATGGCTTTAAAAATAAATACAATAACCTTAAACTCGATACGGTATTCGACTGGTACTGGATTGCAAGTACAGGTGAGATGCTGTCTCTCTTCCTGGTACCAGTTGACAGTCTGGGTGCAGCGTTCAGCAACAGCTATAGTCGAGACAGGGTGAACTGGGTAACACCCAGGTAGAGGGCGTTGCAGTAATCCAGTAGGGAGGAATTGTGTCGATGAGGTGTGCACACTTTTTATCCAACCTTGGATTAGGAAATGCATTAGCATCTTGGTTTTTAACATATAAAGCATTTATGAAGTATCAATAAAAAAGATTTTGGAGAGAAAAAAAATCCATTACCACATGAGCTAAATCACTGTAGAAACTTTTATTGAAAAAAAAAAAAAAAAACCCAAACAATTAGACACAGGAGCAGGAAGAATTTGAGCTCTTCACTTACATTTATCAGTTTGTTTAGACAAAGATTTGGTTAGCAAATTAAAAGTATAATTCGCTTAATAGTAATATTTAAATAATTAATTACAGGCCCATTCGCCCTGATGATGGCTCGTGAATTTAATGATAAAGGACAAACAGTTTGACATTCAGTAAAGAACAAAAAAGCACCTACATAACAATTAGAGGAAAAGAGAAATAACAGTAAACCTTTCAGAAAGAAACAGACTGTCAGACTTTCTACAAAACTTCAAGAAGCAGTTGATACAGTTGTAACTGTAAGCATGAACACAAAGTGGTTTTAATTATAATCTACTACTGATTGACACAACTTCAAACAGCTATGAGAACCAAAATGACACACAATACAACTCCATGAAAATCTCCCTGATTAACACTCCTACGGATATCTCATTCTAACAAAGAAGTGGGTGTTATATGCTTTAGTAAAAGGTACTCTACTGTCCTGCTCTGGAGCTGCTACTTTGTATCTGCAATGGCCTCCTACCTACTGACATTAGTTAATTCCTTAATTAATAGACTGAGTGCTGGCGCTCTGTTTAAACCTGCTTGTTGTCTTGTGTTAGTGCAACTTGGAAGATTTTCATGACACACTTGCAGAGTGTTATTGTGAACTCCGCAGATGAACACACACAGGTCAAACTGGACAGTAGTTTTTCATCAGATGGGGCTTGTACAGTTTTTGGCCTTTGGCTATGAACATGAGGTTTGTTTAGAAAAATACAAAACGTCACACAGCAGAGGCCTGCGGTCACAAAACACTGACAGTGGCCTGCGGCTACTAGCATAACACACCTACATACACCTACATACGACTGAACTGTCGGTGGTTGCGTTGCACTGCGGGTAATGCGGACTTTGGGTTTTGACAAGGAAGAAAAATGTGTCAAATAAAAATGATAATTTTTCAGTTCAGTTGCAGTGACTACAGGCCCCCGGTTTTAGAAGGAAGACACTTTGACATGTCACAGTAAGAAGCAAAGGTGTAAATAATAAAATGAATGACGGATGAATTCCATTTAGCTGCTTCAGTGTCAGGGTCCTGCTATTGCTCATGCTGGTCATGTTTTACTGGGACCCTTGACTACAACACAGCCATTGTTAGTGGTATTGTAACACCTGTGGCTTTCCCGCTGTGACAAGTTAAAATGTCTGCTGTGAAAAAGTCCTGTCTGTACAACCCCTTGTGTCCTGTGGATGTCTCTGTGTCACGTTTAATCAGTCAGCAAACACACTTCCAGTATTGTTTTCAGCTGTTTTGTTTTCTTTGTGTTTTACAAGCAGATGCTTATTCATGATACCTTTGGCTGTACTTGACTTATTTTAATGACTTTAGGCAGCACTGTGCGTATCACAAACAGTCAAATGTTCAGTGGTGGAACAGACTTATTAAGACTTCTAGAGGATACTGCACATTAGTTGCAGTTTAGTCAGGTTTTGGTTGGACACATTGCTCTGTAATGATCTGTCATTTCTTATGGCTGCTCCTGTTACTTTGTCTGTCTGCAGTCATTTGTCGTGCACATGCAGACCTGGTTACCCACACACATGACAGAGGCCCTGTTCATACCTGGTGTTAACATCCGTCTCAGGTGATCCGATCACAAGTGGTCAGCTCTAAGTCCAGGTGTGAACACGCCTGAGGACGCATTTGAGATCTGGTCACTCAGTCCACATTCAGAGTTGGACTGGACCACATGTGGCCACATTCTTTTAGCAGTGTGAACGCAAATACGTCCTGGGCCACATTGAAGGACCGTCCACTCCACTCTGCCACAGTCTCATTAGTCCCAACACAGTTTCATAATGAACCTAAAATATTTCGATATTTCAAATGGATAAAACTGTATTTCATTAGAGCTGTGCACAGTGCGATGATTCGTTCAAACCCTCCATGCCCCACTCACTCTCTCTCTCTCTGTCTCTCTCTCCTGCGCACACACACACATACACACAAGCACATTGACAATGGACCCATCTGTCAGATTGTCCAGAAACATCAACGCATACCTGTTTATTTGCATATAAAGCAGGAAGTGAGATCTGATGGAGACTCATTTTAAAGCAGGTGTGAACTGACGAACTCAGAGCTGACCACATATGAGCGGATCTCTGAAGCACTGAAGACGCTTGTTAATGCAGGTCTGAACAGGGCCAGAGTTCAGCATTCTGTAACAATCTACCTGAGGAAACTAGGTTAACCTCATCATCCTCCCTGATAACAGAACACAAAGTTTCTCATTTACACGACAGTCAAGAAAAATGACTGCATGTAAGCTCACTGACTGTCACACCAGCTGGAGAGTCAGTGGAGCGTCTGTAGCAGCTGAGAAGGAACAGACATGTGACAGAGCTGCGTCCACTGGACACCGTGGGTAAGGCACCAGCTTGTATTTTGGCAGAAAAAGCCCTGCATCATTTTAACAGCTATATTACAGGTTACACAACTAAACAGTAAACAGCATTCATATTCACATACTCTTCAGTTTAACTCAAACGCGCATTTGACAACATAATCCTGCATATGGCTATTCAATTCACAGTGCGTCCTGGATTCAAATCCCAAAGCAACATCATCACAAATGAATTAGCTGATATAATAGTGAAATATTTTCTATTGACTGGGGTCTGATGAAATTCAGTGCCACAGAAACAGAGATTTTTGATCTGGATAAACAACTCCATCATAACGGAACTGTTAGTAACTTCAGAAAGTGAATGAAGCCAAATCATTTGAGATGTTAAATAGAAAAGAAAAGGGAGCTTAAACCTGCAGACAGGGCCACAACATAAAGTAACACCTTGTCTTTATCGGTCCTAGCTAGGCACTTCAAACAGCACTGGTGACTCGAATCATTACTTTCATGTACAACATAATGTGATGTGTCATTGATCATACATTTAAAAACAGGTCACACAACCTCCACAGCTGATGTAAGTGCGTTGCCTGGCTCATAAAGTGCTCTCAGATTCACTGAAGAGGTCACTACAACTGAAACTTCTTCAGTGCAGCAACACGTCTGCAATGATCCACAGGCTGATTAGTCTTCACAGCAGGTACAGGTCAGATTTAAAGCTGCACGCTGGCAGCACCAAGTGGCCGTAGGAGGTAACTACACTTCAGTACCGTAACATGGCGTCAATAAACTACATACAGCATCTGATTCTGAAGTTTTTGTTTGTCTGAAATCTAGTGTCAGTTAGTGATATGGGATGCTGCAACCTCACTGTGCTTCAAGTTGAGATGAGCATATTTTAACACAAAAAAATCAACTTGAGCAGCTTTACCTTCCATAATAATAATAAAAAAAAAAAAAAATTCTAAAAAAAAAATATATATTTCACAGCTGGCTCACCTGTTCATGATCTCTTCACCTGTTCATCTCGGCAGTTTATGATCTCTAGGCTGTGGGCTTCAGACCCATGAGGTTGTTCATTCAGTTCATTCGATAGTTTCAGTAAAGCTATGGCAAGTCTTTGCATTGTTGTAATGTATGTTGATTAAGAAACACACATTCTGAAAAACCCACATGGTTCACTTGGTCTCTTATCAATAGAAACGTTTACGTCTGTTTTCCTTCCAGCGCCCGTAAACCATCAGTCCCACCACTGCCAGCACACCTAGGCCCAGGATGGAGAAAAGGAGGGTGAAAAAGAACTGGACTCCGCTCATCCCTTCCTCCTCGACTTCCACTGCAAGGCAAAAGGATGATAGAGTCATTACCAAACAGATGAGGGTCTCCAGCAGTGTTCACTTTAAGTTTGTACAACCACTTATTGAAAAAGGGATTTTGGTGCCACTTTACAATCAGATTACCCTTATGTATGTTTTTGAATGGTTTATTAATTAGCTTTTTAACACTTTATAAATCATGTATAAGCTGTTATAACACATTAGATAAGAAGGGCAACAGTGACCTGTTGCTTGCCAAATAGTGAGCTCACATTTCTCTGTACTGTTAAGCCTCATATCTCATTAGTTCGTTATCTTTCTTTGTTTTCCTCCATCATCAAGCATTTGTACCTGCTGCTTCATCACATGTTTGTTAAGTTACTAGAAATAAACCACCGTCAGCATCTTAATGGTCAAAAAGTTTCATTTGGCAGATCAACTTACACATATCAAATGACCAGATTCATACTCTGGTGTTCACTGAGCTGATTCTCCCCACATCCATCTTCATGTTTCATCATCTCATTTTTACAAGCATTTATTAATGAGTTACTAACATTTCTAACTGGTAAAAGGAGCCTTATTGTGGTTGAGTATGATTTTCATTTTAGATCTTCCTGCGACCAACCAGCACCTGACCGCTTATATTGGCTGAGTTCTGTTCACATTTTTAAACCAGTCTATAATCAAGTAACTATAATCAGATAGATACTCTGCTCAGCTTCCTAATACAGGTCCTGAAAACCTGTTTTCTCAATCAGCTTCTTATCAGCAATACTGTCCTACATGAACACAAAATGTTCTTCCAACAGTTTTTCTTATTTCATCCGAGAGACTTTCTGTATTTGTGTTTTAGTCTGAGTTCTTCTCACTAGTTTAAAGTGTGCCAAACAAATGGAAAAAGGTGATGTCATGCATTTCTGTGGACCAATCAGGATTTTACAGCATTTGAATCTAGATCTGGTGATGGTTTTTCATCTGGCCAGTGTCAATCAAATCTGTTCAAACCACAGCTTTGAAGATCAGATGAAGCAGATTTGTTTTTTGAGTGTGAAGTATTTCGTAAATAATACTTTAGTGTTTTTTTTTTTCAAACTTTGATTGTTGCACATTTAGTAATGAATGTTTAATATTACAGAGTAATACCACAAAAAATGAATCATGTTTTCCAAAGCTTTAGAACGAAATTATTACTTGGCACTAAATTGTCGTTAAAATGGTTTATGTCACGCTTATGAGACACTGCAAAAGTCTCATCCATCCATTCATCCCTAATCTACACCAGCCCATCCCGTGCTGGGTCATGAGGATGGCCTGGAGCGTTTTCCAGCCCACTCTGTTTTTTTGTGTCAAGAGTAGGACTCACCCTCACCACTGTGGTGCCCTTGAGCAAGGCCCTTAACCCCTATTGCTCCAGTGGAGCTGCTCAGTGGCCAACAGGTCAGACTGTTCTGGGTGTGAATGTGTGTAACTGTGTAAATGCGATCACAGCGATCCTGTAAAAGAGAGCTTGCCTCTCAGTGAACCTAACCTGAATAAAGGTTAAAAAAAAAAAAATTGATCTCAACTTTTAAGCCAACATGAACATTAAGTCCTTAAAGAGCTCAGAAAGAAATACAAATTGAAATATCTATAATTCTGTGACAACTCC
Organism: Seriola dumerili; assembly: GCF_002260705.1. Lineage (NCBI taxonomy): Eukaryota > Metazoa > Chordata > Actinopteri > Carangiformes > Carangidae > Seriola > Seriola dumerili. The sequence goes on along the minus strand of NW_019174272.1, from coordinate 11,945,299 downwards.
ATCTGCTGTGAGAAACACAGCGAGGAAAATAAATAAGATGTAAACAGTTTGTGAATTATCACTGTGACCCATGAAAGGACTGAGAGTCGAGGTGAGGTGATTGTGGTGCATCTACCTCGGAACTGTTCCATGTTGTCAACTCTGGGTACGGTGATTTCTTCCTCTTCCTCCTCCTCAGGAGTCCTCTCTACTGTCAGCTGGTACAGCTTCATGGAGATTATGTCATGGTTATCTGGAGCAACATGCACAAGTGAGTTATTAACACTTGACAAAAGAATTCATACAAACCACTTGTGCCATTTGAATGTTCCTGTGGAGTTTGGGAGAGAGGCTTATTTCCCATCTTACCAGTCAACTAAGTGGAACTGCTTTGACTGTAGTGCTTGTAACCCAAATTCCCTTAGGATCTAATTAAAGTTTCATTCGATTTAACTTAATTAAACAGAGGTTTCCAGTGGTTAAGCAGCCTTCAGATAATTCTTTATACCTGATAAGTCTCCAGTGGCAGAGGAGGCACCAAAGAAGTAGCCTGGAGGTAGCCGCACTCCTGTGACGTCAGCACAGTGTTTCCATTCCTGCTTACCATCCACATCCACCACGAGCTAGAAGGCAGAGGAACGGTCAGCATGAGTCACAGATGAAGGATAAAAAAAACATGCTAGGGATTATCTTTATAAACTGTTTTTCATCTTTTATATTTCATAGGTTTTTAAACCAAGCAAACCAAACCGAACCATCATCAGGAGGGATGGGAATTGATAATATTTTATTGAGACCAATGCCATTATTGATTCTACTTATCTGTGTAATTCTTCATCGATTCCTTAATGATTCCTCATCAATTTTCTGTGTGAAGCAAAAAGGAGGCCTACATAGGTTTTTGCCACACAGTCACACCTGACATCCCAGTTCTCCCACTACAGTCCTCCCTCCTTTAAAAGAGTTTGCTTGTTGTTTGTGTCGGTCTAAGAATAAGTAGACCAATACAGAACAGAATGAGGTATAAACAAACAATATTTATTCTATTTATTGGCTACGATTGGTAGTGATGTAAACACCCAGGTGAAAACACAAATTTTTGCCCCTTTTCTGTGCTGTCACCTGTCCAGCACGGTGCTGTTAAACCATAAGCACTGTGGCTACAATGTGCTTGGGGATGAAAGAGTGAGAGCTGCAGGGCCGAAATAAGTTTTAAAAAACACACTCTGACAGATGGAAGCGTCTCCCACGGAGGCTCCGACACTTACAGGAGCATCAACCCGGGGATGAGATGTGACGGATCCATTTTACCAGTCTGCACAGCAGCTAGCAGCTCACTCTTTCAACCTGTGTCTGTGTGTGTGTCCTCTGTGTTCATGTGATGACATTGCTCCCTGCAGTTGTGTGTGTGTGTGTGTGTGTGTGTGTGTGTGTGTGTGTGTGTGTGTGTGTGTGTGTGTGTGTGTCCTCTCCGAACAGAGACTCAAACCTGGCTGGCAGTGTAAAATGACTCATCATCTTTTTTTAACTGGTTTAAAAAAAAAAAACAGCTTATACCTGCTAATGTTACTGCAAAAAGGGAATTAGATTGCCAATGCAGCGTTCTAATCATAAGCTCTGGAAAACATGCCGGCATTGACAAAAGGAATTTATAAGCTCAGGGGCAAACGATTCTGATGGTTCGACAATTTGGAACAGGTTCTCAACTGGAACCGTTTTTCGATTCCCATCTCTAGCCCGGGTTTGAAATCTATCACTTTCCAATGATGGAACATTCAACATTTTATGGGCCACTCAGTAATTGTCTATTTTTTTTTAAATTATGACACGACAATGTAACATTTAAAGACAACAACACTGGAGTGTCACTGAAAAGCTCAGCCAAAGCCCAGACTTAAACCCCGTAGAACATCTGACGAGAGACCTGAAGATGACAGTTCAAAGACACTTTCCATTTGATCTGATGAAGGTTGAGAGGATCTATCAGGAAGAATGTGATGCCCAAATCCAGGTGTGTGAAGCTTGATGAGACTTAACCAAGAAGACTTGAAGCTGTAATTGGTGCCAAAGAGGCTTCTACAGAGTATATATGTATATGTTAAAGTTTTTAAAAACATATTTTTACTTTGTCATTGCAGTTTCATACCGTGAGTCTGTTTTTGGAGAGTCTGACGAGGAGGAACGTGTCGTAGATTGCGTTGCGCGCCATAGCAGTGCACCCCCCAAGTTCAGTGGTCCGTCCATCATGATCATGGTTATAGGACAGAGTCCCATTCCCCAGCATTACAGATATATAAGGGAAAGTCCTCTGTGAGAAAGACAGGGGAGATACAACATAGACACCTTTATCTGTAGATTCACAAACGCACAATCGCATTGTTGTTTCGGTTATAGTATCACAATTACACCAAACACCACTGATGATGATGATGATGATACTGAAATGGCATGACATGGTGAGCAGTTCAAGATGGATGGACATTCAGAGGCTCAGGTCGTGGAATAAACATCAGTTTCTGATTCTACCTGAACTCCAGGCTGCGTCTTCTTCACATTCATAAGAGGGATGCAGGAAAAGAAATATGACACATCTTTGAGATCAGTATATAAGGGTAAATAAAGAGGCCACATGCAGCTTGTACCCTGGCATTCTTTTAAGTTGTGTCGGTCAGATTTGGCTGGATGACATTAATCCAGCACAAACAAATTAATGTGCTACTGCCAGAAGTTGTATAATTTTTGAGGACAGACACACTTTTAACCTATTGATCTTCCTCAGTAAAGACAAAAATGGCAGGATAGAACGCAATAGAGTCTATAGGAAACGTAGCATGTAACTATAGAGAAATACCAACAGTACCACAGTACCACAGCCATTAAACATCTGTCACTCACATCATGGGTCTTGTCAGCATTGGGGTAAGTGTCCACAAATATTCCAAGTCCAATGAACTGGTTCATGTTGCCAAACACGGGACCTGCAAAGACAGTGAGGAACATTAGGGCACTTCACAGTTTCAACACCAATGTGAAGCAACAATCCTAAGTCCAATTCAGACAGGAATAATTTTACAGGCATGATAAGAGCTGAAACTTATGCACCAACAAATTTAATAAAAGAAAAACCATTTAAGTCAATTTTAAGCAAAAATACCAAAGAATTAATTTGTTCCAGCTTTCAAATCGAGAATTTGAAAGTTTTCTTTGTCCTCTGTGATAGTAACCTGAGTATCTTCAGGCTTTTGACTGTTTGGAAAAAAGAATCAGTTTAAATACAGGGATAACAAAGTCTGTCAAAGTTTGACAATGTGCCCCCCTCTCAGACAAAATCAAGTCAGCCCTAGTGAATAATTAAAATATTTCCCCCTCCTCTTTTGTCATAACAGTTGCTGCTCTAGACAGAAATTTAGCCACTGGCAAATTATAGGAGCTGGTCCTATAACAGGCAACAGAGAGAATCATATGCAACCTTCATCACAGGTGAGTTAAGTATTATTTTTTATTAATATTATTAATATTATTTACTAGTTATTATTTAGCCGTAATCTAATTATAAGAACACACACATACAGAGTTAAGAACTGCTTACATGTCTCTGTGAATATCTCTGAATGCTCTGCTGTTTCACTAAGAGAAGGACTGGTATCTTCCCTAGTACCTGTAGCTTACTCCACATGGAATCACCTCAGCAATACAAAGGTAAACCATTAAACACAGAATCACCTGTGACATGACACTGGTGAGCTTGTACTGTGCTCATAGTGTTTATCTTTACATATTCCTTCACTGAGCTGACTGATGGTGGCAAGTGATCTATCTGATTAGCAACGTCCCTTTCTATGTCTTCCCTGCGCTGAGCTGATGGAACTGGACAAAGTGTTTGTGAAAAATAGTAGGTAATTGGGGTTATAATTATACTAGTGGGGGTCCTCATGACAGGATTAAAATCACTCACTGGTGCAAGTAATATTGAACCTGCCCCATTTCCCTTGAAAATCGAATCCCAACAGGGCATTGGAAACAAAACTTTGACTTAAAGACATCCACATAAGTTTTAGTTCTTCAGGCTTGAGGTCTTATTTACACATTGTAACTTGTGTATTTTCAATGTGTACACATGGAAAATTGTTGTTGTGGTTTAGTTAGTTAGTTTAGTTAGTTAGTGTTGAAGCTGAGAGTGCATATGTGCAGCCACAATTTGGTTTCCTACATCACTTTTGTACAGGGCATACAGAGATGAAACAGATGTATCAATCATATCATCTGCCTGAGCAAAGTAAGATGACAAACAAGTGCATTTTCCTAAAATGTTTGATTTTTCCTTTTTGGGCACCAAGATTCTATCCTGTTTTTTCAGACTACATTAAATAATCTCTAGCATCTACTTCCTTTTCATTGTATAAGACACCTATAGGGTCTGTACCTACCATTCTGCATGCGATCTCTGGTTAACCAGATGGCCAGTCCATCCCCGTTTAAATTCTTCTTTCCCTGACCGTGGATTTTAAAGTGAACCTTAAGCTCCCAATCACGCAAGAAGAAAGGCTAAAAAGCAACAAAAATGAAGACAAACAGGTTATTCTTGTGGTGTGCTATATGCAGTAAGTTGGTCAACAAGGCTGAGTAACATACCATTATTTTGTCACAGGATGAATGTCAGTCAGTAAATGTACACTCTAAAGGTCTGTACGATTTTTAAAATGCAATAATGTGTGATTTTCATTTCAGAGTAACTGTGTGAGTATGAGGTAGGATGTGAGAGGTTTAAGTGCCAACTTACACAGAGCAGAGTGTATGAGTGTAAGAGTGTAGGTTTTACAGTTTGTGGCGATAGACTTACAATTCGACTCCACACTGCTCCCTGTCTGCTCTGCAGGTCTGGGGTCAGCCTAACATGGTCAGGTGTAACCATGGCAGTGCCCATCAGATCCCACTGTGAAGAACTAGAGAAGCCCAACCCTGAAAAACAGTAACATACCTGTTAGATACTGTGTTCACAACTGTATATACAGTGCAGTGATATGCCACAAAAACAATATATCAATGATTTTGCTTAATCACCTTTAAGAGCTTGATGGTAGTAAGAAAAGCAACGCGCTCTAATACAGCAGGGGTCACCAATAGTTGGCTCGCGAGCTATCAGTAGCTCACCCCGTTTTAGAGTAGCTCGCCCAAAGGTTCTGATAATACAGTCTGTACAAACTTTAAGCAACACAGCTTCACTTAGTAAATCTGCTCCAAATGCCCCCCCACCCCCCGGTGTTTGTAACCGAATCACATATATAGAGGTGTCATAGCTTTGTGGGATATAGGAACTGGAAATTGAAACCAACAAGGCAAAATTTAAAACTCGTCAGTACACCGGCTCTTTCCTCCGGGAGCTTCCGGAATCGCCTTCTACAGAGTGTCTGCTACAGTCCTGAACGGGGCAACTCACGAGAGTTGCACTTGTCGGAGCTAATTTTAAGAGACAAGTAACTTAGCCGGTTAAAGTTACGTTAGCCTTACTTGCTAACAGTTATTCGATGTGGGCTAATAGTAACTACCCCTTCTTGTGACACCAGCTAAGATGTATAACGATTAGTGCTGAAGAGGCTCAAAGTTCCTCTGAGTTAATTATTATCAGCAGCAGCTAACATTAATACATTCAGTAATCCGCGAATTGAACGAAATCCCCATTTATGATTGGATGAATTGCTATTGTTGGTTAATGTCAACTTAGTTTAGTTTAGGTTCACTAGCTAACGTCAACGTAACCTCTAGTTGACAGTTAACATAACCTACCACGGTATGGCTTTGCCAGAGAATATTCCCGCTTCAGAAACTCCTCCAAAAAGTCCTGGTCGTCTGCTAACGACTGGCTCATCAAAATACAAGCGGTAACAAACAAACATGTTAATTCACGGATGTTTTTGAAATAAAACATTGGATATAAAAACCCGATGCTTCTCATTCGGTCCTGACTTGGCTTAGTTACAGCGGCAACCATCTTTACGCTCCCACTACTGCATTTCCTCCTCTTCTTCTTCTTCTTCTTGACGTTTAATGGCGGTTGGCAAACAAGGAAATGGTGTCTTATCGCCACCAACTGGTGTGGAGTACATATCGCGATTCTAATTCTGAGCTATTACTGATCAAAAAGAATAATAAAAATATATAATGACAAAAAAAGAATAATATAAAGAAATGAAATCATTATGTTTATAAAATAAATGAATACACGTAGAATATCCTATCAAACAAGTGTGTTCTAAGAACATAAAAATAAAGCGTTTTTCTCCTGAGAGTGTCCTAATCAAAGTTCACTCTTATTAGATCTTTTCTTTCATGTTCATAACTAAAGTCTATTTTTTTTTCCCACAAAGTCACACTACCTATTATGTTTTCCAATTGTGATGAAGATGCCTTTGACTCTTGTATGACCAAACCTGAATCTGGATATTATTGTTTATTCTTTTCTGTTTCTTTTTATCCATCTCATTTCTCCAAATTTCCTTTGAATACTATAAAACCATCATCTCATTCTCTCTTCCTACCAGTTTAGTTTGTCTCAGTCTAGTCCTGCTTCTCAGAGTCTCTTCTCCTAATTTTCCCCAGTGACTGTCCTCCTCCCACTTCCTGCTGGAACTGATATGCTTTTCCCCATTCTTAATAGAAAGGAAATAAAATAGTGAGGTTTGTGGAATTTAATGACACCCGTTGTTAAAGGGCCTATAAACATGAATGCTTGAGTTAAATTGATGTAAACCTAGTGTGATGTCTTCATGGTCTTTGTAAGGTGTATTTTCTTTATAAATACAGTGGGTGCTGTTTTAAGACTGGTAGTGATCAGTTTTAACAGATTATCTTTCTAAAATATTATTGAGAGCATGGTGTCAAAGTTGTAAATCACCCCAGAAATCAAGGCGTGCCATGTCCTCCAGATGCCAGATCCTGTTACACACTCCACATGATGGATAAGCATGGAGACAGTGTGTCTGTGACCAAGTGTTGTGTGATCCCAGAGGACTGTCTGTTTACTGGCTGTGCTGTTGTCACTGATAATGGCTATCAGGTATGTGAAGCTTCTGGATTAATGTCCACAGACTGATGCTCATATCATGAGGTGTCACCGATTATTTATGCAATCAGGACATCTCAACAACATCGCAACGTCTGAGTGAGACTTCTCCTCAGGTCAACACGAGTAGAAGACTTCATCCTGCATCATTATCATCATCATCTTTGGCATCTTCGCAGCTGGACGTGTTTGAAAGGGAAACTCTACATCTGTGGTCCATTATCAAAAACAACTTGATAACTTGAACTGAAAAATCTGCTAAAAGGGGAAGAACAATGATAAAGGGATTTCCCAGTGTCATGTTATTGTTTAACACAAGTAGCATCAGACCTGGATTCAGACAGATTAAAGTTTCCAGCTCCATTATGTGTCCCAGTAAGCCATGACCGGCATGCACAGTGTCCTGGAACTAGTTCACCCGAATGCGATTCAATCATATACTGCTGTATAATGTTATTGTATACTGTCTGACTACAGCTGATTACACCTGTGCTTTTCCTGCCATGTCTAAAAGGTCCATTTAACTTGAGATAAGAAAAAAGAAAAATGACTCGTGTTTGCGTCTGTAATACTGCCCTTCAAATTAGGTTTCCCTTTTCCTGCCAGACATATTCTTTAACATGTAATTTATTCATTCATGCCTCAACCTGACCCAGACCTGGACCCACCATCCAACCTTGCAGGATTTGGTTCCTCTGAGTGTTTACCTGAAATCTGTATACTGAAAGCTTAATTTTTATTCAGTCACTCAGAAAACAGTCAGCCAATCAGAAGAGAGACTCAGAGCCTCTGGAACTACTCTACTGTAACAGTTCACTAACTCTCAACTTGATTTGTTCCTCAATGACTACATTTTTCTGTACCATATTGTAAATTGTTAACCATAAACATAAGACTGGAGCACCTTAAAGGTCTATGGATCACAAAAAGTGCATGGTTAGCTACATATGAGTTGGAGAGTAAATGATCTAATGTGAGCAAGGCTGGAAGCTAGTCAATGCATTTTTTCATGATTGGCCTCATCACACGAAACATCTTATGATGGCGTCTGGATCAGCGGTGAATTACGTTAGACTCAGCTGTTTGCCCAGACTTCCTGCTCGCTCCCCCAGCATTGTTGTGTCTCGTAAAAGAACGGCGCTCGGTTCGATTAATGGACGGAGCCTATAGTATTGACATGTGATGGTGCTGGACTTGTGGCAGGATCCTGGTGAGGAATTACCTTCTTTCAGTCAAGTTAAGGATGATGCTATTGCTCCTCAGAGACAAACAAAGAGACAGAGAGGGAATAAGAGAGCAAACATGAAGGTGTTTATGATCCAACAGTGACTTGGGGCACTTAGTATTTCCTGTATATGTCCCCTGGGAAGATATTATTCACTTACAATGAGAAAGCTACAGAATTCCAGCTGAACCTTGAAACCTGAAACATCAGTGTCTAGCACCTCTCCGGACACCCACGCATCACCATTTGTGTGTCCTGTAATCCGCGGCGGAGACCGACACATACAGCTCAGGGCTGTGTGCGGGGCCATAAATTCTGCCTCAGCTTACTGAGTGCAGAGGATTGCAGGGCATGCTGCATGCAGCCGCCTCCCGCTGTGGCAGACTTGCACTGTAAACCCTGTTTGCAAGGTCAAGCGATATTTTAATATCCATTGGTCACAGTCAGATTCAATGCTAATCTTCATTAAAGCCGCCCACACCTGTTCTAGTATAAACCATTGGGAGTGAATGTTTCCTAGGGGAAGAGAAGGCATCACTTTTACACAACTACATGTGGGATGATTTCAGCAATGCAGTGCAGCCCATGTGTGTTGTTTAGGAAATAAAGGAACAATATGGTATCGCTACATTATGGTTTACTACATAGATAAAACAGTATTCATAGCTATTCATCTACTGTATGTGTCATGACAATAGAACGGATGGCTCACCAGACAGGTGAAGCAGGAACCTGACCCATGTTCTTCCTTTAAGGTCACAACGTTGGCCAATTTTTACTTTTGTGTGACCTCGCAATCAATTTAGCTTTTTCCTGGCTTTAAATTCTGTGCTCTTTGTGATCCACAGAGGAAGACTGAGCTGCATGATGATACTCAGTAATGTTATGTATAATGTAACTGTTAGCATGAGTGTGAACACCCTCAGCTGTGGAAGGTCTGGACCCAAGTCTGTACAATTGCTGCTAATGTTAAGATAACTAGGGGAGGATCTGTTATGATGTGGTGCAGCTGTAATTATGAGTAACTATGGGATGGCTGTAGCTTTGGCCTTCACTGTGATTATGGCTGTAGGCATGGCTGTGGCTTTGACTGTTGTGATGAATAAGACTGTGGCCAGTGTTGGGCAGTAATACAGGGGAAGCTGTTTGCCTCCTTGTAATGCCAGAGTTGTCTTGTTTAGCCTACACGTTGTGTCCTCTTGCTAACGTTAGCCACTGGTGGTGAGCCTACATTCAGGACTCATCTGGTTCTGTTGGAGGGCGCATGAACCCCCACAGCTTTACTGTGAGGATGTAACTAGTGCTGTGTAGAGTTACCTAGGCTAACGTTAAGCTAGCTGTTGATGGTCGGTAAACTGCGACTTTAGGGAAACTGCAACCCGTCTTGTTTTATATTTCTACATGCATTAAATTCAGAAAACAATATGTGCTGTTGTTTAAAGACATGTTCAACAGAGCTGGGCTGAGTAACAAAAGGAAAGTCATGTGTAATGTAACTAGTTGCTTTTGCTGTTGAGCAATTACTAATGCAATTACTTTTTCAATGAGTAATATGTAACGAGTAGGTAATTCTTAAACACAGATGTACATAAATAACTTTTCCAACACTGGCTGACACTGGTTTGTCAGTAATGGGTGTAACTCTGACTCCATACCAGAGCTGTACATGTGCAGTGTGTTCACATGGTTGCACTGCTGAACGCTGAGATGAAGCTAATCACTGAAGTTAGGAGGTTATGAATAAGAGTTTGATCATGAGCCCATACTGTACCAATGAGGATGACGGTGATGGAGGTTTCAGGTTAGGTTTGGACTATCATCTTTACTAACTGTGTGTCCTGAGATCTGTGACTCACTCCAACTTTCTGTTTTTAATGAAGGTAAGAAAATCTTGCATCATAATTTGCTTTTTGACCATATTATGAATTTACACAAATCCAGATGTATGAAGTAAAGATTTCTAGCAAATTACAGTAGAAATTGTTTATGGATAAAATAACTAGACAGGACTGTTTTTGTTTAGTCCAGCAAATTAAATACCTACAACATGCAAAATACCCTAAACCCATAAATTATTATGCATTTCTAAACTACCTCCAGTATTAAAATACTGCTTATTTGTTAATGCATTAATACTTTAACCCCCCTGAATAAAGAATTCTTCATTGTTTCTTTATCTTTAAATACATTTCAGAATAATTCTACATCTAATTTACCAAAATTAAAGTCTAACAGAACATTTCTTTGTGATGAAATATCCCTGTTGCCTTTATTTTTACAGTTTTTGACCATGTCCCAGAGCCACTTTACACTGACCTGTAGTAAGTCGATGTTGTGACTAGTAATGGGGCCATATTTGAGACACATGAACAAGTTCCATCTGCTGATGTGGGCTGTGAGACACAGTTGAAAGAGTCAAAGAAAAAACTAGTGAATAAAACCTAATACCAACGTTTTTATCACAGTGATATGTCCCCAATGTGGTGTTGTTTCTTTTGCTTTTTTTATTGACATTCAACGTCCATAAAAAAATATTTTCATACAATATATTTCAGATTTCAAACTGAATGTACATGAAAATACTTCTTAACAAAGTAGCCCACACATATAGAAAAGAAAAGAAAGACAATGAAAAAGAACCATGAACAGTTGGGAATGATCTTTTCTCTACAACAATATTATTGATTTGTGAAAATAAAATCAAGCCTGAACTGGCGTAACATATTTAATCCATTTTTCCAAATGTGCTGTAAATTGTTCTAATGTATGATTGACAAATGCTGTTGTCTGCCCCACTTTATAAATGTCCATTGTAATTTGCTTCCATGCATTTAAAGTTGGTTTCTCCCATTTTAAGATAAGAGTAATAAGAGTGTCTTTTTGCTTGCCACCAGTATATCCATTAAATATTTATCTCTTTTCAACCAGTGGAGTCGAGTGGACATGAGGTATATATCCAAAATATATAGTCTTAATTTCTAGAGGCATTTCCCACAATCAAAAATGTCTTGTGGGGCATTGTGTGTCCTTGTCCAATAGTCTCTGATGACAGGGCATGGTGTTGCAGAATAGTCCCTCAGCCTCTCATTAACTATACATATTGTATTACAATAGGAGCAGGGGCGTAGTGAAGCGGTAAACACAAATAAACTAAATTATATAAAATTTTATTTGCTGGCTTTAGTCGTTATAACCAGATGTTTTGCTACAGTTGCTCATAGTTATTTCAGCTACAAAGCCTATTGATGATTGTGTTGATGTTTACCATATACAGCAGTTTTCATTGCACATACAGTAAACAGTTTACCCAGTGTCTGACGAGCTCGCAGTGTGAAGCAGCCAATGATTAAATAATGAGGAGCCCTTAATGCTTCCTCTGGCAGGACATGCCTCTGTTGATACATGATCACTTAAAGCAGACAGTAAATGTCCTCTTAGTCTGCGTAAAGAGCGCAGACATTAAGAACAGGCAAACACCTCTGGACATAAATATTCACACTATTCAAATCAACGGGCCCGAGAGAATATTGTCAGAGCAGTCAGGAGGATGAGTTATCGTCGCTGCTCATTTCAGACGCACTTTAATGGACTTTTCATTCGCCCCGGCTCTTTGTGCTGACAAAAAGGAAAACACATCTTCTTAATTGAAACGCTCATTTCCTCACTATTTGGTCTTAAGCATTTGTTAGCCAGATGCATTCACCGTCAATATTTCACAGCCACAGTGATCACGTAAAACAATTAAACTTTGATTAATGATAAATACACGTTTCTTTAAAAATATTGACGTTCTGCTTGAAAAAAAAAAAAAAAAAAAATTCCAGTTATTCTGTTTGTTGAAATGTCGACTGACAGGAAAAATTAATGGTTGTCCAGGTTTTGACTCAGCTTCCTGGCTGATGTGTAAGATGGAAAACAGGAAGTTGACTGGGTTTTGAGCAATTTTGTAAATGCAGAGAAGACTTCTTCTTAAAAAGATTGACTTCCTCACACAGTGAGAGGCTACTCCAGAAAATTAGCGGGAGTCTGCCAGCTTCTGTAAATTATCCTGAAAAGTGCACTGGTGTTCAGTTTAGGGCGTCAGACTTGAAGCTTGGAAGGAAAGATAGGTGGAGGAACTGATGTGGGAGGTGAAGAGCTCACAGTCCTCCGCCATGAAAACACTTCTCATAATATGAGAAACAGAAACAGAAATTATTTGTCATTATGAGCTTCAGACTGTTTCATTCATTTTTTATTATCTATTATATTTTTACATGTCTACTACAATGGGCAATTCAGCAGCATTTTTATTACTGTTTTCCCACTGATAACTGTTTTAACCATAATGTGTTAATCATAAACATGGGTGGGCCTACGACGTCTTGTTTTTACTCACATTTTGTTACTTTAACATTTTAAATGAAAACAGGAGTCATTCTAACAGTTTTGTCTTTATGTTTTTATTTCATTATGAAGATGATTAAGCTTTTAATATCCTTTAAACATACTTTCCTGAAACGCTCACTGTGCAGTACATACATGGATCATGTTAACTTGATAACTTAAACATTATTATCCTCATAAGTCAAATTTTTACTTTTTGTAAAAGAAACAGGCTGAAATAGACTGTAATGATAAGGAGGCTTTGGGGCCCCTCGATCCCTTGGAACCCTGGGCTCGTGCCTGGTCAGTCCATTCAGTAATCCACCCTTACAAATACGAATAGCATGCCAATAGGGATGTAAGATTACTACATTTTATCTTTTCAAACTTAAAAAAAAAACGAAACAATTGGTCATCACCATTGACTGAAGTGTTGATCGGGGAAGTCAGTGTTAAATTGTGAGAACATGGATCGTGTTGGTGTCTATGTAATCTCAGCAAATACAAATTAAATATTACTAAATAGCATTGACCAACTTTTTAATTCAGCTGTCAACATGACATAAAGACATTTTGGCTGAATATTGGCAGATGTCATCCTCAGTTTTTCCTCCTTTCATTAGGGCTGTAGCTTTACACCACTGAGATCAGGGTCTCCTTATTTTATTTGATCCTTTTTTATTTGTTAATCTGTAAACTGAGGGTAGTTTACATTGTACAAATAAAATATGTAGAAGGGGGTGAAGGCTTATTCCAGTAATTTTTACTCAATATGTTTCAAAGTGTCTGTTTTAGACACAATAATAAAAACATAAAAGTCTCTCCAGCATTTCTCCTCTAGAATTGTATCTCTTGATGTGAGCAGAGGGTTTGTGACATTATTTAAATATTTGTGTTGGAAGTATTACAGGAAGTCCATATACAGTCATTACATGCTATTTTTTACAGTTGTTGCTATGGCCATATCTCTTATCTTGGACTATCAAAATAAAAGTAAATAGGCCCAAAATAATTAAGAGTAAAAAAACTAAGGTTGAATAGTTTATATCAACATTTCTCCTCTGATGATTGCTCTTACTAATCAGGAAGTAAACTGAAAAACGTAATCAATTATTGAGGGTCATGTGAAGTCTATAATTCATATTAAACACAAACAGATGACATTAAGAGGAAGATAAACTTCACACTTCAACATGCATGTCAAATACTGTACTTAAGAACTTTATACATATAAAAAAAGACTTTTAGATAAATAAGTTTAGTTTAGTTCCTAATATCCATTACATATAGTACATACAATACTATAATATAACAAAGTCTTGTAATCTTTTAAAAAATATTTTACCAAAAGATATGTCTTTCCTTTAAAAAGGAGGAGAAGTTGTTTTCATTTATGATCAATCATCATGTCGGCCATGTTTTTTTCAAATAATTGAGATTCCATCATGCAGTTATAATTGTAGTGTAATGTAAGGGTTTTTTTTTTATACATCTTGAAGCTGACTTCACTTCTTTATACTCACGGGCATGAATTAATGATGGAGAGATATTTGAGTGTAGATCTTTAAAGAGCATCTCTTTCCAGAGAGCTCATCAGCGGAGAAGCTGTTTTACAGTTACAGCTCTCTTTAACGTCCAGCCTTCAATCCATCTCTCACCTGTCAATAAGCTAATAGTTCTAATGTGTCAAAATTGATTTCTACGGGCCTCTGCCTCCTCCTCCTCCTCCTCCTCACACAGCTCCTCCTCCTCCTCCCTACACAGCTCCCTCTCATCCCCTTTCTTCACTCACCTTCCAATACAACAGATTTATGGTCTTGTTGGTGCTGGGAAAACTACATTGATTTTCTTTTTCTTTGCATAAACCTTTCCTGATAAGTTTACTATTCAAACAAAACAGCTGAAAAACAAAACTCAGTCCTAAAAGTCCTAAAATAGTGAAGTGTACTGCTCTCTCTTCAGAGGTTCTTATTATCTGTGATGCTTCACAGCTTTGCACTTTAATAGAAATGAATAAATGCCAGGGCCAGACAGTCATCTTCAGCACTTAAAAGCACCTTAACTCTGTTTACTGCTGGTTCAGATTCAGTCTTTATGACGAGCAGCAGTTCATCTCTGTTTCCCAGAATTTACATTAAATACGTGCTGTAGGACTGGATAATGTTTTCCTTTCACAATAATGAGGAAATGTTTAGGGATTTCGACAAGTCACAAAAATGTTGATACTGATCATGTCAGTAAAATGTTCATGGACTACGTCTTTGTTTTTTCTCAAATATGTGCTCTTGCAGTGCGATACCCACTTACAGTGACCGACTGCAGTGTTATGAAACATTTTGATGGTTCTCGCAGCACTTGGTTACGGTTAGAGAAAGATTGTGCTCCTGTTTAATACAGGAAGAGTCCACAGTGACTTCAGATAGTGAATTTATTTACATTTAACCAAAACTACCATCTTAACTAGACTGGTTCATAAATGCAGCAGTACTTTCATTCAGAAAGAAAAACACACTTTAAAAAGATTGTGTGATCAAATGGAGTTTAAATTAACATGATGATTTGTGGAACAATACATGAAATAGTAAAACCTGCAGATGAATAACATTTTTGTAATTTTATAATATTATAGTCTAGTTACAGAATTCAATTAGAGATTTTATGATGATTTTATTACTGAAATCTAGTTTGTGAAGAAGAACTGTTTGCATTGTCATTGACTTTACTGCAGGAAACACAGCAGCGAACATATTTGAATGTCAGTGTCTTTCTCTTCCTTCACTGGATGTAAAATTCTGTAGATCTGAGCTGATCACATAGACTTTGAGGCCTTTACTTGGCACATTCATTTCTGATGAGACCAGAGCAGAAAATGAAACTATAAAACATTATCCTGCTAAATAAGACGGGCTTGTCCTCTACCTACCGTTTATGCTTGACTGGTGTTGGTACTGGATTCACTGGGAGCTGTGTGTTGTGAACCTGACCTGCTGCTCTGCTGCTAGATGCACAATTATTTGAAGCACTTTGGAATTTTAAAAAGTTAAAAAGTTAAATAGATAAATAAGTTATAAATAAATTGTTAAATAGAATCCTCTATAGGAAACTATGTTTAACTAAATACGTTCTCAAAGAAACACAGAACCACCTGAATTATACTCGTTATCAACATAAGAAAATATTTATATATAATAAACATGTCTGCCAAGTTGCAAAATGTTGAACAATGACAAAATATTGAATTTCTTTCTCACCAATTTCCACTCTTACAATACAAATACATTCATCAGACACACTTGGTTTAAATTTAGAGAAAGATTGTTGAAAACATCTACAGAGACTTGAGGCCTGAGACACAGCCTTCTAATGTATTAACATTTAACTGAAGCAACAATCTTTGTGTAACCTTTACCAACCGGTGCTTTCGTTGTCTTAACTACAGACAGGGCTCAGGACGGAAATCCCGTCTCTGGGTATACGCCCAACACCCACCTACACCACCTCACTCTGACTAGTACGTGCGCGGTATCAAATGTAGCACTGCCTTGAATAGAATAAACGTTGCCAGGGAACTTGATCCAGGCAGTGAATACATTTAGACAAACTGTAATTGGGAAAACAAATAGGTGGTACTGTATAAGCATCATTTCTGGGAGACAGAGTTTTTATGAAGCACAGGATTCCCTTACTGTAAAGGCTAATCTGCCACCATCTATAGATCAGGCTCCATTTACAAAGGATAAACACATTTTGGTTTTTGCATTTATCATTTTGATGTATTAAGACAAATATGAGACAGTACATTTGCCATGTCATTCGATAGCAGTATTTATTTTAGACTTTGTAGTTGTTTAAATGTCATATTTTGGCAATGTGTATTTTAAAACATATTTGACAATATTTCATTCATTTATTTCTCTCAGTGAATAGTTTTTGGCATAACTTCCATAAAGGTGGAATTTACTGTCATTCTCTCCATATTCAATATTAAACAAAAAAAAAATACATAGTACGAAACAGTAAAGTGGTATTATACTGGTTAAAGCTCCCTCAATGAACAGTCACACTAAAAGTAAAAATCTACAAAAACAAATTTACTACTTAATGATAAATTAATCATTTAACTAATAATACTGCAACAGTAAGAAATGAAGACATAAAAAATGGCAACAGGAATGGTACCATTACCAACAAAGTATCAGACACAAGTTTGTGTAATTATTTTTGAAATTCATTTTTAATTTTTAATCTTTTTAATTCTAAATAAATTTAATATTTTTAGAAATAATTTCAAAGAATAATGTTGATATCTATTTTCATCCTTTCATACATTTTACTAAAGTCTTAAGCCCCTATTTACTAGCATTGATTCATTTATCTATTTTTCTTTTCTTTTCGCTGCATCTGCATGTTGTGCAGCAGACTCAAATTCAAACGTGTTACATTTACTGTAATTCATCTCTGTGTGAAAATGTGGGTTATTACTTCAACATTGTCATTCTCAGAGATTCACCAAGACATTTTTTATTACCTCATATTACACATTACTACACCACTGATGCGCATTGCTGTCACTATTCAGGCCTGCGGAGCAAATATATCTTAACTGTGTCTGACTTGTTTCCGAGGGGATCTGAGGAGCTGGGAAATGTGAGGAATGCTTTACATCACTTCGTGAATCCTCCGCTTCAAACCCCTCACTCATCCCGCCAGCCCGAAAGGTCGTCTTGCGGCCCGTCTGCATACACACACAGTTTAATTCTGAAACACACTCCTGACTGAGCGGCGCAGGTGTGGCTCATGTCCTACAGACGCATCTCAAATAGATGTACAGTACACCAAGGCCTGTGGCTCTGGCCTCCACAGTCTCCACTGGACCACTGGCTGCGTGTAGCGGTGGCAGTGAAGGAATGTAACTTATTCTGCAGTAGAGAGTCAAAGTTAATTTAATCAGAAAATATTCTAATGCCATGATCGTTATACAGTATTGAATTATGAATCAAAGTGTTACTGGATGTATTGTTCTAACATACTGCAAATCAATAATGATAGTTTGTGCTTGTGCGTATACTTCAACTAGTATCAGCTTTTTTCTGTGGGTATTTTTAAAGTGGCTAAAACACATTTTTGCGCATGGCCCTACATGTCCACAGCCGCACATCACTGAGCTTCTGCTGCTCACGCAACCCCACGTCGAATAACCCAAACTACCACTTTAAGGTCAGGGAAAGTCTGAGGTTTTGGTTAAATGTTAATAAAAGAAGTCACATGCCGTTTTACAAAAACATGACACTTCTTTAAGTCAAAAAAAAAAAAAAAAACGCTGGCACTGAATATAATCTAGGAGGTAAACACATTTCCCCTAAAATATATTTGGCTAAACAAACTAGTAATATATAAATATACTTTCAAGGAGACAGGGTATAGTGTAAACTGATGTCTCGTACATTAATCATACCATCATGACATTTCTTTTATGTGCTGTAAACGCTGTCAATAATACAGCACATAACATTGATAAAGTATTTTCTATATAACTTATATATTCTGTTCCTAACATGACTGAGAACGGAGATATAATTTGAAAACTTGGTTTTATCCTGAACATTTGAAGAAAAAAATCCTTTCACTTTGTATGATTGAATGTGACATGAATGGAGTAATGATACAATATGCTGCAGTCTGATGGTGACTGCGTTTACTTGACTTTCTCATGGCTCCTCTTCCAGTCTGCCCCACCTCAAAACATGTGGCCGCTGTGCGTGTGTGTGTGTTGTGTGTGTGTGTGTGTGTGTGTGTGTGTGTGTGTGTGTGTGTGTGTGTGTGTGTGTGTGTGTGTGTGTGTGTGTGTGTGTGTGTGTGTGTGTCTGTGTGTGATATCAACTCAGGCCCCGTCTCTTTTAGCACCTCCGCTCTGCTGTTAAACTACATTCCTCCCACCTCCGAAGCCCAAATATGTTCACTCACACTAACCTGTTACCATTAGGCCATTCATCAACGTTCAACTGTCCAAACATGAGAGGTGTTAGGGAGACAGCACGGCCAGCGTGGTTTGGAAGCTTTCCAGTGACCCTGGTTGTGGAGATGATTTCCAGTCAGAGGACATAGAGTAAAGTCTGCAGGAAAAACGACGGGGAGACTTGATCCGAGATGCGATGAAGCACAGATTAACATTCTTGTCAAAGATATTGTCAGTAAAAGATGTTTGATGCTGCAGACTAAAGCGCTGCAGCTTACTTTGAATGCAGTGACTTGAAAAGCAATAAAAGTAAAAGGGTAGCAGGAGTCTGCACACCTGCTCTGTGGATTAATCCGCCACTGAAAATAGTCCCCAACAAATGCACCATTCCCTTCTGTTTGTGAAAACCTGCAGCATCTATCTGGTTTATAAATTACTGAGCTTTTTTAAAAAATAAGAAGATTTGTATCTTCAGTAAGAATGAAGGCTTGGAGCTACAGGTACCAAATATGTTGGAGTTCATTAGGAATTTTGGTCTCTATAGGTTTTTACTTAGTGGTTTCATACAGTTATATAAGCCTGTCATTTGTATTGTATACCTTGTGAATCAAGCCTTCAGACCTAATGGCTGTAGGGAAAGCATATCAAACAAAGCACACAAAACTATTTTCCAGGCCACTGCAAAACCAGAATGCTTCAAACCTGATGTATTTCTATACAACTTTAGACAGTGGTAGAAGTTGTAGTGATTTGCAGTGACCAGCTATTTGACACCATTGAGTAGATACCTGTGGTAAGTGAGCTCATAATAGTATCTGTGCCTTAGATGTGGTTTATGGTTGACTGTCATTTGTCACTTGTGTGTGTACAGTATGCAGGGGGTGTGTGAGTGTGAGCCTGCCTGGTAAAACTTCTGTTTGGTGAAACCCAGTCATTCAAACTTCAGCTTTGTTTCCCAGCGCTATACCAGTTTAAGTTATTTCTCCTTCCCTCTAAAATCTCCAGTTGTTCCTGGAACATGCTAACTCCATACAGAAAGGCCCCCGCTGGTCAGCAGGTTTTATTTTGTAAGTGTCTGTTTTCAACTCTCTGCACTCCCTCTCTCTGCCTCTACAGAATTACTGCATTCAGCTATTTTAATATCAACAGATGTCATTTGCACCCAGGTGTCGGTAGCCATCAGTGCTATTTGAACCTGTGGTGGATGGCCAATGTATTGCCAATGCTATTTACACCAGGGTTTTAGGCTCTCCTGGACCATTGCAATGAGTCAGATTGGAGAAGTCATGGCAGAGAGGCTTAATGTTGTAATATTAACGTACAACCCAAAACATGATCTTTCTCTATGGTGTGCGTGTGTTCCATATATACTGTATATATATATATACATATATATATATATATATGTGTGTGTGTGTGTGTGTGTGTGTGTATGTATGTATAAGTCTAACAAGTAAGTACCAAATTTGATTTTAAACAGGAGTCAAACCCATGTCTTGTGTCTTGTGGGGGATAAGTACACCATCCAGAGTTCTAGAGGAGAATGCAGAAAGACTGAGCGCTTGTGGAAAGCCACAAAACTTGAAGTTCACAGGCTACATCTTAGAGGACTCAGGTGCACTTTCAATGACTGAGAGAGCATCTTAGCTCAGCATTTGACACTGTGGACAATCGTATTTTAATCCACAGGTTGAGACACCTAGTGGGTATTTTTGGAACCTCCTCCTACCTCACAGACAGGTCCTTTTAAGTCTCTGTAGGAGAATTCTCATCAGATACTGCTCCCCTGACATGTGGTGTCCCTCAGAGATCGGTCTTAGGACCCATATTTTTCTATATACATGCTGCCACTAGGACAAATTATCAGTGATTTTCACAACATCTCCTACCATTTGTACACCGACAACATCCAACTTTTTTTTTTTTTTTTTTTAGTATATTTTTTGGGCTTTTTTTTTTTTTTTTTTATGCCTTTGTTTGATAGTACAGTAGAGAGACAGGAAATGGGGAGGCAGAGAGAGGGGGCATACAGCAAAGGGCCGTCCGATGCGGGACTCGAACCGGGGCCAACTGCAGCGAGGACTGTAGCCTCTACACATGGGGCGCCTACTTAGACCACTGCGCCACTCGACGCCACATGACATACAACTTTACTTTTCATTTAAACCCTACGAGCTCCACAAACGCCATTAAAAACTGGACGTCAAACAATTTCCTACAGTTAAATGTAATTAAACTGAAGTTCTCATTATTGCTCCAGACAACCTCCAATCAGCAATCAAGCAGAAGCTAATCAATCTTGGCATTACATTACAACACTGACTCATCAGTCATGTTATTTCCATTTAAGAAATATAGCCAAACTCAGACCTGTGATGTCACAAAATGAAATGGAGATGTTAATACATGCTTTTATCTCGGCACATTTAGATTATTGTAATTCCCGTTTAACCTTTCTGACCAAATCTTCCCTACAGCGCCTACAAAGTGTCCAGAATGCTGCTGCCAGGCTTTTAACAAAATCACACAGATGGTCACATATAACACCTATTTTAACATCCCTGCGTGGGCTTCCTGTTAATCTTAGAATCCATTTTAAAATTTTAGTGATCAGTTTTAGAGCTTTACACGGCCAGGCCCCAGAATATATCACAGATCTCCTTTACCCCACGAGCTCTAAGGTCTTCCACCCTGGGTCTTCTAAGAACACCACGTACACGCTGTAAGACCTGGGGTGACTTCCAGTTGACAGCTCCCAAGCTCTGTAATAGTCTCCAACCAAATCTGAGATCCTTGGACTCTGTGGACTCTTTTAAAAAGGAACTGAAAACCATTTGTTCAGACAGGCTTTATTTTATGCTTTTAGCCAGTGTCCTACATGTGTTTCTCCTCTTGTATATGTTTACCTGGTGTTTTTATTTGATGTAATTGATTGTAATTCTTTCATTTGATTTTATTAACTTTGATTGTGAAGCACTTTGTGATTAGTGTCTGGGGAAAGTGCTATACAAATAAACTTTTCTTGCTTGCTTGCTTACTGTGAACTCTGTTGCTCTTTATACTATTTCACCTGACTGCATTTTTAATAAGCTCCTGATGGTGGCAGATGCTTTGAACGTCACCCAGCATATGGCATTTTTAAATGGTGCAATGCAACAATTTGCCTTATCTTGTACGCTGATTTTAATGCTGCAAAAAACAAGACTGATAGGGCATCATTGTACATATGTGTAAATAGCCAAATACCTGCCGTGTAGCTATTTTCACCAGGTGCAAATAGACTCTGTTTAATAACTTACAATGGTTTGACCTTTGTATTCTACTTTACTCCCTGCTTCTTTGTTCTATTTGTGGTGTCAAAATATCTGACATCCTTTTACAAATTCTCTTGCACCAAATTAATTGTACCAGTTGTGTAAAACCTAAACTTTCTGTTGATGGGACTGTGGCTTTGTCAGACACAATAACACTGCTGTTGTGGTCATGGAAAGATCCCCTTTGTGTTCCAAACAAACTGGAAATGTAAAACACGTCACTTCCTTTTTCCAGTAAATGCCTACCAGTAAGCAGGTGTTACAACATAAAATTCAGCCATGCAGGGACTGATAGTGGAGTAAAACTTTGCATGATAACGGTTCCTGCCTCAGCTCTTTGAGCTACTCCCACCTCATGGACCATATCTCCACTCCCAAAAGGTTTTACTAGGGAGAGTGTGTTACTGGGCAATGGCCCAGTGGAGATCTGCGGGTTTATCCTCAGTGACAGGTTTCACACGCAGCTTGTGGGCCAAACCCACAAATAACAGCCAGGCGTCTTGTTTGCCATCATTCTGGGGCCTGTTTCAGATTACTTACTGGCTCTTTGAAGTTGGCTGACGGACGGGCAGGGTTTTCCCCTGCATCTCTGCCAGAAAAAGATTGGGTCATCAACAGCTCTGCCACCCACCACATATCTTGAATGACCTCTGAATAAGACGTGTGCTTACTTAGGCATCTGATCAGAGAGCTGTCGGGAGGCTGTAACAAAAGGTCCAGTGTGAGGTATTTCCTGATTTCACAGCAAAGGCCTTGCTGAAATACAAACCTCAGTATGTTGTTTTTAGGGAAACTGCTGTTACCCTGAACCACTGTTCCATCAAAGGCCACGACTTAGAAGTTGTAACACGCTTTAAGTAAGTGGACACAGTCATTGACACTGAACTTTAAGCACAGTGGATACAACTTGTTTCATTATTACAAGTTACTGATGGTCCTGTTTATGTCTTTGATTTCATTCACTTCTTTTTTAAAAAGCAAAAGTTTGTTTTTGTAACCTGTCAATTACAAGCATTTTCCTTCTATTAATCATGTCAAATATAGTGTGATATGATAATATAAAACTTAAAAATTGCATTATAACCTATGATACGACCCATAGAAGTGTCTCCTGAAGTAGCGCCCCTACGTTGCCATGCATACTGAACCAATCTTTCTCCCTATAACGGTCATGGCTTGGTTAGGTTTAGGAGAAGATGGTGACTTGGGTTAAAATAAGTGCTTCTTCAACATTACACGGTCTCTGTTGTCATGGTTACAATATACACAGCTAGTTTCACATGGGAATCAAACAACGCTCTCTTGTGTCATATTCCTTTGTTTTGTTGACCCATCCATCCACCACAACTTTGTCTGTCTTTATACCACGTCACCACACCTTTCCCTTTGCTCCTGTCATAATTACTATGGCCAATAGATGTTGCCTAGCAACAAAACCTAACTATTATGGGTCATAATAACCTGCTGCACCTCACCAGCGACTGACCCGGGTATCTCTACTCTCTCTTAGTATCAAAGAGCAGTGGACAAAACATTCAGACAGGGACAGACTGGAATAACACTTCATAAATCTAACATCAGCCCAGTCAATCTCCACACTTTTGGACCACATATACTGAAGCCATTTCCTTGAAATATCTTGTCCATTTACCTTTCATGCCAGTAACATTTTATCACTAGTTTCAACCGTTTCAAAAGAACATCCAAAATAGCTAAAAGAAAAGTTTCAAGTCCTCAGTTTCAAGAGTTAGTCAGTAGAAGTTCCATAACTCAGGCTGCTGGAATCTCTCCATCATATTTGAGCACTTCTGAAGTGTTTGTTTTTTCCTCAGAGCTCTGACTGGACTTGTGTTGACTATCATGAAGCTCTGAGAACCTGGAGCTACTTCCGCCCGATAGGAAAAAGTAAATAGCTCTTTATTTTCAGTATTACTTCCATACACACACACTTCCTCCTGGCTTCCTACAGAGCATGATTAAGTGTTGATGTCATTCATTAACTTCATATGACTCACTGAGTGTGGCCCTATTTTACAAACAGTAGTCATGTCCCACGCACATAAACATACAATATCTATCATTTTGCTGCACTTTCTTTCAGGGATTTCCTCCTTTGATATGTTTCCTCTCAGCTCTTCTTTTGTCCTTCGTTCTCCTTCACTGGTCATTTTTCTCCATACTGTTCAGCCACATGCACCACACACACACACTGACTGAACACTGTGTTGATGTGTGATGTTACAGGGATGAGGGTCTACAGCTCTGGGAGACTGTAGCTGCAACGTGTTGTTTTCTCTTTGTATAGGTAAGTGGGACAGATCAGTGTCATAAGAATCATTCTCATAGATGATTAACCTTTCATTTTGAAACTTTATGTAATCATTAATAATAAAGAAACATAGTAAGCAAACTTATTATATATATTTTCTCCTGTGTTTTATTTGAAGTGTTGATCCATAAGAAGATATAGTTGTAGTTTTCAGAACCAAAAACCATCTCAATGTGGTTTTACATCTCCTCTCTCAGACTTCTCTCTGGAGCTCTAGCAACAACAGTTCAGTGAGCCAACCAGAAGAGAGGAGGCTCTGAGCCTCTCTTCTGATTGGCTGACTGTTTTGTGTGTGATCCAATAAAAATACAATAGATTTCAGGTAAACACTCAGAGAAAACAAATCCTGCAAGGTTGGATGGTAGATCCAGGTCAGTGGGGCTTGGGGAGTGGCTGAGAGCAGTGACTGCTTTATTGTGACATCACAAAGTTCAGGAGGTCCTGGCGGCTGGTTTTAAGGCTCAGTCTCTGAATACAGGCTGTGTGCATTTCTCTGTGGACTGAGCACTTTGATACTTTCACAGTATTAATACAGAACCTGGACCTGCTTTATAATTAAACAACACATGGACATCAATCTTTATACTGTATGAGACCTTTAAGAATTTTTAGTCAAATGAATATTTGCAAGGTCAACAATGAACCCACAATGAACATTAGTTAACTCAAAGGGGTCTTTGTATGTAAACTCAATCATGTCACAGTAATGATGTGACACGGTTACAGTGTTTCTGTGGTTAAATACAGCATGAATGTATGAGCTTAGGTTTAGCAGTGAAATACAGATTTCCTTGAACTTCAATTTTAGTAATTGATTTTGTTTTATGAAAGCAAGATGGCTTGAATGTCTTTTTTCTCACTTTATAGTTTCATGTGATTTCATATGGAGCTCCACCTCCTCCTGTTGACATAGCCCGATTTTTGCACATAACGGGTGGCGCACATGTATCCTGAAACCTGCCACCCTCACTCACGGAAAGTTTTTACTGGGACGTTCCTGCGCTGTCATGGACCATTGAGCAATAAAAAACGTGTAACCGAACCCATGAGCCTAATCCAGCCGGGACAATCGCTGGCAGAGGCTGCACCTGCACACAGCTGAATCCCTGCGGACTGCCCCCAGGCAGGGCCGCACGGGAGGAGAAACCACATCAGTGGACCTGATCAAACTCCAGGGCGCTGGAATGATGTGGGAATCACATCCAGATCTGTGGACTGTTGCGTTGTCAGATTTCATTGATGGTTCAGTTGCGGTGATCATCAATGAAGTGTGTTAAGTTTGTAATTGGTTGAGGGTTAGTGTGTTGCCAATAAAGCTGGATTTTCACCCAAATAGGCTAGTTCAGAACAGCCTCATCAGCCTGTGTGGAAACTTGCGGCAGCACATAAAGTGCAACACCAGGGAAACTCCACCCACCTCTGAGTCCATAAGTGTCAAGGAGCAAATCAGCTTGGACACAAGCTGAGAGGCACCGGAGCGCACTGGACTGTTGTCAGGATTTTTCTAAGACAAAATATTCAGAGAAAAAGCAAAACAGTGTTAAAGTTGCTACATTTAATGCGTTTCAGTGACTTTAAAAATATGAGGAGACGTTTATTCCGCATTTATCAACGTGGCGTCAAAATTTAACCTGACTACAGTCGTGCGTAAAAGTTTCTTTTTTCCATTGGAGACCATGCGCAGTTTCTCGGAGCCGTGCGTCCCGACCGAGGCACCACAAGCCTTTCCAACAAGAGTCGGAGATGCGGCCCTTCGAGGGACTGTCCTGGCCGGACCCCCGCTGTTCCCAGCCATGGCTTTATCCTCCCGAGGGTCAGCGGATCCCAGTTTGGATACGATGATTCACACGTCTCCGCCCGGGCATTCTGCGATGCTGTGTCGGCCTCCCGAAATTCTGGAGGGAGGGGAGATGGCAGATGATGAGCCGAAAGTTTATCTGGAAGCCAGCGACCTTTGGAGACAGTTCCACAAATGCGGCACTGAAATGGTCATTACAAAATCTGGGAGGTACAGTACATGTCTAATAATTACGCAGGGATGTAATTCTACCGTCTCCTGATGAATGCATGCTGCTTCACGCCTTTATCTCTTCACCCTGCAGGCGCATGTTCCCGCCGCTCAAGGCCCGGTGCATCGGGATGGATAGAAAAGCCAAATATATTCTTCTGATGGACATAGTGGCGGCTGATGACTGCAGATACAAGTTTCATAACTCCCGCTGGATAGTGGCGGGAAAGGCGGACCCCGAGATGCCCAAGCGCATGTACATCCACCCGGACAGTCCGGCCACGGGCGAGCAGTGGATGTCCAAAGTGGTCAACTTCCACAAACTTAAACTGACCAACAACATTTCTGACAAACATGGATTTGTAAGTTTGGATTTAGATTTTGTTTCTTTGTTTTTTTGTTTTATAATAACCAAGGTAATTTCAAGGGAATCTGTTTAAGGCACAATGACACGTTTATGGCCTTTTTTGTGACGTTTAATCTTTTCAAACAAATACATAACAATAACCCATTTTAAATGTAATATTATGTAAATATATATTTTCGTTCTTGGTAGATCTTTCTCGTTCCTGTTGAAATTCTTTTGTGTCATAAACATTTTCATCTCATCATGAAATTAGTTTTTCCAAACGCTTTTCTCAAAAACTGGTTTCAAACGTCATCGTTGTTTTTTTTTGTTTTTGTTTTTTTGTTGTTTTTTTATTTGCAGACAATTCTCAACTCGATGCACAAATACCAGCCCAGATTTCATATCGTGAAGGTAAATGACATCCTCAAACTGCCCTACAGCACCTTCAGAACATACGTCTTCTCCGAGACTGAGTTCATCGCAGTAACAGCTTATCAGAACGATAAGGTAAGAGCTGGCGTAACCTCGGGTTGACTTGACTGTCTGTACGAAAAGGAGCTCAACTTTCAAAATAAAAGAAGAAAAATCTCATCGATCATTTACTACAACACAAGACATAAATATATTTCGTCTCTATCTCGCTTTATATTTTTCAGATCACACAGCTGAAAATAGATAACAATCCTTTCGCTAAGGGATTCCGAGACATCGGCAACGGAAGAAGAGAGAAGAGGCAAGTTAATGTTTCAGTTATAAATTCATGTAATTACATAATAACAACAACAACAATAATAATAATAATAATAATAATAATAATAATAACGTTATTATTATTATTATTCAGTATTCAGGATTTGATGACTAGTGGAAATAATTTTAGTACTTTAATCGATTACAATGCAATTGCAATGTTTAGTTTCTTATAAGTTCATCATATGTTTTGAATGTAAATCTTAATCTGAAAAGTATCCATTAGAGTTAAGCAGCTACAAAGTCATGTCAAAGAGTTTAGCATCAGTCCACAGTCAGACAAACTGTCTTTAAGTGGAGATGATTTGGTTCTGTGTATACTCTCCCTACGGGTGTCCAGCTAAGATGACTCCACAGGCACAATGCAGAATATTCAGTGAGTAAAAAAGAGTAACAGCTAAAGGCTCAAAGGAGTCATTAACATCTCTGTTCATGAGTCTACCACACACAGAGCAGGGTTGCATGGAGCATGTTGCATGGCATCGTGCATGGAACACACACATGGGAAAATTTTTTTGTGGAGGAATGACACTAAGGTTGAGTAGTGAAGTGGGGTGGAGGGAGCATCATGATTTATTGCTTTATTTACAGCTCGGCATGATCGAGAAGAAAATGAATTCCCAAGTTTATCAGGGTCTCTGGAAGAATAATGTCAGCGTGGCTGTGATGCATCAAAGTAAATCTACTACAGAATGATTTCAAACAAAGTCAATACACCTTCTGGAGTGGTCCAATCAGAGCCCAGTAACCCAGTAGAGCTGCTGTGGACTGAGCTGAGGAGAGCCGCTCACACCAGACATCCTGAGAACACGTCTGAGCTGAAGCAGCTCTGTAGGATCAGCAGCTACTGGAAGAGCTTGTTTTGGGTCATTGGTGCTAAAGGAGATTCAATATTAAATCCAAGGGTTCACTTACTCCTTCCACCAGCACTGTACGAATAGCTGAAGATCAGATCACATGATAAGACCAATCAATACTGGAAACCATTCCAAAGGTGTCTCGCCACTATTTATTCTTTTTAAATTGGATGTGGTCTTAAGGAGGGCTCCTCAGACATTTGTATTCTGTAGAGTGTCTAAATAATTTATGTTTGTCATATTTATAAATTAAGTTCAATATTAATAATAATTAACAGTAATGTTAATAATAACAATAATAATGAGCCTATATTTGTAGTGTAGACTTTCACCAACTTGCTAAAATGATCAAATGCCCAGAAAAGAAAATAAAGAAATACAGAGAATAAGGAAATGTTGTTATGATAATGTTATTGTCAGTGAATCAGCTGATAAACAGTTACATTATTTGGTCTATAATAAACCAGAGAAAGGTAAAATGCCCACTGCCGTTTCCTAAACCCTACGGTGACAGAGAGTCCAAGTACAAGAGTCCAAACCCCCAAAAGAAAATCTGTTTAAAATCATAGAAAACAGGGGAAAGCAGCAAATCCTCACATTGGAGGAGCTGTGATCTCAGTGTTTGGGCTTCAACGCTGGGAAAGAAGATTTCAACTCTTTCAACCATAAAAAAAAAACTTTCCAGAGCAGCAGCAGCTTTCCTGGTGAGATGGAGCAGAAGTGACACATAGCGAGAATCAATGTCTGAGCCGGTAAAAACACGTTGTTACTGGTGTGTTCACGTCAGTTTCACTGTAGTCGTTGATTGTTTTATCATATAAATGATCGATCATTTCTTTTGCTGTCTTTTGTAAAATCAGGAAACTACAACATTCATCACAAAAATGTAAAGAGATGCGGCTGATTGACATGAAACCTGAACCTCTTCAAGATTCATCCCCACAATATTCAGACAATCTCAAGTCCTCAGGTGCAGGTTTTTTTTACCGTCACTGCTTCAACATGTATAATATTAATTTGATCAATTCTGTGAGTCCAAGAGTCCAAACTTTTTTATTTGCCTTTTGTTTCAAGATGCCCATGAAAGTGACAGCGACAGAAACGAGAATGTAGAGGACAATGCTGGAGAGGAGGAGCGCAGAACGACAAGAGACACGAAACCTGGATCAAAGGTTCCCACCGCAGACAGAACAGTACAGACTCCAGCTGGGACGCAGAGAGAAACGGATCCAAGACAAAGTCACGTCGTCAGTATCATAAGTGATGGAGCGGGTCGCTCCAACCCGCAAGACTCAGAGCAGGAACAAATGTGCAAATTACGCAGCGGTTTTGCACACAGCCGTGTTTATCCACCGGAATTGAACGCGCATCTGTGGGATCCGAGTGTCCCCAGCGGCCTTCTCCACTCTGCTCAGGTGAACACCTGGAACAGCTGTGCCACCGTGGACAGAGCAGCGTCGTGTGGACTGAGCCTGGCAGCACCTGTCAGGACTCCAGGAACCCCAGGGTTTCCCATCAGCCTTCAGCAGCAGGCGCTGGTACAGGTAAACACAGGGCTAATGAACTCGTGAAACACTATAATTAAAACTCATTAAATACTTGTAGTACACATTCATTTCATTACAAGTTCTGACTCACTGAGAAATCTGTTGTAAGCAATAGAGGAAGAAGTATTCGGATCCTTATCTTAGTACAAAAATACTTTAATGTAAGCGAGAGTCCTGCATTCAGCAAGTCTTAGCTATCACTAAAATGTAGCCTACTTAAAGTATCAAAAGTTACATTGTGCATTAGAGCATGCCCCCCGTCAGTATTTCATTATTATATATAAGAATTTATTATTATAATTTACAATATCTGTTTATTATGATGACTGAAACAGGGTTTTAATGTTTTGGCTGATCAAAATGAGGGTAATTCTCATTCTTAACTCATCATTAACTTTTGTAAACACATCATTGTTTTTAATGTATTATATTTATTTGCCAAGTAACTGGAATTAGTAAAAAAAAATAGTAAAAAGTACAAACTTTGCCTCAGATATGTAGTGAAGAAGTATGATGTAGGCTATAAAAAGAAAATGTTCAATTAAATTACAAGCTGAGCTGAGCGTTGAATGCACTAATGGGGGACCAAATCCTCAGTCCTCATTCTGATATTAAACAGGTTATTCTCACTTGATTTTGTCTACCTCAGTCTGCCGAAGCCTCATAATAACTTTAGTTCAACTTTATTTATTACATATATATATATATATTTGTATAGAGCGTGGACTGTGGACTTTTTCCCTCATCACTTATATTGAAAGCACATTATTCTTAAAATGGCTGTGTTAACAGGATGAACCATTAAAACCAGCTGCAACTGTTTCACTGTTCATATGAACACCTGACTATTTTTTCAAGACTTGAAAAATTGTGAAACGATCCCTTAATGCGTAAAAAGCATTTTAATATTGTAGCGGGTTGATGTGGACTTAACCATTAAATATTTTATTAACTCATTCTCATTTTGTATTCTGTTATTTTAATTTGCAAACTAATTACAAATGTTAAATAAATGCAGTCAAATAAAAGTATAATAATTCCGGTAAACACTTTATAACAGCCCACGATTTACAGTGTAACTGTGTTGTGTGAATCAGCTGCTAATAAAATACTCACACAGAGAAACAGTGGAAGAAAGCATGACGACGGAGACGGGACGGCAACAACAAGCAGGCGTTTTAGAGGAAAGGAGGAATGAATTATTCCATAAGTATTTTTGTAAATACTATGTACCTAAAGGGCACAGTCCTGGCAAACAACATTGTTCTTATTAAAGAGGAAAAATAGGAGAACCGCCACACATTATATTACAGCCACATTATATACTGTTTTTTTTTCTGTGTAATCTAAATACAAGTTAGTGTACAATTTAAAATACAGTTTAAAAGGGGGGGAGCTCAAGAGCACCCACACTACAGGGATTTATTATCATGTAGACTACTTCACTGTATGATTTAAATTAAAGAAATGAGACGGCACTTTTAAAAATTTACTGTGAATGGGAATGTTCATCCAGCACTGCAGCAGCTGATAACAGGTACGCTGGAGTAGAAAGGAAACGTACCTTTGTCAAATGAACAGCTTTCAAAAGTTTCTAAAGTCAGCAGAGCAGGAAAAATAACAGAATAAAGTAATGCAACTGCAGTGTAAATGACTGGCTGTATTATGAAAAGTAACCGTTTGTTTTTATTTAACCTGTAAAAAAAAATATCTTGGGCATTTACATATGATGATGTTTTGCTGATTTTATTGTTTTTGAATATTGATGCAAAAAAAAAAAAAATATTATCAATGAAGTGTTGTGTGGGAATATCTATATCAATATTATGCGCCTGTTAGTGTGATTGGACCTAAACTATTTTCATTAATTATATATTGTGTGTATTTTCTTCTTATTAACAGGACCTGATGACCTTTTCACACTTTGGAGGCTTCCTGTTTTATCCCTACGCCAGCCTCTCAGTGCGCTCCAAAGTGGATTTCAGAGCCTATCCAAGCGTCCACAGCCGGGACTACTTCACCTCCCCAATAATATCTTCATGTGTTCCTCCTGGTGGTGGGTTGAAATATCTTGTCCCTGATTTGCTAATGCTACCCAAAACAGAGCAGATGAACTCGGTGGACGAAGCTGAAATGGACTGCAGTCACGACGAGACACAAACAGGGACAGAATTCTGACTCGCAACACTCACACCTGCAGACTTGAACGGCTGTTTCGAAAGGAAAATTTTGGGTTATCGTGCATATTGGTCTCATATAAGTCTGATAAATCTGCATTATAATGAATACATGACTTCAGATTGAACCACTGTGGTGTAAAGGGCATTTTATTTCAACAAGATGTAACTTTGTTTATAAAAATCATATTAAAGGACCAGTGTGTAGGATTCTGGTAGCTCTATTGGCAGAATCTAAGAACTGCCCTTCATATCTACATAGGGAGCAGGTTGTCTTCCACAGAGCCCAGCATGTTACACCGCCATGTTTCTATACAGTAGATAAACCAAATACTGGCCCTAGAGAGCGCCGCCGCCCGTTTACATGACCTGTAGGCCACTGTTGGTTCTCCTCCGACCTGCATGTAAAGATGGATGTAGCCTCCGTGACTTCACCCATAGGTCGTGGAGCCGTGGAGCCGGGATTCAGTTCGAATCGGGTTTTGCCAAGCATACGCTCACCCACCTGTCACTCAAAGCAGCACGCCCTCATTTATGCAGATCTTTAAGCCTTTATAAAATTTGAATCGGTGAGTTGTATAAAAATTCACCCACCGTACAGTCGTCATGAAGGAGGAAAGAAGCCATTTCTTTCTGCTGGACATTTTAGCATGGGAGTCTATGGGGATTGACTCACTTATGGAGCCAGACTCAAGGGGCCATTTGAAGAACTGTTTTTGGCACTTATGTCTTGGCTTCAATTTTTCAGTCTTGGAGGTTGCCACTTGGTTCTCCTACTCACTTGGAAAGGGGACGGTGAGGGGAGCGGTATTCAGTTGGTTGCAATCTGCAACCTTACCACTAAACACCACTAAATCCTACACACTGGTGATTCAAATTGTGATTTTATTGAGATTAGGTGCAGCTTGGTGGATGACATGGATGCTGAAATATTGTAAGAAAATTTTTTACACTTGAACCCAAAAACATTTAACTGACAAATTTTGGATCTTAATTTGGTGGATAAAATATGAATAGACCTGAGTAAATAAAAAAAATCATTGCAATACATCTGATCTGTATAAGCTGTATGAAGATTTCCAGTGAAACTTTACAATAAATTAGTCAAATTTTGTACTGTTTACACACACACACACACACACACACACACACACACAAACACACATTTGAGTTGAATAGCTTAAAACACATCAGCTTTCTTTGCGTTTAAAGAATGCATGGATACAGGCATGCTTCATTGTTTTTGTCCATGAGATTGTGTCATTTTATTTTTCTCAAAGACTGATCCCATAAATAAAGAAAAAATTATGTTTATTTTAAAGGTTTCTTTGTGTAACTGGTTTTAAGTCGCTGAAAACATTAAAAATTCATAACAAAATAAACAAAAGTCCAAGTAAAAAATATATATTTTAGGAATAGTTATTAAGCATTTTCACAGTCAAAAAGTAAGCTAATCTGTTTCATCAGATGTGCTTTGATCTAATTTGACTGACAGTGACCAAACAACCCACCCAGTGTCATCAGATCCTGATTCAAATGTTGCTGAATCATGATTGGTGTAAAGAAACATGTGACATCACATTCTTCCAATTGATCCAGTGTCTCAAAAAAAAAAGAAAAGAAAGGAAAACAGAAATCTCTTGTGTAACAAGAGACCGTTCAAACTTTGGGTGTAAATAGTGTGCTCGTGTGCAACCACTTCACTCACAGCAAGAAAAAGATTAATGACATAAGTTTTTAGGGCGTTTGAAGGACTAATGTTAAGATATACAGTGTAATAGGCTATATTAATCTGCCAAAGCCTCACACATGTTTTCCCAGTGTACCAGGAAAAGCTATTTGGGGTTCAGAGTGTTGCTCAACAACAGCTTAACATGCGAACAGGAGGACATGAGGATCGAACCGCCAACCTATGAGTCAGCAGAGCAAAATTTTGAAATGTAAAAGCGACATTACACAGGCAGCAAAGCTATGAAAATCGATTAGTAATACGTGTTTGCTTTTAGCAGCAGCTGCATTCATTTTTGTTGATGAAAAAAAACAGTATCATATGTGAAATATAAATTTCAGATTCAATTGCAAGACAAAAGACAGAACATTAACAGGAACACAAGCAAAACAAAACCATGACTACAGGACAATTACAGACGTTCTCTTAGAGAACAAAGAGAAAAGTTGTAGAGTGGTATATTTATTTGATGTGCATGTGTGTGTGTGTGTGTGTGTGGAAAGACTAAAGGGGAGAAGAGAGAGAAAAAGGGGGGCAGCAAGATAAGTAAGTAAGTAAGTAAGTAAATCTAGCTGCTTTAATTATGCTTACTTAATCTGATGTAATTTATTACATTTGACCTCTCCAAGTTAATATTCATCGCAGACAAAATGCTGAATTGAGTTGGTGAGTGTTATTAAATCTCACACCTGTCACCTATCTGACCCGCATTGTCCACAGACACACCAACAGAAGATCCTGCTCGGCCAAGAGATGCTAAACAACAGAATTCATTTTTTTTATTCTATACATGTTTTACCAAAAAGAATACGTTTGGATGTAACCTTTCTCAGTAACTGTAACAGATTACAATTACATTTATTTTGTAATTTAATTACATAATCCCATTGCATGTAATTAGTTACTCCCCAATACTGGAAATAACTATATACTACAACTAATACTATTACTATGACTAATACTAATACTATTACTAGTACAACTACTCCTAAAAAAAAAGGGAGAGTACTGGCAGAACATCCACTCCAGGCCATATGGTAGTGTGACAAAATTTTGTTAAATCAGGATCTAATAGGATGAGGGTGTTTCTAATACTTTCAGTGAATGTCCGTCTGGCTGCAGCTGTTTCTCTGCTCCTGCCCTGGTGGTCCTCTTTCCCGGACAGGCACGAGTTCCCATAGACATATATACAAAGACGCTGCATTGGCCGCTGGATCATATGTCAATGTCGCCGCCATATTGGACCGGATAAGAATGCCCTGTAAACAAGCATGAAGAAACGGAGGGGCAACAGTGTTTTCTGGAAAAAAAAAAGCAGAATAGTTTATATTTCTCAACCGATTTCAATGTGTCCTTTTTATATTTAAGGGGTTTATGATCTACGAGGAGTAAACATAAAAGTTTGGTCACCAGTTACTTAGAATCCTGATAGTTAAGGCTGTAATCAATGTTTTCCACAAGCAGGAGTGTGCATTAACATTAGGTTTGGATGAACTGAATTACTTGTGGAAAATAATTAATTGTCATAGGGAATTGTTCAAACTCACATTGCTTTACTAAATTAAACTAGCCTTCTATTCATAGTACATTTAGTCTTTACTATTAGGCTACTAATCAATTATTATGCTGCTACTAAAA
Organism: Seriola dumerili; assembly: GCF_002260705.1. Taxonomy (NCBI): domain Eukaryota; kingdom Metazoa; phylum Chordata; class Actinopteri; order Carangiformes; family Carangidae; genus Seriola; species Seriola dumerili. The sequence goes on along the minus strand of NW_019174272.1, from coordinate 11,910,016 downwards.
TATTTTATTAATGTTACACCTGTTGTATTTGTAGGATATTCATAATAATACGATATACTGCTATATTATGCAGTTGTATATTGTTGTATTACTAATACATCTCACTTTGTACTACATTATACTTATATTCCACATTACACTGTAGCTACTCCATGTTTATAACTTCTTTTTTGTCCCTCAACAAAGCAGTATTTGATCCTTACACTGATTAAAATATAGATTTAAATATAGAAAACAGGCTGACTGCCATATTGTCTCACTATCTTACTTTATTTATATTATTTCATTTATTTTACTCACCAGTTTTAACAGTTCCTTATGACAATTCCTTATCATGGATGTATTAATTGCTACATCCATGTTTCTTATACATATGTCTATGTCAGTTTCAATCAGGGTGTTTCAACTCCAGGCGCTTTCTGATGACGCCATAACCACGAGACGGCGATCGAGGCCCAAACAAACCGTCGTACACAAATGTTGCCGTTAACCATGAATGGATATTTTATGAGGATTAATGCAGTATTTTGAGAGTGACAATGATCTCGGTGAGCTATATTCTGTTGTGCGGACAGTTCCTGCTGCTGCTGACGGTGATTCTGTTACAATGCCTGGAAGGAATTCACTCCCAAAACTCGTCGACAACGGAGACTCCTGCTGCTTCTCCCGGCCAGGGAGCTACCGCGTTCCCGTTCAGCGAGCAGCCGCCCGAAATTGTGAAATATGAAACTACGGTGGAAATGATGAACGATACAGAGGGGTTTGACTATAGACCTCCGTCACCAGTCGTCCTTTGCAGTTATCTGTGAGTAATATGTACAGCAATCTTGTTTGAATGCTAGCGGTAGCATGTTAGCTAATGCTGACTACGCACTGCTGCTGTTTTGAGACTTTGAGTCAAATTCTGCTCACCTGTACATCAGTAAAACTACTCCTACAGCAGTATTTGTTTTTTTTTTTGTTTTTGTTTTGTTTTTTAAATATCTAATATTTATTTAATAAAGTAGTCATAAACTGTTTGGCATGTGTTCACTACAAACCGGAAATCTGAAGTTCCCTGTTGGTTATCAGTCTATATTCCTCACTTTCTATCTTTGTTTATATACATTCAATGTGTGATGAAGACCGGAGGAGTTCATCTACTGTCAAGACCCTGTGGATCATGCAGGCAACCACAGTGCCTACCAGGAGCTGGGCTATGGTTGTGTCGGGGTAAGTGTTGTTTTCCAAGCAGATATCATGTTGTTAATTACATGGCACTTAATTTATTGTTTTTATCTTTAGTGGGGTGGCCAGACTGAGAAAGAAGTGAACCACACTCCTGTCATGTGCACTGCACTGGATGATATAGAGTGTGCTGGATCCAGAGAATTCCTCAGAGGGAGGGTACCCTGCATCAAGTAAGGGAAACCACACTGGACACACAACTGTAGAAATCTATGTATGCCAAAACTGTCACACCAAACTTCCTGTAAAATTTATAAAGTTTGGAATATGGCCCCTTAATCAGCTGAGGTTTCAGTGTACTGCTCAGTTTTCTACCCGTTTCCACTTTTTCATCCATTGGGATTGGAATGGATTTGATTTTTCTTGACTTTAACCTAAAACTACTTTCAGCAAATAGGGGTCAAATTTGAGCAAGCTTGGATTACTTTAGGAAAAGTCAATATGACATGACTTTGAACTATTTAATATGTTAACGGATTTAAAAAATTTAGGCATATTATGGACCAAACAAGTAATCTGTTAATCAGGAAAATAAATGAACGATTCAGTTATAATAGAAAAAATAAAGGTTAGTTGCAGGCCCAATCACAATCTAATCAACCAACTAATCGGAGAGTCTGGTTTGATTCCCAGCTCCTCCCTTACAAAGTTTCCTTGGGCAAGATACTGAACCCCAAACTGCCCCTGATGTATCATTGCTGTGTGAATTTGCGTGTATGGTAGAAAAGCATTGTATATGTAGGAAAACATGCTGTATGAATGTGAGTGGTGAATGTGGCTTCGCTTCCCTGCTGTATAAGTACAGTCCATTTAACATATTGACTGATATGCATTTTTTTGTCTTTACATGAATCATAACAGAAATAAACATTTTGCAGTTGAAAAATAAATTTGTCACAACCTACTGGTAGAGAATGGTGACACAGATCACAACATATCTTTAGCATTTCTGTACTTCAACTTCTAGTCTTTCATTAGCTGACATTTACACTGATACCGATATATCTGCAACGATCTAATGTGGCTGATTAGTATTACCAAAGAGTTTTTTTTGTGACTTTTTTTTTTTCTGGGAAAGCAATCAGAAAATGTATTGAGTGACAAAGTTTTATTTGGGAGGTATGTGCTGGTACTGGCCTGAGTATGAAATAAAGTGCAGTGGTAGACTAGATTTTATGTTGTGTTATGATGTTCAGAAACAGTACAGTACTTGCTCCTGATCCGGTTAATTCAGATAAAAAAGCTGAGGTGTCATGATCACCACTAGAGGGCAATGTTTACAAATGTATAGAACCAGGACATTCACCCATCATTTGTCTGCATAGAGATCAGAGATGTGCAGCAGCTTGAGACAGTGAGAGCAGCATCTGTACAAAAACACTACTGCAATCCAGCACGTGGATTAATGTCATCCATAATGTTCAGTTCCTGCTCACACAGTTTCCACGCATTACATTGCACAGAACAGATGTTATCCTTATTGAGTGTACTGCTATAGCTTCTTTTCAAACCTTGTGTTCATCATTATCATATTTGTATTTTCCTTTATATCTGCACGTCTTTGCATTGTATGATATGTCCATATCTTTACAGTGAACATCTGCAGGTTCAGAAATGAGACAGATGATTGAGGTTCAACGAATTAAATGGTGTTTAAATGTAACATCTCATGTTCATGATTCATTTTAATTGCACAACAGTTCATATTTCATTCCAGCTTTTTTTTTAACTGTCCTCATATACCTTTTGCTGTTGGTTTCTCACAGATACACTGGCCACTACTTCATCACCACACTGCTCTACTCCTTCTTCCTGGGATGTTTCGGGGTCGATCGTTTCTGCCTGGGCCACACCGGCACTGCTGTGGGGAAGCTGCTCACCCTGGGAGGCCTGGGCATCTGGTGGTTTGTGGACTTGATCCTGCTCATCACTGGCGGCCTGATGCCCAGTGATTACAGCAACTGGTGCACCTACTACTGAGACCAACAGCAAAGGGTGACCAAGGACTGTGGCCACTTCTCAGTCAGATATTATCAGTCAATAGGGATGTGGCCTCACCCAGTTGTGGTTATGAATCTGCAGGCTGCCTGAGGGTCTCCTGAGGACCCCTACAGGGTTCTTAGGGGCTCCTGAGAAAAACGAGGAATAATATGATTTGATTTTAATTTAATTCACTTGAAATTTACCACCTTGAAAATTCATAAGAATGGTATACTATACTATACTATACTATGCTATAGTATTCACAGCTTTCAGCAGAGCGACAGTGATGATGGATCTTCTTAGTGTTAAATTGTCACTAAGGTCACTTTCACGCCGCTTGGTTCATTTAGCCCAGACCACAGAAGAAATTAGATATTGTTGCCATTTATTTGTGGTCTGTTTGGTTTCCTCACACTGATTTATTACAAACAAACCAACATAAGTCATATGGACTGACAGGTAACACTGAGTGGGCCGTATTGATGAATGTCATCCGGCATCATCAGTGCTGCATGGGAAAATGAAATCCCAGAAATATGACAGCACATCTTACGTTTGCATTTACTGTGTGGCCACTGTGTTTCACTCATTTTCTGATGAAGAGCTGCCAAAGTACATGGAATAGGACACAGTTCTCCTTTAGCTAATGTATATCACACTCACCAGCTTTTGAATTCATGCTAAAATCACATCTACGTTTGCTACGTTTTCACCCTCCCGTCCACACTACTCCGGCGTTTTCGAGCCCTGAAAATGAGACTTTTGGAAACGCTGCTGGACCTATTTTAGTTTGAAAACTCTGGGGTTGCCTTAACGTCTGGACGGGTGAAAACGGAGACCATTGCAAACACACCCACGGTCACTCCCTGATTGGGTCTTATCAGCCTCGACTACCAGTGGTGAATACAACATAATGAATTACAAGTGTTGCTGACCTTGTTGTCTTTGCTAGCAGCTGTTGAGGAGTTAAATTCTGCATTTTTACCACTGCAGCTGTCTTTGCTGTTCCTCGTTCATAGTACTTTTTGCAACCAATCAACTGCAGAGTATACGATCTGCTTCCTGTTTGCACCAGCTCGTGCAAACCCATTGCTTCAGGTGAGTTAGTCTGGACGGATAGGGTTTCTGTTTGAAAACGCAGTTTTAAAATGAAGACGTAGTAGTGCAGGCTTACTATAACTGCTTCTGAGTGGACTCTTGTCTGCTATGAAAGTAAGATCAACCACAGGGTTTTGTGATAGTAAATACAGCATGTGATTTTAGCAGGAATTCCCACTATTACATTTTTTGCCTGATTGTCATCTGTCATGAAGTTAATCTATATAAGCAGTGAATATATTATATAAGATCATTTCTTCAATTAAAAGTGAGTGAGATATTTGAAACCTAACAGCTGCACACTAACTACCTTTCCATGTTAATGTGTCGCTGCCTTTCTAGTTGTTTGTCACTACGTGAGTCGGAAAAGGTCCGGTTAGTGAACACTGGTAATGAAAATCAGTTTTCTCTCTGAGCTCTTTTTGACACCAAAGAACATAAATGAACACGTGGTTCAGTAAAGTGCCGCATTATTTGTTGTCAGTTTTCCCCACATGGGTCCAACTGTCCAATCACTAAGTTACCACTCAGTTCATGTGACTTCATGGTTACTCCTCTTGGTTTATTTGTAATAAGTGTGAACACGAGCTGAACCAGAACTAACAGACAACAATCTGACTTTTTTTTCTTTTTCATGGTTCAGAGCAAATGATCCGAACTACAGCCATGGAGCATCCTTAAAGTGAAAAGTCAAGCACTTCCAGGTCTGTGGTCCTGGTTTGGGAATTAGCCTTCACATCCTGGGAAGTTTTGGGTTTGATGAATGATAGAAAATCCAATTCAGTCTTGATGCATCACATTTTCTCTTGCGACAGAAATCCTCTTATTTCACATTGTTCACACACTGCAGAGTGATACAGTCTGGTTGACGGTCTCTGTTCACATACATGATTTTGCATATTGATCAAAGAATCCTCAATTGGAGTTCAACTAGATTCAGCCGTTTCCTGAGGGCAGCATCCTACACTGAGTTATTACAAAGTTATCATTCCTTTTCCTTCTTCAGATTACCAACTAGCCCGGCTTCGACCCTTCACTGTCCTCTGCTGCTGGAGGCGTTCTGAATTCTGTATTTTCTCTGCTGCTTCACTTTGTTCCAACTGTGCTTAGATTGATTAACATTACAGCCGCAAGCAAGTATGAACACAGAACTACAGATGGATAGTGATCACATAAGTCACATTGATGAGGTGGTGATTTAGTAGTTGTCAGCATCGGGCTAAGGGAGGTGTTTTGAGACAGGGGCGAGCAGTAAATTCCTTTACCTCGGGTGGAAAAAAAAAAAAAACTACATCTGAGCTATGTGGGCGCGTTTCCCTTCTTTGTATTCCGGTGAGCCCGGCGCCCGACCACATGTCTCAAACTAAAACAAATTCAGATTTTCATTGGCTTTATCCAGCTAAGCTCAGGTCTCGCATTAAATATTCAAATCTTCATCTTCCGCTTTGTTAAATTCCTTGTCTTTACTTGAACTGAAGGTTTATGTGCTCTGTCATAGAGAGAGCAGAGTTTCATTACCTAAGGATTCATAAAAACCCCTTTAGGTCTGGTGATAAAAGGTTAAAGAAGACATGAGAGTCAACTGTTCTCATCCTGCAGTAGCAGCAGCAATATGCTTTTAGCAGGCTATATATTTTCTGGTGGCTCAACATCTTTTGTAGAGGGAAGCATTGAAACACAGCTTTACATATTATTTTTCTGCTAATTCACGAAATGGAAATGTATCTGCTGTCTTACACTCCCGTAACAAACATCCATGTGCAAGGTGTTCTCTTTAATCTGAATGTATTTTTTTTCTTTTGCTGTAATTCTTTCTTCAGCCTAAACCAGAATTGTGCAGAATTGGCCTACAATGACTACATAACACGCTGTGTTAATGCCTGTTTCTAAACTGTAATGTTCTGGCTTTGTAAGATACTGTATATAATATCGATCTGCCACAGCAGAAGCTTGATTTTATATTCTTTAGCTTTAATCCACTGTTCTATTTATTTATTTGTTTTGTATGCTGTTGAGTCAGATGTGTTCCTGGGAGCCGTAGAGGAAATATACTTCTTTGAGTCTATTATGTTTATTTGACAATGTTTGTTTTGCAAAGAAAATTCGTAGTTGACATGTTTCTCCTGGAATAAAAAGAAGGAAGTCTTTGCTGTGCTCTTCAGCTTTTTAATCAAAGCTACACATGTTACAATGGTGAGAAGGAATCCAAAGTGTCTCGTGTATTTATAAGTGTTCACAGTCATTAAATAAAAAGAACCTGGAACAGTGTGTTCTCTGAATTCTCTGATTAGAGGTAATTGGCTGTGGCTGGTGGGTTTGTGGGTAAAATGTCAATGAAAGACTGAAGAATGAAAACTGGCCATATATTGAAGAAAGATTCTGTATATGCACAAAGTTTATGGACCGACATACTGCACTTAGATCTTGCTATAGTCTTGGTTGTTTAAGTTCTCCATGTACACATGAAGTTACCTTAAACTTTGACTTTATGAGTCTCAAATTTGACTCATCAGGTCTATAAAATAACCTTCCTAATCTGTTATGCAGTAACAGTAACAGTGTGTAATGTTTTCTGTAAATGTAAATATGCACAAACCTCATCAGTCTTGAATAGAAACAGTTGGTACTGTGATTGGAATAATAATACAAAGTCCCAGGGGCCGGTTTCACAAAGATCCACTGACTGTATCTAAGACATCTAAATTCATCCGCTGCACAAAGCAGGTGTTGACAGAACAGTAGTTCGACTATCTTAAGCCTGACTGTGGTGCAATGAATTCTGGGTAATTTCAGACCGCATCCAACCACTGAGCTCCATTTACCCGAGCAGAAAATGTTTGTCTTTTGGAACAATTCAACAATTACACGGACGTTTTACTTTGTGAGTTCAGCAAAGAGTGAAACAATGAAAAGCAAAATCTAATTTTGAAAAATATGCTGTCTCTGAAAGCTCTTTCCCTTCTCCTTTCTCTCTCCATGACAATGTTAGCCAACCACAAATTATGAGCCATGTTTTCCTGTTTTTTGTTGTCGGGTGCTGGTGGTCAGCACAGGTGTCATTGATTGTTACCATGGTAACACTGGTCTTAGTCATGAATGAGATCGGGAGTAAGGTGGATTTTTTTGGCTTGAAATTATTCAGTCTTATTGTGAAACAGTCTCACTTGCATTGAACTGATCTGTGAGCAGAATGAAGACACTACAGACCAGTCTGACATATCTTTGTGAAACCAGCCCCAACTCACGTCCTCCAATTATTAAAGTCATTATTAAAAAAGTCACACAGCACTTAACATGTCAACCACACAGTTAACTTTTGCTTTTTACTCACCGCTAATTGTATTTAACAATGCAGATAGTTAAGTGTCTAAATTCACACACTTATACCCACACTTGCTATTTTTGAGTGCTTAAGTGCATTCACATTGACAAGTATGGCAACAGGCAGTGCACTTTAAGCTCCTGGATGATCACTCAAAACTGTCAAAAAGTTGTGTGTAAAACAATGGACACTTCTCACCCTCAACGCACGCCATCTTGGCTACGTAGCAGAAGGGGAGGGGCCATCAATGTATTTTCAAACTTGTGAAAATGGCGACTGAAGAAGGACACGTTGTTGGCCCTGATGTCGCATGACACAGGAGGCACACACAGGAATATATATATATACATATAATAACACAAAATTAGATATTACTGGAGGGGTGAAACATATGCAAACTATAGTACGTCAAATGTGCTAACATAATGACACAAGCAGGCAATGAGAAAAAAATTACATAATAATAATAACAATAACGATATCAGACACCAAAAACAAAGTTTATTTTGAAGTAAAGCTAACAAAGACACCCGCACGGTGGGTGACAATCGTATCACCTGTTGCGATTGTCATTTCCATTGAGTGCACAAAGGTGTGGTTTTTCATTTGGGGCAACACTACTTGTTGTTGAAATTCACACACTACGCCAGTGAGTATACTGTGTACACAATGTACTACAGGTGACTACTGACTGAAGTATCAGCATTGGTTTTGTTTGTACCTCTGGCTTTTGTAATTCCACCCCAATACTGAGAAACTGAGCTTAAACATTAAACTACACCATCTCCTTCCAGGAACAACAGGCCTCATGCAAGAACCACTCAGATTTGGCTTTCATTGGCACGTACGAATGACTTAAGACAATTTGTACGAACTAAAATTCACGAGTGGTCCAGACCTGTTGAGTCATGAACAGAGAGACTGGCCCTTTTCACAGGGTGAAACACTCATCTGACCTGCAATCATAATGCCTTAAGATGAATTCATTAAAAAGTCAAATATTATATAAGACCAAATTATTGCAAAATTTATATTCTGTTCACGATATCATCATCACCATGTCTCGCCAATATACTGAGGTTCTTGAGGTCATTTTTGGCATATATCTTAATACAGAAACTCATCCATGTCAGTGGTTTCTGAGAGAATCCTCTCACTGCCTCAGGGTCTTTAAGCAACCTTTTAACCAGCAGTTTATGACGTAACCACCAGACTGTACAATGTATCCCTGGAGTTATTTTGTACAAATGATGCAGTTTATTAACACACACCTGCTTTATCTAATTTTATTTCCGTCATTAGTTTCCTTCATTTCCTTTCTAAAAACACAGGGTGTATGTATGGGTATTGTAAAATAGCTGAATAGTAGTTTGTGATCACTGGGGTGGTCGCCTTTGTCAGTCAGAACATAATGTGTCTTGTTGTTCTGTATGTATCTTTACCTGTGATGATTTCCTCCTCTGTGATTGGTCACATTTGCTTAAAAGGGCGGCCCTTCATTATTAATTCTGAGGAACTGACTAAGTGAGGTGTTTACATCTTGATGTTTAAGATCACTGAAACACTTCCTGGTGTTCAGTCTCCTTTGAACTCTTGTAACCATAAGATAGATCCACAGGTGTTTTTTTTTTACCAGTTCAGTCATACACTGTATTAAAGTACATGTCTTTTTTTTGTTTTTAAAGCCGTTGATTTCAGTCCGTCTCCTCAGGAGTGACAGTTAGTGTAACGTCCCTCGTCTTTCGTCTCACCACCACTGAAAGCACGGCGCTGCTCTGGACGGCTTGGCTCACTTCCTGCGTTGTGTGAACGGGCTGCCCGTTGATGCCAACGATGACGTCGTGATTTATCATGCCAGCGCTGCAGAGAAAACAACGCCATACCTGAGTCACAAAGTAAGCCTTACTAAAACAGACCCAACCCAGCTGGGTAGGTATATACCCTAAGGAAAACAACAATGACCTTTAGACAAGTCTGTTCCTGTGTCAGGCTCCTTCCCCCTTAAAAGACAAAGTAAATAAACGGTGAGGTGAGGGCTTTATGATGCAAGCCACTGCATGACATTTAAATTTGAGGCAATTGCTTTCACTCATGGTTTTATGCAGACTGATTGACAAAGCGCGCAAGACTGTAGAGTAAGATTAAAGATTACATTCAGACAATAGCGAGGAGTACTATAGCAAACAATTCAGCACTGTCATTATAGACTGCTGCTGCATGCTGTTCAAAGCTTCAGGCTTCAATGTTACATGAGGCGGCGCTGGACTACTTAGAATGTTGAGAGTCTAAAGAGTCGTCTTTCTCTTGGTCTTCACCAAGATGTGAAAGCTTTGCCCGTGGGAAGCGCAGTTATAATGAGCAACCAGACCACGGTTGCACAGCGCAGCCTTGAGAAATGCAGGGATGATCTTATTCCGGAGGCCTCCACCTGCCAGTTCACTGCACAGCTGTTGCATTTTGTAAAACCTAGTGCCTCTTACTGTACATCATACAGGTTATATCCACTAACTCACTGGTGTGGTGTCTTACTTTGAAACTCACACCAATGGGAACAAAACATATATTTAATCTTTTAACAAGGTAAGAACATTTTAGATTGACATTGGTGGATAATTACATGCGTGCCAGTTTGGGTTGGACTTTTTTTTAAGGCTAAAAATGATGCTGCAAAAGAAATATGAGAACCTGATCAGATTCATTTTTCACTCAATATTCCTCCTGGGGCAGGAAAGTCTCTGCAACACTATATGTAGAACATAGACTACTTAAATCCAGTGTAAAAATTACATTAAAGCTGCACTAGTTAATATTTTTTATTGATGGATCAAATGAATAATTTGCAACGTGAAAGCCGTTGCTCTTAGTAATGAACCCACATTGCTCTGCTCTTCCCATTCATCAGACACAACTCCAGCTAAATGCTAATGCTACTTCTTTTTTTTCGGCAATCGTTTGCTAACACTTTCACAATAACAACTTTTTAAGACATCAGTCTTTTCAGCCTTTTACGCTGCCACCAAGTGGCCAACTGGTGAAAACTATTTGGCTTTTCAGCTGCTAAATGCTCTCACTGTGTTTATCAGATAGCTGTTAGCTGGACTACCAGACTGAAGAACAGTTTCGTTCCCTGGGCTATCACAACTCTAAATTCCATTAATGTATATATTGATATGAGGATTGCTGTCATCTGCTGAGCTATTTTAAGTATCGCTATTTTAATATTCACTGTAAATAATAGCTTACTCAGCAAAGCACTTTTCTATTTCTTTTAAAGTATTTATTGTATTTTAAATGCAATATTCTTTTTAATTGCAATATTCTTTTTTTGTCCCTCCAAACTTGTGTTTCTGTTTGCACTGATCAGGAGTAGCACTTCATAATTTCGTTGTCATATTTTGATAGACAAAAAAAGGGTTTACATTTCTATTTCTATTTTGTCTGACTGCTACTTGGTACTGGGCAGTCAGTCAGGCAAACATGTTATGTTTTACCCTACTTGTGAAATTGCGAGCTGAATTGCACACCTCATAGTATTAGAGACCAGGTATTCACTCTTACCTGGATGCAGCTCCTCCAGGTATTACCTCATAAACATAAACTCCTGAGCCCACGTCTGGAAATTCACCCTCGCGCTCCCTGAGATCTTGGATCAAACTGGACATAAAGTGGACATGAAGATGGGGAAGAGAAACTTGAAACAGTCTTTTCCAACTAAAATTAGATTATAATTATGTTCAACAAGACACGTGCCAAATGAAAAATCACTCAGCCATATATTGTATGTATTGCGATTGTATTGCTTACATGGTTCCTAATTTTAAAAGCATTTCAGATTGCAGTTTACGTCTATAAAGCGTCACAACATGTGTGATAATCATTATTAGAAAGGTACTGTATGTAACATATTACACACCACATGCATGTGTAACTGTAGGACTGAGAATAATAAGTGGAATGTAATTTTCTGATTAGCCCACACTGTGCATCATGTGCAAAGTTTCTTTAAACTTCTAAAAGGGATAATGTTGTATATTGCAAAGCATCACAGGCTTCAGAAAGTATTCAGACCGCTTCACTTTTTGCACTTTATTGTGTTGTCGATTTCATTTTTAATGAATCTATGAATGGATGCCATCTTGGAGTCTGGCGTCCAGTTGTTACAATGCATCCTTGGTACTGCCTCACAGAGCTGCTAGAGATGTCTTCCTAAAATGAACATGAGGTATTTTGGAAATGAGGAAATGAGTTACATTGATGTTTACTCACGATGGTGAGAGCTGCAGCATCCGGACGCCTATGTATTTCTTTTTTTCCTGCGCATTTCCTAAAACCAAACCAATGAACAAATTAATAAATGATTGACTGAAAAAATGATTGAGATTATAGAGTCAGCAACGCCAACATAAGGTCCTGCTCACCATTGACTTGTCTGCTGTGGGATTCAGCGAGGAACTGGTGTATTTTGTCCGCAGGAATGGCAAAAGAGATTCCTGCTGCCACTTTCAGAGTGTTTATGCCTATTACATCTCCATCCTGTTAAACACAGAGAGGAAAGACAGCCATGAGATTGCCATCTTAAGTGTTTCATTGATTTCATAGCTTCACTACGTGGAGAAAGAGAACAGCAGTGAGACCGTCTCTTTCTCTCCTAATTCACATAACATCTATTAAAGTTTTGGTTATTGTAGCAACTTGTGTGTGTTTTTACAATGAAGAACATTTATAAAATGTACCATCCACATGGAAACTCTTCTCCTGTGGCAAGAACATTTTTGGGGAAAGGAAGCTGGAGGCATCAACCTTGATAAATAAATGTACAATGTGTATGACTTTATTCCACAATAACAATGCAGAGGCCTCCATAATCAGGTCCTGTCCTAAAATACTGTGAGGGAGGCTTAAACTTGATCCTGAGGAGGCAGCCTGGAGGCTTTGGGTATTAAATAAAACAAAATCACGACCTTAGTCCTCACTGTCATAAATAAAACAAGAAAGATCGCCTGTATAGAAGAAAGCATAACAAATATGCAAATGGAATGATATTATCTCTTTACACATGATACAGCACTAGAAATCCTCTTACCAAGTTGACAAGTGGTCCGCCGGAGTTGCCGTACTGTGAATCAGCACAGAAACAAAAACATGTTCTTACTCATTGTTAATTTAGAGCAAAAGGCTGGCTATAAATAGTTCAAATGCAGAACCAAGAAAGGTTTTTTTTTTTTTTTTTGTCACTGACATTAATCATGGCGTCAGTTTGAATGTAGTCCATGTTAGAGTCCTGGAAGCCCAGCTCCCGGCCGTTGCGCTGGACTGTGCTGATAATGCCGGTGGTGACGGTGCTCTGCAGGGAGAAAGGGCTTCCCACCGCCACCACAAACTCGCCGGGACGCAGGTCTGAGGACTGGCCGAGACGCAGCACAGGCAGGGGAGTCTGCACCGAGACGAAAAAGACAGGACGACCCACAGAGAAGGATTAGAATAAACATTAACACATGCTGGGAGAAATGAGGTCAATATCTCTTTCATTAGCTGACCCCGGGTTTGTAAGTTTATTTAAAAACAGCAGGATAACTAGCCTCTCTAGACCAAGTAACTATGGGTTGGTATAGATTGTATACAAGCTGACCCGAGGCTTGATAGTCGCTAAGACAGAACTAAGGAATTACAGAGGGCTTCTGATGAAGAAAGCTGACTTTTATGATATGCACACATTTTGTTCAATATAATATAATCTACACATATCGACATGAGTCAATAGATAGGAGCCCTGTTTACAGCTTTATGATCTTCCTGCAGGAATAATGTCAGATACAGTGCAGCAATATAATCATCAACAATTCAAGGAATGTTGAGATCAATCAAATATATTAGTTCAGCCTAAAAAAGAAGTGCTGATTAGCAAATGTCATAAACCTAGATGGTGAACATGGTACACATTATAACATACCATCAGCATGTTAGTATTGTCATTGTGAGGAAGTTAGCATGTTTGCATTAACATTTGATTCAAAGCACCACTTTGCCTAAGTACAGCCTGACAGAGCTGCTAGCATGTCTATAGACTGTAGCATGTCTGGGATGGCTGTGGCTCAGGAGGTAGAGCGGGTCGATCCCAGTCCACATTTCAAAGTGTCCTCGGCCAAGACACTGAACCGCTGATGTATCCTCGGCGTGAGAATGTGTGTGTAGAAAAGACTGTGTGGGCAGAAAAGACTGTGTGGGTAGAAGAAAGAAAGGAAAGAAAAGTGCTATATGAATGTGTGTGTGAGTGTAAAGCACTTTGAGGTGCTGTTAAGACGAGAAGAGTGCTGCATAAATGCTGTCCATTTACCATTTAGAAAACAATGACTGCATACGTTGTTTGATGACATGCTGAAAATAACTTTGTTGTTGAAGACCATGTGATACAGTGAAAACTCTGGAAAAAGCTAGAAACTGGACCTTGTGGACTTTAGAAACTATTCTTTCTAGGGCAAACAATTCTTAACTTTTAAGCCAAAATGTCCTATAAGTACACTGAAATCATAGCTGCATACCAACATCCATCTCCATGACAACTGTGCAAACTGGCCATGTGATGTGGTTGAAAGCTCTGGAAAGAGACCTTGGCTTCTTTTGTAAAAACACAAATGTTTTCCTGACAAGCAAACTCTGCTTGTGTGAATGAGGACTGTCTGTGCTCACGTTATTATACACCATTAAACCTCTTTGAGGATATTGGATGGTTACAAAGTGTCTGACCTTTGGTAGGAGATGGGTCTTACAGACTACTGTATGACACTTGATTCTGGCAGCCTTTCTTATCATTTATATAAAGCCCACTGAGATGTAATCAAGTTACGAAGCCATGACTGGAGTCTTTGGCTCAGCTGTCTGGAGGAGACCAAGTCCCTGGCGTGATCCAGCTGCTGCTTTATAAAACACCTGATGATTGACTCGTTCATGATATAACTGGTTTAATTTTCATTTGAGTATCCTAAAGTCTCTTACAAGGAGCTTAAAGAAACCTGTACCTTTAGGTTGTCACTCATTTTATATGTAAAACCTGACAGACTGCTTTTGAGATTTTTCTACTTTCTCACTTTCTACATCTCATATTACCTGCTTCTTATAATATTACCCAAGCAGCAACCTCCTAGGCTGAAAAATTAAGCCAACACGGAAGTGCAAATAACCGCAGTTCCTCTAATGATCACTAGAGGCTGGCTTCAACAGTGATCTCCATAGACTCCCATGTTAAAATGTCCTACTTTACACCAGAAATAAATATGTTTACAACCTGGTACAGGCAACAGTTTTAGTCTCTACGGCTAATTTCCTCCTTCATGACAACTGTATGGGGGTAAAATTTTATATAACTCTTCTGTTTACATTTTATTAAGGCTTAAAGTTCTCCATAATTGAGAGTGTGGCCCCTTTGAGTGACAGCTGAGTGAGCATATCCGCCACAAACCGCCATTCAGTGAAGTCTCAGCTCCACACGCCCCACCTCTTTGCTCATTTTTGGATTAGCTGGGAATTAGGGGCGGATACAGGCACTGCCAGGATGGCGATAGCGAGGCAGTTCACTCAGAGCTTCATAACTGCTCTTCAGAAACCTGTGGGTGACATCACAGAGGCTACGTCCATCTTTATTGACAGTCAAGGATATTACATTTTTCTTATAAATTTTAAACTTGATCCTCAAAATATTATCACTTTATTCTTAAAATCTCTTTTTTTTTCTAATGTGGCCATAGTACTCTACTGTAAGGTTTACTTCCATCAATAAAATTATCACTGCCAACAACTCTGCCTCTCAGAAATGACTGTGAAAATTAACTGTCAGTTAGTTTCTCCCATAACAGGAAGTATCCTTATGAGCCTGACCATTTTCCTGAATCTTATATAATTTTCGAGTAAGTCTTTAGTTATTAACAATTTGATCAACATCATTAATAGGTACCTAAAGTCACTAAGTTAACGCCTTGCTCTTGATTTCTCTGGTATCATAATTTCCTACACTGGAAATGAGGGTTTGTTTCTTTTATAAGCTTCTAATCTATGTGACATTAACATGGAGGATATGGTGAGTATAAACCAAACTAAACTAAGCCTTAGCTTGTCTCTGCCTGCCTTCTCTTATTCCAGGCTGAGGCCATTTATCTCTGGGGTGGTTTGTAATGCTCAGCTGAATTTATAGCCACATCTCCCGGGGCATGGAGCCTTATGTCACGACAAATTTGCCTTTTAGGTAAGTTTTACAACTCCTTCTACAAGGAATGTAATATAGAGAGATATAGCATTGTACAGCTGTCCCCACCTCTCAGTAGTTTAAAGACAGATCTCTTCACCTTTACATCAGTCAAATACAGAGACTTGTCTCTGTATCTCATTTACTCCCATTCAAGCGCAGTTGATGTGATCTTGAGGTATTCTTGTATTCAGATCAGTACTAAAAAATGTTAATCATGCTTCATGCCGAGTGGAGTCTCACTGAAATGGTTTGGGAGCAGAGTCCCCTCTACGAAGCAGCTGGTTGTGTGAGAGCATGTCTGAGCTGACATGTTTTATTTAGAACAGCACTTGCAAATATATAAAAAAAATTGCTTAAGCTTTGAATTTACAAGACATGACCAAATACCACCCAGAGGAAAACAGATGACGAACTGCCCATGTAAAGAAATTGAGTCTAATTTTGCGGGCAAAGGCCCCTGATGACTTTCTCCCTCAAATTTCCCCATCGCCCCACTATGTGTGCAAGATTAATACTCTTTGATGTTGGCCACTGATGATTAGCTGGCAGGCCAGAGGAAAGCACAGGAATGAATTTAGTCTAAGACCCTTGGGAAGCTGATGGGAAACAATGAGCACTCACATCTGGTTCGATCTTGATAAGTGCGATGTCCATCTTCTGGTCCATGTCCTTGACTACAGCGTTGTATTGGATACCACTTCTCAGCTCCACTTTTATCCTCTGCTTGTTGGTGAGCACGTGTGCGTTGGTGATGATCCAGCCATCCTCTGACACTACAAACCCAGAGCCACTTGACACGGAGAGCTCATCGCTAGAAAATGGCACTCTGGCATGAGAAAAGGCAAAAGATGATTGCACCTGCAGGAACACGATCGTTGACAACGACCCTTTTCATTTTCTTTCTTCACGTAGTTTTACCTTTGGAAAAGCTCCAGATGAACAACAGCAGGCATAATCTTGTCCACTACATCTGCAATGAAGTTAAACTTGTAGCGCATACTTCCTGGATGTTGCATTCCTTTGAGGATAAAAGATATTAGATGAAAGATTAAGACAGTTTATACAATCAGAAAACACTAGCAGGGATGTCAGTGTTGGTGTATAACTCAACAATTATGTATTACCATGGAAGTTTATACAAACACTCATGGTCTCCAGAGCTCCTGCTGACTTGTTGGTTGTTAATCACAATGCGCCCAAAATAATTTTTACCTGCTTAATAGAAAGTAGCCCAATTATGCAGAAAGCCATCCTATCTGACAACATGAGTTTGACTATGGTGTTTTGTAAGTTTCTATTTTAAAATAAAACTTTACAGATTTAGAGGATAGTCATGCTAGTGGCTCTTGAAAGCTGTTGTTAAGATAAATACTTCAGAATACTAACATGCATGTTAACCATCTTAGCTTAGCGTGTCAGCATGCTAACATTTGCTAATTAGATGAGACTGATGGGAGTTTCATTATTTTTGCAGGTATTTTGTCATGAACCAAAGTAAAATTTTACCTGATGTACACTAGATGAAAATCAGTTTAACCTGAGAGGAACATGAATGTTTGGACCAAATTTCATGGTAATCCATCCAATAGTTGTTGAGACATTTTGTTACGCAGCCTTTTGGATCTGGTTTATATGATTACAAACCCATGTGAGCTGAGCATAATTGTACATACTCATAAAAACATCATACATTTATTTATTTATACATACTGTTGGAAGGATTAGAAAAAAATGGTACAGATGTTTACTGTCCCCAGACTATGATGACTTAATGACTTGATCTGATCATTCATCTAGTGCCACCAGCAGGTTGCTGATGTTAGCATTTAGCTTACAGCACTGCTGGCATACAGCCTCAATGCCTTCATGGCTACAATGAGATCTTAAAGGGGAACAGCACAGATTGTACTCATCAAAAAACTTCATAAAATGTCATTGGAGTATACTGTATACTGCAAAAAAGTTGTATTGTTATGTCTAGGGGGAGCTCTGTCCTCAAGTGATGTCACTTGAGTCAGCATTCTTTGAGGCTGAAAGCTTCAAATTTGAAAATGAAAACGATCTGGGAGTGTGCAGGGAAAGGAAGAAGAAAGAGTTAGAGAGCTGAGCAACCCACTCTTCATCTCTGCTTGGAGCTAGTGACTCAGGGCTACATTAGCTGCAAATAGCATTACACACACACACAAGCTGTTTCCCAATTCAGGGGCTGCATCCATCAGAGCCTGCATTTGAAGACTGACTGCATCGCAGTGGTGTTACCAGTCTGTCCCATTTCCAAGGCTCCTTCAAATGTGGCCTTCTTTTCATGGGCTCCAATGGGTGGCTCCATCTTGTCCCAACCTATCCCAAGATTCATTACACGCCGGTAATGAAAATAATAATGCAGCAAACAACACCGACAGAGAGCCTGAGGTTTATTCTTTTAAATGTAAGTATTGGGTTTCAGCTCAGTTCAACGGCTAACAACTGTTAAAACCCAAGGGCCTTAAAACCGCCAGTTTTTGTAAAAAAAAAAGTTACATGTCAAGGTTGTCAAGGGTTGCTACATGGCAAGAGCAGTGCTATGCGAAACAACGGTAAGGGCGGATACAGCTGAAGACACAATGCAAAAATTCTCTGTAGGCCAGACCGTCTCATTTCAGTTTGACCTTTGTGGTCTACGACAGTTGCAAAGTGCCACACCTTCACAGACCATGTGCCCTGAATCTGAGCTGCATTGTGGGTAAATGTGCCAGGTTTTTTCAAGGAGGATGTATGCGTGGAGTAAAAAAAAATATGATCTCTGTTTTTGAAACTTTTAAACTGTCCATCGTGAGTGCAATGCTGAGTCAGTGTACTCTGTTGTCAGTTTGCCAGTCATTACCCCTCCCTGTCTGTTCACAGCCTCTCTGCCCTGCAGTTGTCCTCAGAGTTTCCCATCTTCAGCAATTACTCCCACCTGCACATCTGTTCTCAATCTCCTAATCAGCTCCTCAGCATATGTACCAGCCACTGTCCCTCAGATCCTCCAAGCTCCCTGTAACGCACATCGTGATTGTCCGTCATACCAACAGCTGCTTTCTGGTCCTCCTCCTACTCGTTCCTGTTTAATCTCTTCATTCTCCTTAATATCTACACCTAAAATGTTACTTATCTTCGGCTACTCACTGTGTGCTAACTAATTAGCATCCGTACAGCTGGTGGTGGTGAAGTGCACCACAAAACACCCGATAAAATCCTTCAAAACAAACCCTCTAAGGTGATCACAAGTGTATCTCCACACTGCAGCGTGTGCAGGCCACCACAATCTTCCACTAATTCTTCAAGATGTCTCATTCCAATAAATCTACTACTACTATCTACTATCTATCTAGAGTTCGGCCAGTTACTGAAAACTTCAACCTCAACAAGACCCCTGAATATCAGGTCATTATCTACAAATGCTTTTCAGATAAATCAGGATATGATTGGTTTATGTCAAACATAACCACAACCAAATGTTTTCTTACCACTAAATGAAGCTTCCCCATCTGAGTATCCCAACGCCCATGTTGCTCTGGCTACTAAAGAATGTGGGGGTGTTGCCGTAATCTACAAGTCTATTTTCAATGTAACCTTCAAACTGGATGTTATTTTTAACAAGAGTTAAAAGAGTTAAAAGAGTCTGAATTCTACAATGACAGTTGGGGAGGTAGATTTTTTCTCAGGGGTGAAAATGAACCCAGTACAGTGTAGTCGTGTGCTTCAGTGAACTAACAGTCCTTACAGTATCTTGCTTGTTTAACTAAAGCTTTCAAATAAATGTAGTGCATGATAGGGATAGGGATATTGTTATGAGTCATACAAGTACAGTAAGTGCAGGAGTGGATACTCTATTTTCCTTTGCCAGTGTCTTTTGAGTTTGAGGAAGTTGTAGCCTATGAGCGAGGTGACTTCGACTGATTACCAGATATGAAAAATCTACTTTAACTAAGCAACTACACTTTCATATGACTCACACACATCGCATCCATTCCCAGATCACAACCTTCTCAAATTTGAAGTGATACTAGCCTGTCTTTGTAATGTTGCTGCTGATGTATTTACCTCAACACCCAAGGGTCCGTCAAATTTAACTGCTCCTGTTGAGTGATTACAGGTGGCCTGGCTCCTATAACTGTAGCGACAGACCCTGACCCTGAAAATTGTACCAGTGTACAGTGTACAGTTCTAGTCTCTTCGATTCAGTTGCACCTCTAACTTGACAGTCAAAGAGGTCGACACTTTGGTTGCGTGAAGAAACACGTGCCCTGAAGCACGCCTGCGGGAGCGCCACTCTAAACTGGCAGTATTCTACCTCCATTGGTACGAGTGTGTTCTGAATTACAGGCACGCTCTGCCCGCAGCTTGAGCA
This sequence comes from Seriola dumerili, assembly GCF_002260705.1. Taxonomy (NCBI): domain Eukaryota; kingdom Metazoa; phylum Chordata; class Actinopteri; order Carangiformes; family Carangidae; genus Seriola; species Seriola dumerili. Next base: position 11,889,775 of record NW_019174272.1, on the reverse strand, counting down.
GTATATTTCTCCTGCTCTCCACTCTCCCCTGCCAACCAGATTACTGTAAACTTTCTGATAACCGCTGCTTCACTCGTCCATGCTGTGTGCCTCTCCCTCTCCCGCATAGTGTTTGTTTGCTGAGGGAGTGGGGAGAGTGTCGGTGAGAGGATGTGCATCTTCTCTGAAAGTTTGGCTTTGTGTGTAATTCTCACTGGTGACTCTCACAGTGTCTCACTGGTCACACAAGTTTTCTTAAGCACTCCAGGTGTCCCGTGGTGGCTGATCGTGGCTTTATGCGGCAGCATCCAGCGCTTGGTTTGGTATCATGGCTGGTGTTAACGATGGGTCTGAGGTTTTAGCATGGTATCAAATTACCGGTCAGCGTGGAATACTCGGCAGAGGAGTGTAGTTTGGTGATAGGGGGTTGTTGTTGGATACGAAAGTTTATGGAGACTGTCCCCATGTAAAAAGGTGTGTGGTAGGTAGGTGGTTTGTGCAGCAGGTTATTATAACCCATGGTTATGTTTTGTTGATAGGCAACATCTAGTGGTCGCTGTAATTATGACAGGAGCAAAGGGAAAAGTGCGGTGACGTGGTATAAAGAGAGACAAAGTCCACGTCAGCAGGAGGTTGTGGTGGATGGATGGGTCAACAAAACACAGGAATACGACACAGGAGAGTATGATACCCAAGTAAAACTATTCGTTTTCTGTTGTTTCTATTATCCCTGACCGTTTAACAAAGTGAACCACATTACTATTATTGTAACCATGACAACAAAGATTGTCTAATGTTGAGGTAGTCCTTATTTTAACCCAAATCACCATCTTTTCCTAAACCTAACCAAACCATGGCTGTTATTATAGTAACCATGGTGACAAAGGTAGATACACCGCTAACGGTACAGTCCGCATGTTTATTATTGTAACCATGACAACCAAGGTCCGGAACGGCTGCTGCCATAGGGGCACTATTTCAGGAGACACTTCTATGAGTTGTATCAGAGGGTTGAGAAAAACGACCTGTGTGGTTGTTCAGGTTGGAGGACTGGTTGGATTAACAGTGCAGATTTGACTGACAAAGTGAGTGGTGTTGTTAGGGTATTTCTGAGAAACACTTATGTAAACAGTTTTCTCTTTGTTAATCCAGCAAAAAAAAAACGTCTAATTTACAACCATTTATCAGCCGGTGAGCAAAA